>NC_064874.1:52739402-53043661 GCF_943734745.1 Anopheles darlingi
CTTTTTCACAAACAGTTCAGTTGTGTCCAAAGAGGCTATATCATAAAAAGGCCAGACTTAACGAGCTTTTTAATGTTTCTTGTGCCTTGAGATAAAATAATAAGCTGGTTACAAACGATTAATATTACAAAATTACAACATTCTACTGTGTATGGGAATAGATCATAGTGATCATTCATTTTTTGTTTTAAAAAAGTGCATAAACATACAAATTTGGACTCCAGACATTATTTTACTTTGATCCAGAGCTTTCGTATTGTTTTTTCGTATATTCTTCTATGTAATAAAGTTAACTTTCGAAATGCTTACCTCTAAATTGCCTATTTACGAAAAGAGTCTTTACTCGGATTAGTTTTAACGCATAACAAACCAAACAAGTTAACTTTTTCCACGTTGACGGCCCATCGATGGCAATTTGGACTTACTAAATAATCAACTGAATGATCGGAAAAAACAATCTCTACTAGGCAGTATTCGTATCGATAGATAAACTTAAATTGTAATTTAAACACGACAAGTATGGATATGTTCTTCTCCAGGGGTCAGTACTTTAGATTTAGTGGTTAACTAATATAGAACATTTGTTCGAAGTCATTGACTGTAGATGTATGCCTATATACGCATGCGCGATATTTATCGATAAAATAATTTAAAAAAAACTGGAAAAATTTCGTTTTGACGTCAGTAATGTGAACGAAAACGAGAAGAAGTTCAAAATATTCTAATTTCTAATTCATTTAACGAATTATATTATTTTACGCCCTAAACCAACAGATTTGAATACCGAATTTATTGCAAAAAAAAAAAAAGCGGGACGATAATAATTCTTCATTCGAAAACCAATTCCCTGTCAAATCAAACAAAAATGAATAGCAGTACTGAATAGCATTGAATATCAAATCTTTAGTTTTTTTTAACATATATAAGGACGGACAAGCAATACGTTTAAATCTTTCAACTTATTAAAATGAATATTATTGTCATTTAAAATGGTTAAAGTATAAAGCCTTCCGCTCCATGAGCGGACGGTGTGGCCGGCCACACCATATGGTGCGGCTGAGGACGTGGAGGTAGCGGCGGTAACGGACGAGGAGCTGCAGCTTGTGGCTCTCGTCTGGACCCAGCCAAAGCGCCGGGTCCGGATGGACTCCCGAACGTCGCTTTGAGGGCCGCCTTGCGCTCTTGTCCCAGAATGTTCCGGAGTGCACTGCAAAGGTGCCTGGATGACGGCGTGTTCCCTGACCGCTGGAAACGGCAGAAGCTTGTGCTATTGCCGAAACCTGGCAGGAACCCTGGGGACGCCCCATCCTACCGACCGATCTGTCTGCTGGATGCCATGGGCAAGCTCTTGGAGCGCCTGATACTGAATAGGTTGACGGTGTTCACGGAGGGAGCCCGGGGCCTCTCTGGGAGGCAGTTTGTTTTTAGGAGGGGGAAGTCTACCGTCGATGCGATAAGGATGGTGGTCGAAACTGCTAGTGGTGTTCGCCAAAGGCGGGGCGCAGACTGTCTCTGCGCTATTGTCACGATTGACGTGAAGAACGCCTTCAATAACGCCAGCTGGATAGCGATCGCCCGGGCGTTGCATGGTATGAGGGTACCCGATTACCTTTGCCGTATCCTGGGAAGCTACTTCGATCATCGCGACCTGCTGTACGACACCGACTCAGGACCACAGGAAATGCCGCTTACGGCTGGCGTTCCCCAAGGATCCGTTCTAGGGCCAACACTCTGGAACGTGATGTTTGATGGGGTTCTGCGGCTGAGACTTCCGGTCGGAACTTTGGTCGTTGGCTTTGCCGATGATATGGTCCTAGCGGTCCGTGGACAGAGCCTGAAGGAGGTGGAAGTTAACGCGGAGCGCTCGATCGAAGCCGTGCAAACGTGGATGTCTGGGGTGGGGCTTGAGGTAGCTCGTCACAAAACCGAGGTGGTGCTTGTTAGCGGCCTGCAGGCCGTCCAAGAGATATCGATTGACCTCGATGGTCTAGTGGTTCGGTCTCAGGAAGCGATCAGGTACCTCGGGGTGATGGTAGATCGCAGGCTTACCTTCGGCAGCCACGTTGATCATGCTACCACTAAGGCGCGTGGGGCCCTTAACGCTCTTTCTGCCATTATGCGTGGAGCGGGAGGCATCAGGCATCACTAGCCAGCGTAGTCACTTCGGTATTGCGTTACGCGGGTCCTGTTTGGGCAGAGGCTCTGTCGGCCCGGAGTCGGGTCGAGCTAAACCGTGTCCACCGGCTCACTGGGATTAGGGTTGCGGGAGCCTTCCGAACCGTATCCTCGGCGGCCATTAGTGTGATTACCGGCATGATCCCGGTTGGGATCCTCATCGACGAGGACAGGGAACGCTACGCTGGTCGTGGCGTAGCGGGCATTCGAACGGAGGCGCGACGCAGGTCGCTGCAGCGCTGGCAGCGAGAGTGGGAAAACAACCGGTACGGCCGATGGACGTATCGGCTTATTCCCAATGTCGAGAGATGGCTGTGTCGTAGGTATGGTGAGATCAACCCCTGTCTTGTCCAGTTTCTATCGGGACATGGGTATTTCAGGAAGTATCTCCACCGTATACAGCGTGCGCCGTCGCCGGACTGCTCAACCTGCGTGGGCGTTGTTGAGTCCCCAGAGCATATCTTGTTCGTCTGCCCTAGGTTTGAAGAGGCCAGGACAGAGATGGACGCAGCTCTAGGAGGAGGGGTAAGGGTTCAAAACGTAGTGCAGCGGATGTGTGAGAGCAGGGAGGCTTTCGACACCGCTAGCAGCTGCGTTGGCCGCATAATGGAGAGGCTACGCGTGGAATGGCGGGAATTCCAGCGCTCTCAGGCCGCTGGCGAGGACCAGCAACAAATGCAGAGGTAAAAGGAAAAACAAGCGGATGTTCCTCGGACATCCGCCTGGGCTTTTCGGCGACCCGCGCCGACCTTGAGACCCACTGTGGCTGGGGGAAAGCCTGTGCCTTGGCGCAACCTTTAGGTGCTTAGGCACGGTCCGTCTTAGATTTGGGAGGAACATTTTTTGGGAGTGACGAGTATGTAAGGTGGTTTGAACAACGTCACTCCAAAAAATATAGTCGTTTCAGACCTGTGTTTTCGCGGTGCAAGTGCCTCGGCACTGCCACCCTCGCTGCGAGTCATCTCGAAAGAGGCACACAGCAGCAGGGTGGTAACGGGAAACCAAGCTAGTGGTTTAGTGGGTGAGAGTCCCACACTGTTCCCGAGGACTTTCCTCAGGTTCGTACATTAGTATTCCATCTAGTTTGTCAAACGGAAAAAAAAAGTATAAAGCCTGGAACACTTAATAATTATTTTATTTTTTTTACATGTGTTTTTACAATTTTTGCATTTTTTATGATTGCTTAGCCTTTCAAGAGTATTGTGTGAAATTTTTGGATCAATCGAAGCAAAACTGACAAAGATATTGATTTTTGAAAAACAATTTTTTCCCAAAACCTACGTTTTCAAAGTCGATTCCCATCGTAGCAAAAAACTACTGGACCGATCGATTTGATATTTTGAACACCCAATAAGATCAGAAAAACTAAGACAGATAACGTTTGCATTAAAAAAGAGACAAAATTTGAATGATGATAAGAAAAACAACTAAGACAGTTAATTGCGATCTGTAAACCGCATTTGGAAGGTAATTTTATCAGTTTATTCGCTAAAAAAATTTAAACCTCTATCAGTGGAACTCTAAAAGTGATGACGACAATAGTGAAGCTATTCCGTTCTGACATTTGCGCAGTTTAAAGAAAAGTAGTCCGCCGCGTCGGAAATGGGCATTAAATGGAACTTTGTAGATGCCGAGGACTTCTGTTTCGGCATCCACAGCATCTTGGCACTAATCGACAATAATTAGAGCATCGAGAGATGGCTCGATTCCGTACGGTCGACGATCTGAGCGCCAAGAAGCTCCAAAGGATGCTGAAGAAGAAGACCGACAGAAAAATGGCTACACCGCTGCGTGCAATTGTCCGGTAGGTCGGTACAACTAACCAAAACATGCAGAAGTACATGACGAACATAGACATACATGCGAAAATGCCGTCCACTGGTCTCGGAGTATCAGGTAATGTCACAGCGGCAGCAGCTGAACAAGTTCGTCAACTCGATTTTCCCGGTGAATCGCCACGTGGCGTTGGTGATGAACCGCGAGACCTATCTCATCCAGGATGACATCAATTGGAAAGCCACTTCTTATTTTACTTCCTGTACGAAGAAAGTGAGCGCCAGAGTGTCGTCCACCCACAAACTAACTTCCTCAAGAAGGTAATGCTGTGGCTGGCAATCAGTCGTTCGTCTTTAGCTCCGGACTGGCCATGAAAGAGGATATAATAAAAAGGACCTACCGGAAGTTGCGCCGTTTATCAAGGAACACTATCAGAACGAAAAAGGATCTGGCGGGATCTGGTACTCGAAGCGATCGTTATATGAGACTAGCATGACCCAGCGTGCGTCGCTACGCTTAAAAGAGGATGGTTATTTGAAATTAGATGTTTTTTGAGTTGTTGCTTTGTGTGTGATGATTGTTGTTAATATTTGCTGAGGATTTTACATTGGTTACATGAACACCAACCATGGTTCTGAGCTTATTTTTGAATTTCATGGATTGGCCAGCGAGGAGAATTACTAAACTATCATCAGCATTTAATACTTGGCTGAAACGCTTCTGTTTTGTGCGCAAAGGATCGGCAGGGCTCGAGCTCAGATTTCTTTTCTTTGAGATTTGGGTGCTATGCCTTCGGAAGGGAGTCACCTCGTTTTTAGAAGACTTTTGGCGTCGCAAAGAATTTAACCGAAAAGAGGAATTTTCTGTTCAGATTGCCCTTTATTCGCAAATACCCTGCCCTTTTACACCCCGGATCGGCCGGTGTCCCTCTTCGGAACATACATCCCATAACGGCTCATTTCTCCCATAACTGTGTTGAGCTCCTAATGCTACCACCTGGAGTTAGGACCCCGCGCAAAAGCCCTCATGGAAATGTTAATGAGGTGTTAGTAATGTGTGTGTGCATATTTTGAATTTTTATACATAATTTTTTTATCTTTGATGAAATTTCGAAAATTCGAATTGTGCATATTGCCCCAGTATGCTTAAACCGGTTTTAACTAAGGCTTCTAGGATAAAATTCTAATCAATTAAATTAATTCGCGCTGTCAACGCTCCCTGGCGCTCAGTATTGCAACTACTATTCGGTGATTTAGTGGATTTTCAAAAAATCATTAAAAAATAACTGTTTGAGCTAGGGCTATGAAAATTTGAGAGTATTAGTTTTTTTGTATGAAAAATCTAAGAAAAATATCAAATCAAAGGTTAACAGAAAGTTACGGAAAATAATTTTTCTATTTTTTGAATAACTTAAGTAATGGGAATGAAATATAGTTTACATCCGATTCTGATACCTACAGAAGATACACACAAAGTTTGGTTTGAATCGGTTCAGCCGTTTCGGAGGAGTTTGGACACAAAAAAATGTGACACGAGATTTTTATATATATAGAAGAAGAAGATGGAGTGGTTAATATCGATATGATACCCAAGTCCTTGAACTCGCCCAACGTCCACCAACTGCATCCCATCGAAAAAATCGGTCCATACCTAAATCGTAGCATCTATTGCAACATTTTTGTGGCGAAAACGGAGAAGGAATAGGTCGAAAAAGCACAGAAATACCTGAAAAACAAGTGTGCAAACGCGTTTTCGACCTTCATGTCGAAAAATCCAGCAAACTATCGGAAGGGTGCTCGGATTGGCGTATTTGTGTAAAAGGTGATAAAATTACCTTCCAAATGCAGTTTATAGATCTCAATTATCTGTTTTAGTTTTTTTCTTATCATCATTCAAATTTTGTCTCCTTTTTTTAATGCAAACGTTATTTGCCAGGTAACCCGGTTGAGTTTTTATGAAAATTGTTGATACTTTTTTTTAGGTATTTTTTTTAATTTATGTAAAGCTCATTGTTTGAGGCAATATCGAAAAAGGATCATTTTATCAACTTCAAAAATCTGCCATAAATCGAAAAATGGGAAATTCAACAAAAAATCGCCGGGGCTACGTGGATAAACTTATATTAGGGGAAAAGAATATTTATTTGTATATTTCTGATGACCCGGCACGTGGCTACATTTTTGCAACTTGCCTTTCTAGATTGGATCCCATGAACGCAGTTTAGATCAAATTTTCCTCAAAATAGAACCAAATTTTCTTGATCGTATCGTCTCGCATGTCGATCGTCTCTTTCGGAACACAATCTGCTTCTCCGATAAATCCTTCTCTCCCTCCGTGTACCTGGAGAGCCGGTTCAGGATGACTTTCTCCACCGTGCCCACCGTGCTTGCCCACCGTGTCCATCAGCAGGTTCTGCAGCACGACACGGAACATATCGGAAGCTTCTCGGATCGCGGTTTCAAGCGCGGGTTCGGAAGCCCGGCCTAGGTGCCTTGTTCGTTGGTAGCTTCTTCCTGATTTTCATTATCTCCTCGTTTGAAATTAGGATATCAGCTGCACTACTTCGTCGTCCGCATATGGAGTGGCTGACCACGCGGGAAAAGCTTCGCCACTATGATTTTCAGCTTCTCCAGGCACCGCACGGGTAGGCATCGCTCTATGGGATTTCTTTGGCTGCCACGTACAGCTCCTTGAAGCATTCCGAGTTGCTGCGCTTGAACATCGATCTCGCAACACTACGGTCTTCTTCCGTGTTTGTCCTTTGAGCCAGTCTCCAGGCTCTCAGACAAGCGCGGCGAAGGAAGTTTAGCATCTCTTTCCACCAGTACGTTGGCCTATGACACTCTCGATCACACCTGCTTTCTGTCGATCTTCGATCTGTCGGGGCCTTTGCAAAATGGAAATTCAACAAAAAATCGCCGGGGCTACGTGGATAAACTTATATTAGGGGAAAAGAATATTTATTTGTATATTTCTGATGACCCGGCACGTGGCTACATTTTTGCAACTTGCCTTTCTAGATTGGATCCCATTTTTTTTTTCTCCGTTTGACAAACTAGATGGAATACTAATGTACGAACCTGAGGAAAGTCCTCGGGAACAGTGTGGGACTCTCACCCACTAAACCACTAGCTTGGTTTCCCGTTACCACCCTGCTGTTGTATGCCTCTTTCGAGATGACTCGCAGCGAGGGTGGCAGTGCCGAGGCACTTGCACCGCGAAAACACAGGTCTGAAACGACTATACTTTTTGGAGTGACGACAGAAACCACCTTACATACTCGTTGTTCAAACCACCTTACATACTCGCCACTCCCAAAAATGTTCCTCCCAAATCTAAGACGGACCGTGCCTAAGCACCTAAAGGTTGCGCCAAGGCACAGGCTTTCCCCCAGCCACAGTGGGTCTCAAGGTCGGCGCGGGTCGCCGAAAAGCCCAGGCGAATGTCCGAGGAACATCCGCTTGTTTTCCTTTTACCTCTGCATTTGTTGCTGGTCCTCGCCAGCGGCCTGAGAGCGCTGGAATTCCCGCCATTCCACGCGTAGCCTCTCCATTATGCGGCCAACGCAGCTGCTAGCGGTGTCGAAAGCCTCCCTGCTCTCACACATCCGCTGCACTACGTTTTGAACCCTTACCCCTCCTCCTAGAGCTGCGTCCATCTCTGTCCTGGCCTCTTCAAACCTAGGGCAGACGAACAAGATATGCTCTGGGGACTCAACAACGCCCACGCAGGTTGAGCAGTCCGGCGACGGCGCACGCTGTATACGGTGGAGATACTTCCTGAAATACCCATGTCCCGATAGAAACTGGACAAGACAGGGGTTGATCTCACCATACCTACGACACAGCCATCTCTCGACATTGGGAATAAGCCGATACGTCCATCGGCCGTACCGGTTGTTTTCCCACTCTCGCTGCCAGCGCTGCAGCGACCTGCGTCGCGCCTCCGTTCGAATGCCCGCTACGCCACGACCAGCGTAGCGTTCCCTGTCCTCGTCGATGAGGATCCCAACCGGGATCATGCCGGTAATCACACTAATGGCCGCCGAGGATACGGTTCGGAAGGCTCCCGCAACCCTAATCCCAGTGAGCCGGTGGACACGGTTTAGCTCGACCCGACTCCGGGCCGACAGAGCCTCTGCCCAAACAGGACCCGCGTAACGCAATACCGAAGTGACTACGCTGGCTAGTGATGCCTGATGCCTCCCGCTCCACGCATAATGGCAGAAAGAGCGTTAAGGGCCCCACGCGCCTTAGTGGTAGCATGATCAACGTGGCTGCCGAAGGTAAGCCTGCGATCTACCATCACCCCGAGGTACCTGATCGCTTCCTGAGACCGAACCACTAGACCATCGAGGTCAATCGATATCTCTTGGACGGCCTGCAGGCCGCTAACAAGCACCACCTCGGTTTTGTGACGAGCTACCTCAAGCCCCACCCCAGACATCCACGTTTGCACGGCTTCGATCGAGCGCTCCGCGTTAACTTCCACCTCCTTCAGGCTCTGTCCACGGACCGCTAGGACCATATCATCGGCAAAGCCAACGACCAAAGTTCCGACCGGAAGTCTCAGCCGCAGAACCCCATCAAACATCACGTTCCAGAGTGTTGGCCCTAGAACGGATCCTTGGGGAACGCCAGCCGTAAGCGGCATTTCCTGTGGTCCTGAGTCGGTGTCGTACAGCAGGTCGCGATGATCGAAGTAGCTTCCCAGGATACGGCAAAGGTAATCGGGTACCCTCATACCATGCAACGCCCGGGCGATCGCTATCCAGCTGGCGTTATTGAAGGCGTTCTTCACGTCAATCGTGACAATAGCGCAGAGACAGTCTGCGCCCCGCCTTTGGCGAACACCACTAGCAGTTTCGACCACCATCCTTATCGCATCGACGGTAGACTTCCCCCTCCTAAAAACAAACTGCCTCCCAGAGAGGCCCCGGGCTCCCTCCGTGAACACCGTCAACCTATTCAGTATCAGGCGCTCCAAGAGCTTGCCCATGGCATCCAGCAGACAGATCGGTCGGTAGGATGGGGCGTCCCCAGGGTTCCTGCCAGGTTTCGGCAATAGCACAAGCTTCTGCCGTTTCCAGCGGTCAGGGAACACGCCGTCATCCAGGCACCTTTGCAGTGCACTCCGGAACATTCTGGGACAAGAGCGCAAGGCGGCCCTCAAAGCGACGTTCGGGAGTCCATCCGGACCCGGCGCTTTGGCTGGGTCCAGACGAGAGCCACAAGCTGCAGCTCCTCGTCCGTTACCGCCGCTACCTCCACGTCCTCAGCCGCACCATATGGTGTGGCCGGCCACACCGTCCGCTCATGGAGCCGGAACAGTTCCGCCACGATTGATCGCAACCGTTGCGGACAAGTCTCACGCGGTACGTTTGGACGCCGAAGCTTCCCCATCGCAAGCCTGTAAGCCCCCCAGGGGTTTGCCTCAGCCTCCCTAACGAGTCGGTGGTAGTACTCGTCCTTGCTAGCCTCAATCATCAGCTGCAAGGCCTTCTTCGCAGCTTGGGATGGAGGGAGTCTCTCATCTCTCTCCTCCTCTGTCCTGCCGCGCTGGTGCCGACGCCTCATACGCCTTTTGGCGATCCACGCCTCCAAAATCCGTTCGCTCCACCACGGTTTCGCTTCCCTACGTGGTGGAGACTTGCCCTTCTGAGGCATTGTTACGTCGCACGCTTTCACCATAGCGGCAGTGAGTGAGTCGGCACTAAGGCACTCCCCACTGTCCTCCCGGCGAAGCGCTAACGCGAACAAATTCTCGTTGAAGAACTTGGTTTGCCAAGTCTTCGGCTGGCACGATCTTGGGAGTTTTGGAGGCGGACCTACCCGGTCAGCCCTTCCCAGGCTGTAGCGCACAGCGAAGTGATCGCTGGACGTCTGCTCCCCACTTACCTGCCACTGCATTCCGTCCGCCAACTCCGGACTGCAGAAGGTGACATCGATTATTGACTCGCCCCGTTCTTGCTGAACGTTCTAGTGTTGCCGGTGTTAGCCGTCACCAGCCTGAGGCGAGCAATCGCTTCCTCCAGTCGATGTCCTCTGGCGCCCGTCTTTCTGCTTCCCCACGCGGTAGACCACGCGTTGAAGTCGCCGGCCACCAGTAGCGGTCGTCGACCGCACATCGATCATCGCGTTCAGCATGCTGTCGAACTGCTCGAGAGACCAACGGGGCGGAGCGTAGCAGGAACACACGACGACACCGGCCACCTGCACGACGACGAAGCCTTCGTGCCTGTCATCCAACACCTTCTGGATGGGGTGCCCGCGCACCAGCACGGCAGCCATCTTCGCCTTGTCGGCCCGCCAACACTCGTCAAACTCAGGAACCCGGTACGGTTCCGCCAGGATCGCGACATCCGCCGCCGTTGCCGCATCTCCCATCGACTGCCGCAGCCGGACCTGCGCCGCCTCGCAGTGGTTCAGGTTGAGCTGCACTACCTGCATGCCGCCTGCCGGACGCCGCACCGAAAACTTCCGGGCGCGTGGCTGTTTCTGCCAGAGGGGCACATGAAGCAGCTTGGCTTAGCGGTGCATGCTGCCGTCGAATGGCCTGCTGTACTGCAGCGCTTGCAGAGTGCACTGCGGTCCTCGCCTTTGCAGTTCCGCGCATGGTGGCCGAACTCCCAGCACTTGAAACACCGGGTTGGGTGTTGGATTGGATCCTATGAACGCAGTTTAGATCAAATTTTCCTCAAAATAGAACCAAATTTTCTTGATCGTATCGTCTCACATGTCGATCGTCTCTTTCGGAACACAATCTGCTTCTCCGATAAATCGTTCTCTCCCTCCGTGTACCTGGAGAGCCGGTTCAGGATGACTTTCTTCACCGTGCCCACCGTGCTTGCCCACCGTGTCCATCAGCAGGTTCTGCAGCACGACACGGAACATATCGTAAGCTTCTCGGATCGCGGTTTCAAGCGCGGATTCGGAAGCCCGGCCTAGGTGCCTTGTTCGTTGGTAGCTTCTTCCTGATTTTCATTATCTCCTCGTTTGAAATTAGGATATCAGCTGCACTACTTCGTCGTCCGCATATGGAGTGGTTGGCCACGCAGGAAAAGCTTCGCCACTATGATTTTCAGCTTCTCCAGGCACCGCACGGGTAGACATCGCTCTATGGGATTTCTTTGGCTGCCACGTACAGCTCCTTGAACCATTCCGAGTTGCTGCGCTTGAACGTCGATCTCGCAACACTACGGTCTTCTTTCGTTTTTGTCCTTTGAGCCAGTCTCCAGGCTCTCAGACAAGCGCGGCGAAGGAAGTTTAGCATCTCTTTCCACCAGTACGTTGGCCTATGACACTCTCGTTCACACCTGCTTTCTGTCGATCTTCGATCTGTCGGGTCCTTTGCAGTTCCTCGACAGGTGACCAAGTTCCAAGCACTTCTATTCTAATTTTTTCGAGTGACACTTTTTGGAGCTCAGCCCGATTCGCGGAGCCACTCACATTGGGCAGACCGGCTATCATAGATTGATCGAGCCTTTCGCCAATAGCCTACAGCGCTTCCGCCAACGCTTTCTTGGCCACCTCAACCCTCGCCTCCAGCTCTCTCTCTCTATTGCTTTACATTTTTTACAATTTTTGCATTTTTTATGATTGCTTATCCTTTCAAGAGTATTGTGTGAAATTTTTGAATCAATCGAAGCATCGAAGCGAACAAATATTTCCCAAAACCTACGTTTTCAAAGTCGATTCCCATCGTAGCAAAAAACTACTGGACCGATCGATTTGATATTTTGAACACCCAATAAGATCAGAAAAAACTAAGACAGATAACGTTTGCATTAAAAAAAGAGACAAAATTTGAATGATGATAAGAAAAAAACTAAGACAGATAATTCCGATCTGTAAACCGCATTTGAAAGGTAATTTTATCAGTTTAGTCGCAAAAAAACCATCAGTTTAGTCGCAAATTTAAACCTCTATCAGTGGAACTCTAAAAGTGATGACGAAAATAGTGAAGCTATTCCGTTCTGACATTTGCGCAGTTTAAAGAAAAGTAGTTCGCCGCGTCGGAAATGGGCATTACATGGAACTTTGTAGATGCCGAGGACTTCTGTTTCGGCATCCCCAGTATCTTGGCACTAATGGAAAATAATTAGAGCATCGAGAGATGGCTCGGTTCCGTATGGCAGACGCTCTGAGCGCCAAGAAGCTCCAAAGGATACTGAAGAGGAAGACCGACAAAAAAATGGTTACACCGCTGCGTGCGATTGTCCGGGAGGTCGGTACAACTAACCAAAAAATGCAGAAGTACCTGACGAACATAGACATACATGTCAGGAAGCGGGAATATCATTCCCTGGCGGGATCTGACCGGATCTGGTACTCGAAGCGATCGATAGAAGAGATGGAGTGGTTAATATCGATATGATACCCAAGTCCTTGAACCCGCCCAACGTCCACCAACTGCATCCCATCGAAAAATTCGGTCCATACCT
Organism: Anopheles darlingi; assembly: GCF_943734745.1. Taxonomy (NCBI): domain Eukaryota; kingdom Metazoa; phylum Arthropoda; class Insecta; order Diptera; family Culicidae; genus Anopheles; species Anopheles darlingi. The sequence goes on from NC_064874.1 coordinate 52,751,797, forward strand.
ATATCGTAGCATCTATTGCAACGACTGTGTCGTGAAAACGGAGAAGGAATTGATTGAAAAAGCACAGAAATACCTGAAAAACAAGTGTGCAAACGCGTTTTCGACCTTCATGTCGAAAAATCCAGCTAACTACCGGAAGGGTGCTCGGATTGGCGCAATCAGAATTTTGTGTAAAAGGTGATAAAATTACCTTCCAAATGCAGTTTATAGATCTCAATTATCTGTTTTCGTTTTTTTCTTATCATCATTCAAATTTTGTCTCCTTTTTTAATGCAAACGTTATTTGCCAGGTAGCCCGGTCGAGTTTTTATGAAAATTGTTGATACTTTTTTTAGGTATTTTTTTTTTATTTATGTAAAGCTCATTGTTTGAGGCAATATCGAAAAAAGCATCACTTTATCAACTTCGAAAATCTGCCATAAATCGAAAAATGGGAAATTCAACAAAAAATCGCCGGGGCTACGTGGATAAACTTATATTAGGGGAAAAGAATATTTATTTGTATATTTCTGATGACCCGGCACGAGGCTACATTTTTGCAACTTGCCTTTCTAGATTGGATCCCATGAACGCAGTTTAGATCAAATTTTCCTCAAAATAGAACCAAATTTTCTTGATCGTATCGTCTCGCATGTTGATCGTCTCTTTCGGAACACAATCTGCTTCTCCGATAAATCGTTCTCTCCCTCCGTGTACCTGGAGAGCCGGTTCAGGATGACTTTCTTCACCGTGCCCACCGTGCTTGCCCACCGTGTCCATCAACAGGCTCTGCAGCACGACACGGAACATATCGGAAGCTTCTCGGATCGCGGTTTCAAGCGCGGGTTCGGAAGCCCGGCCTAGGTGCCTCGTTCGTTGGTAGCTTCTTCCTGATTTTCATTATCTCCTCGTTTGAAATTAGGATATCAGCTGCACTACTTCGTCGTCCGCATATGGAGTGGCTGACCACGCGGGAAAAGCTTCGCCACTATGATTTTCAGCTTCTCCAGGCACCGCACGGGTAGGCATCGCTCTATGGGATTTCTTTGGCTGCCACGTACAGCTCCTTGAAGCATTCCGAGTTGCTGCGCTTGAACATCGATCTCGCAACACTACGGTCTTCTTCCGTTTTTGTCCTTTGAGCCAGTCTCCAGGCTCTCAGACAAGCGCGGCGAAGGAAGTTTAGCATTTCTTTCCACCAGTACGTTGGACTATGACACTCTCGTTCACATCTGCTTTCTGTCGATCTTCGATCTGTCGGGTCCTTTGCAGTTCCTCGACAGGTGGCCAAGCTCCAAGCACTTCTATTCTAATTTTTTCGAGGGACACTTTTTGGAGCTCAGCTCGATTCGCGGAGCCACTCACATTGGGCAGACCCACCATCATACAGGATGGCAACGTGAAAGTGACACACTTATTCCAGGGCTCCCTGTACTAATTCGGACAGCTATAATTCAGATCTTGGTTTACAGTTTGAAAGAGCAGTATATTTACTATTGAGTTTGAGTGTTGTTTACCCAAAAATTGTTATGGATTCTTGTAGCGAACAAATCACAATGTTGTATCTTCAAAACCTCATCTATATACAAATTTTAGCTCGCGTAACGCTCCGTGTAACGCGGCATTGCGCCCAAACGGGCCATCGCACGATGCTTCTGAGCACTGCATATGATGCGTCTGGTGACGGGGATGACGATGATGATGGTGGATGATGGTGGATGATGGTGGATGATGATGATGATGATGATTTTGCTGCATAACGCTAAAATGCTTAAATTTAAAAGTGCTCTCAGGTGGTGATGATGATGAATGATGATGATCATCAACACGATACAAGATGAAGTTGATGACGGTGAACATGATGGTGATTTTTTTTTCTCAAAAAAACCTATGCAAATCTAGCTTAAAAAGTTTCTACGTTTTCTCACGCTGTAAAAAGTGCCATAACGTAGTGATGATGATGAATGATGATCATCATCAACACGATATAAGATGAAGTTGATGACGGTGAACATGATGGTGATTTTTTTTTCTCAAAAAAACTTATGCAAACCTAGCTTAAAAAGTTTTTACGTTTTCTCACGCTGTAAAAAGTGCCATAACGTAATGATGATGATGAATGATGATCATCATCAACACGATATAAGATGAAGTTGATGACGGGGAACATGATGGTGATTTTTTTTTTTCATAAAAACCTATGCAAACTTAGCTTAAAAAGTTTCTAAAGATTCTCACGCTAAAACCTCACGCTAAACCTCGCGCTGAGAGTAATGCAATGATGATGATGAAATCGATCGATGGTGATGATGATAATCATGATAATTTTTTTCTGCCTATATCAGGTTCTGGAATTAATACCTGCTGTTTTATTAGGTCTCTGAAATTATTTGTTTTCCAACCCAAAAGAATAATTACATTGATCCAAATATTGCCCATCGCTGGCTACTTCTTTTTTCAACATTTCGGTAATTTTCAAATTCCATAACGAAAATACTCATCTTCATACCTATACAACCCATGCAAACCTAGATATGTGTGTATCGCTCCAACTTTCTGGTGCACCGATCAAGAATGAGGCGATATATGCCATTAATACTAACTCCCGCAAGCTGTCTGCTTTGTGAGTGAGCCTTGGGCCAAGATCAATCACTCCTTTAGCTTTAATTGTACCAGCGCAGTATTTGACCTTCGCTAAGATTGCTAGCTAAGAGTAGCTGCACGTGACGCAGTTGAGAGTGTGCGCGAGCGCAAGGCAATAAGCAAGCAACCAAGCACGATAAGTGAGAACACTCATACACGCACTTACTAAAAGATCAGCTGAGCGCGTTTGCACTTTGATTTTGTAAAATCATGCATACGAGGAAAACTGAACCTCATCAAACCAAAAAGCAGATTAACATTGTTTTACTGCCCAAAAATTTTTTTCTAGCCAAACCCGATATATTCGTTTTGCGATTCGAAAAACAAAAAGTAATTTAATAAAACAAACTTATTTGTACAATTCAAAGTTGTTTATAACATTTCAATTAAATTTTTCTTTCACTAATTTACTCAATTTACATTTAATACAATTAATCAAAGTAAAAGGGGCCAATTTTCTAAACCCAATTCACTTTCATCTGAAATCGGCTTCAATCTTCGAACTTAATTAGGAGAATTGAATCCGTACTACTAAAGATACTAAAGTATGGGTGTTCGATCAAAGTTTACCTTGCCATGAACCTTGAATAGAACGGTTTGTCAAAATTCACTTTGCAAAACAGATCGTGTTACATCGTGTTTTAAACGTGCGTTTAATTTAACAAATCGGTAAGTTTTTGGTGTGATTATTGATTTTATAAACTATATTAAAAGGAATTTATTATTAGTTGTGACAATGGCTACTCAAAACGATAAAGGTTTGAAGCAGCAGAGCCGTGAGCGGAGATTCCGCCGCCGAGATGATCGAACAAATGGGAACGCGGCAGAAATGCAGCCTGGCCTAGAGCTAGCCAGTGCGCCAGTGTCAACTAGCGTACGAGCATCGGATCCTGATCGGACGGTTCGATACGACACTCCGCCAAAAGAAAGTAAAGAGGAGCGAAAACTACGGCTAAACCGGAAGCGGCAGGCGCAGCGTTACCAACGTCAAAAGAACGCTACTACTGCAGCCGCCGCTACATCGGTTGATCGAACCAACTGGTCACCAAGAGAACAACCTTCTTCCTCAATCCAAATAACATCAGCGGCAGCAAGGCGCAACACTCGGAATGTTCCTCACCCCGTGGCAAGTGCCGAGGAAACATCGGAGAGGCAGAGCCGTGAGCGGCAAGCGAGATTCCGCCGTCGACATGCCGCCACTACAACAGATGATGGAACCAATGGGAACGCGGCAGAAATGCAGCCTGGCCAGGAGCTAGCCAGTGCGCCAGTATCAACTAGCGTACAAGCATCGGATCCTGATCGGATGGTACGATATGACACTCCGCCAAAAGAAAGTAAAGAGGACCGAAAACAACGACTAAACCGGAAGCGGCAGGCGCAGCGTTACCAACGTCGAAAGAACGTTACTGCTACAGCCGCTGCTACATTGGTTGATCGAACCAATGTGAACGTGGCTAAAAAGCTACCTAGCCAGGAACTATCCGGCGCGCGACCATCAGAACCAAAAGAAGCCCAGATAAATAAAAAGGAGCAGAACCGGAAGCGGCAGACGGCATTCCGCCGTCGACGCGCCGCAGCTATATCCGCCGTTGCTTTAGCGTATGATGCAACACGTGGGCAGGACCAAATCGGAGTATCACAATCACCATTAGTACAAGCACCTGATCGGATGGCTCGCAACGATAACCGGCCCAATGAATCTACCGTGGAAAGTGAGAAGCGGATGAACCGGAAGCGGAAGGGGGCTTTCCGGCGTCGACGCGCCGCAGCTATATCTGCCATTGCCGTAGAGCAACCTTGCCAGACCATAGCCGGTTCATCATCAGCACCAGCAGCAGCACCAGCAGCAGCACCAGCAGCAGCATCAGCAGCAGCAACAGCACCTGCAACAGCACCAGCATCATTGCAACTCACAATTCGACGGCGCTGGGAATCCATCCGGCGATATAAAGTGCTCAATCGGTACAGGACCAGAACGCTCAAGACAGGACTCGGAGACCTCGATAGCTATACCCGTCCACAAAGGCATGAACTCAGTGCCCTGCAAGCATGCGCCTGTTGTAGGGCGCTAAAGTGGAACGGTGAGACAGGAACAGTCTGCTGCAATGGAGGACAGGTTGTCCTGCCTGCTTATCCTGAGCCACCCACTGAGCTTCGAGAGCTGTTCCGGAAGAAGGCATTTTTGTCCCGTGTACGTGCGTACAATAATGCTTTCGCGTTTACTTCGATGGGTGCATCGGTCCGCCCGGATGATCCTGTGCGACAGGATGAAGCGGTCGCCGGCGCAGGAGGTGTATACAGCTATCGTATACAGGGTGCCCTCTGCCATCGCATCAGTGGTCTTGGTCAGCTTCCGGGTCGCACACCGATGTATGCACAGTTGTATTTCTACGATGCTGCCGACGAAGTACAGCGCAATCGCATGGTGGACGCGCGAGTGGCATTCAGCACCGGTCTGGACCGGAGTGTTGTGGCAACACTCCAACGTATATTGGAGCAGAACAACCCACTTGCCGCAATGTTTCGCCATGCGTTTGAGCGGATGACCATCGAAAATAACGTAGAGCTGCGAATCCACGGACGCATTCAAGGACTCGATCATCGCCGCTACAACCGACCGACCGCAGACGAAATAGGTGGCATTTTCGTCTGCACGGAGGAAAACCAGTCCCGCGACATTGTGCTGCAGAATCGCACAACTCTGGGTCTTCACCGAGTGTTCGAGTCCCATCAGCTGTTCGATGCGTTGCAGTATCCACTCTTGCATCCGTACGGTGAGGCTGGGTGGACGTATGGGATCGCAAAACGGCCAAGGCGTAACGGCCGTGTTGCACCCCAACGAGCACGTTCCAGTGAGCACAACCAGAACGACGTTGAGGAGGGCGCGGAAACTCGAGACGGAAACGGACGAGCGTCGCGGCAAGTCTCAGTCCGTGAATATGCTGCGTATCGTCTATGTTTTCGCGAGGACCAAACGTCGTTGTTGCATTCGGCAGGTCGGCTGATGCAGCAATACTGTGTGGACCAGTGCTGCAAGATCGAGGAGCAGCGTCTGAAATTCCAGCGGGACCATCAAGCTCAGTTACGTGCTGACGCATACGCTGGGATTATGGATTTGGCGGGACCAGGTGACGTGCAGCTTCAAGATCAACGGACACTTGCTCAAACGGGTACGCGTGTCATCCTCGCTCCTTCGTTCCCCGGTGGCGATCGGTAAATGCGCGCACAGTACCAAGACGCGATGGCCATTGTACGAGCAATCGGGAAGCCGGACCTTTTCATCACGATGACGTGTAATGCAAAGTGGCCGGAAATCACCCAGGCCTTGCTACCAGGGCAGACGGCCGCCGATCGACCGGACCTCACCGCACGCGTCTTCCGGTTAAAGCTGAAGTCCATGCTGGAGGACCTCTCAGCGGGAGTCCTTGGATTGGAAGTTGCCCGCATTCACGTCATCGAGTACCAGAAACGTGGTCTGCCGCACGCACACTGTCTACTCATCCTTGCCGAGAGCGATAAGCCGCGGTCGGCAGCTGACTACAATCGACTGGTGTCTGCCGAAATTCCGGATCCTGCAAACGAACAGCTGTACGAAACAATCAGCAAGTCCATGATGCACGGTCCATGCGGTCGGTCGAATCCAAATTCGCCATGCATGAAGGATGGAGCTTGCTCGAAAAAGTTTCCGAAGCAGTTTTGCGAGGAAACACGGCAGACGCAGGATGGATATCCGATGTACCGGCGACGCAATGATGGTCGCACCGTAACGATCAAGAATGTAGCGCTTGATAATCGTTACGTGGTGCCGTACAACCCGTGGCTTAGCCACAAGTACAACAGCCACATCAACGTGGAGGTGTGTGCGACCGTCAGCAGCGTCAAGTACTTGTACAAGTACGTGTACAAAGGACACGATCGGGTCGCTTTTTCGACGCATGAAACGGTGGACGAAATCCAGCAGTACGTCGATGCTCGCTACATTTCGGCATCGCAGGCTGTTTCGACGATCTTTGGGTTCGAGATGCAGGCCAAAATGGTGACCGTCGTTCAGTTGCCAATACATCTCGAACACCAGCAGCGTGTGGTGTTCCGCGCCAACGAGACTGTCGATGCCGTGCTTGACCGCAGTTACCACAGCATGTTGACCCGGTTCTTCCAGTTGTCGGCCAATGACCAGTACGCGCGAACCCTTACGTACCAGGACGTTCCAGCGCACTATCGCTTCATAAGACCGTCAGCAGCGCAACGACAACCGTGGCACGATAGTCAAGGACCGCAGTGGATCCGCCGTATCCGCCAGAACGAGATCGTGGTTGGCCGAATGGTGTACTGCCCGATATCGCACATGGAACGATATTGTCTTCGATTGCTGCTGTGCTATCATCGAGGACCAACTTCTTACGTGGACTTGCGGACAGTTGATGGTGTTGTGTGTGCCACCTATCAACACGCTGCCACATTGGCTGGGTTGCTCAATCACGAGTCTGAGTGGGAACGAACCCTCCAAGAAGCCGTATCGTTCCAGATGCCATCGCAGCTGCGCCAGTTGTTTTCGCTAATCCTGTCGGAGGGTAAGCCAAGCAACCCGTTACGCCTATGGGATTCGTACGCTGTACATCTTTGCGAGGACTACCATCGGCAGCATCGAGAGCGCTACACTGTGAATGAGTCGGAGCAAAATCGTCTGCTACGTGCTGCCGAGCACTTCTGGGCGTTGAGTGATTGCAGCAATCAGGGCACTTCTGGGTGATTGACCAGTATTTGCGAGGGACGACACCCCCAAAAACACTGGAAATGTTCCCCAACATGCAGCAGCTTGCAGACTTTGCGCACCTACCAACCGAGTTCCTGCAGTCCGATCGAGCGGTAGATAGCGGTAGATACGCTGCAGGACATCGTCGGCGTACGTCGTCCATTCGGCGGGAAGGTGATGCTGCTGTGTGGCGATTTTCGGCAAATGTTGCCAATCGTGCCGAGAGGGACGGATGCGCAAGTGATTCAGCAATGCATTCGACGTAGTCCGCTGTGGCCGCTGTTTCGTGTGTTGCGTTTGCGGGTCAACATGCGCGTTCAAACCGCACCGAACGAACAGGACGCTGCAGATTTGCAGAATTTTGCCGATTTCCTGCTCAGCATCGGAGAGGGCCGTCATCCGACGTTCGAGGGATTCGACGCCACGTACGCGAAGCTTCCTCGGGATATGGTGCAGCCCCGAACTAGCAGCCTGCAGGACGATGTTCGATCGTTGATCAATCGCGTGTACCCTGACGTCGGACGGCATTACCGACAAGCAGGCTACTTCAAGGACCGTGCCATCCTGTCGCCGTTGAACGTGGACGTAACCGCTGTAAACAACAGTGTGTTGGAGCAGATACCAGAACGGGAAGTAGAGTATCGTTCCATCGACACCTTGGTGAACCCCGAGGAACAGGATACTCTACAGCTACCCACTGAGTATCTCAATGCCCAAAACATCAGCGGCATTCCTGTACATCGGCTGCGGTTGAAGCAGTATACGCCCGTCCTTCTGCTCCGGAACCTGAATACCGAGCGTGGCCTGTGCAATGGGACGCGCCTCCAGATCGTCGCTCTTCGGCCGCATTGCATTCATGCACGGATTCTGACGGGCAAGCGTCAGGGGGAAGATGTGCTGTTGCCCCGCATCTTCTGTGACAGCAACGACTCCAGCATGCCGTTCCAGATCCGACGCAAGCAGTTCCCGGTGCAAGTATGTTTTGCAATGACGGTCCACAAGGCACAAGGTCAATCTCTCCATCACCTTGGACTGTACCTGCCAACCGAGGTGTTTGCACACGGCCACCTTTATGTTGCCCTATCGCGAGTAACTTCGCGACCCAACATAACGGTGTTGATCTTGGATCCTAAACGGGAGGACGCAGACGGTGTTGCTGCCAAGAACGTCGTCTACCACGAAGTGGTTCGTGATTGACGGGATTCGGGAATCCACGCCAGTGTCTTATGTTCATGCTTCGACAGGGAGATTGCCGCGGTGAAAACCACAAGGCAAAACATCCCAACCGGGGGAGTGTAGTCACCGTTTGTGTCATTCTTGACAGAGCTGTGATTTGCACTCCAAGATAGGGCTAGAATATTCGCCCAAACCGGGGTACAGCTCGAAAGGGTATTCCTGCCTTCTTCGATTCGCCACGGATAGGAAGGTGCCACCAGGAAATCGTACCGTGGTGGTTTTAGTGAGTAAGTCCTTAGAGTAGCAAGTGACAACCTCACACTGTTCTCCAAAGCTTCGGCGGAGGAGTTCGTCTGGTCGACAGATTTCCACCGGCGTGACAAACGAAAAAAAAACACATCGAAAGAAAAATCATTGCGCAGCTTCATGACTGAAAGGTATAGTATGCCGCACTAACTTTCGATCGATGCATTAAATAACGAATGATTTTTTTCACCAGGCGACTTTCGCGATGATCAACAATCATCATTCATTTGCCGACCCGGAGGACCCAGAGGAGCACTAGAGAACCAAGCCATGGAATTCTACGGGGAGTAGAAGATCGACGCCACAGTGCCTCTGTGCGTTGGTTAAAACCACCGACTAACGTTTACCTTTTCCATGTACCATTTCAGGCTAAACAAAATTCAAGGATACCGAGAGAAGCAATGTGAAGAGCAAGATAGAGGACCCGACCGTTTAAGAGATGCGAAAATTCTAATTTTAAGGCCTTAATTATAAACAACGAGCTACCCTAATAATTATCCTATTTATATTCAATAATAGATCTATTCATTAAAATATATCATTTTCATTGATCCTTTACCTCGATTAAATAAGCCTCCGCCCGATTTTCATCACAGAATTTATAATAAAATCATCTTTCACTGTACCACACATTTTTTGCATTATTACTAAGTTCACTTTGAAAAACGCGCATTTACAATAAAACAGAAAAGCATGGTCATGTTGCGTAGCCCTGTAACCGGGCCGTTTAGCTAGTCTATATACAAATTTTAGCTCGCGTAACGCTCCGTGTAACGCGGCATTGCGCCCAAACGGGCCATCGCACGATGCTTCTGAGCACTGCATATGATGCGTCTGATGACGGGGATGACGATGATGATGGTGGATGATGGTGGATGATGGTGGATGATGATTATGATGATGATTTTGCTGCATAACGCTAAAATGCTTAAATTTAAAAGTGCTCTCAGGTGGTGATGATGATGAATGATGATGATCATCAACACGATACAAGATGAAGTTGATGACGGTGAACATGATGGTGATTTTTTTTTCTCAAAAAAACCTATGCAAACCTAGCTTAAAAAGTTTTTACGTTTTCTCACGCTATAAAAAGTGTGTAGCGACCCGACCCACCTTCGACCACCTCTTTAGCCAGCAGTTCGGTCGCTTCAAACGCAAGCGTTATCTCTTATTACTTTCGACTTTCGACTGATGCAATTGATCTCAAAGCGCCGACATTTAGGCAAAGCACGTCTACCACCGTCACCGGTAGAGGGCAGGGCTAGATAGCAAAACTGCAGTGTCAGCATCTCCGCGGCCAGCAAGAACTCCTCGCGTGAGGTAGGCCCAATCCACAACAAGCCGCACCGCGAGGCCCAGCCCCCAGCCTATATATTTGACACCGCTTGGATGTAGGTCAGTGCCGAGCCGAACTCGTTACGTAACAATTAGAACTAAAATTAAGACTATAAAAACCCGTGAATTTGAATAAACGAATTGAGTTGTATTTTGTGCCGAAACCTGTGCAGTCTCGTCTTTCACTGCTAACCATCTTCTTTCAGGTAAACCCTTCTCGGCCCCTGCCCCGCCTCTTGATCCTCTAGAGAACCCCACCCGCGGTAATTCTCTTCTGGACACCAATTGGCATTCCCGGGCAACTGACTAGCCTCCCCACTCTCGTGGAAAGGTTCTATAGGACAGCGCTCAGCCCTTCGATGCACTAGAGAACCCCACCCGCGGTAATTCTCTCTTGGACATCGATTGGCAGATACGGGCAGCTGACTAGCCTTTCTGCTCCCGGGACGGTTCTATAGTTGGGTAGCGCTCAGCCTTTTGGTACGTTAGAGAACCCCACCCGCGGTAATTCTCTTCTGACCACCAATCGGCAGATACGGGCCACCGACTAGCCTCCCCTCCCCCTCTCCCTGGGAAGGAAAGTCTGACGAATACACTCCTGGTGACAGCCTGCGCAGAAAAAGCGCCATCGACCACTCGGGCCATAGCGGCTGGCGGACTTCATCAGTCCGTACATGATTAGGTCCAGACCCCTCTCCGGGTTTGGCCTCTTCAAGTGCCATAACGTAGTGATGATGATGAATGATGATCATCATCAACACGATATAAGATGAAGTTGATGACGGGGAACATGATGGTGATTTTTATTTCTCAAAAAAACCTATGCAAACCTAGCTTAAAAAGTTTTTAAGCTTTCTCACGCTGTAAAAAGTGCCATAACGTAGTGGTGATGATGAATGATGATCATCATCAACACGATATAAGATGAAGTTGATGACGGCGAACATGATGGTGATTTTTTTTTCTCACAAAAGCCGATGCAAACCTATCTTTAAAAGTTTCTAAGGATTCTCAGGATAAGGATTCGTGATGATGATCCATATACATATTTTAGTAAATTCCGCCACCCGAGAGGGATGCAACATACCGCAGACGTAAACGCGAGCGAGAAACAAATCTGCTGCGCGAAAATGGATTTAAAAAACTATTTTACTGATAGATGAATTGCATATTATGAGATTGGCAAAAAACCTGCAGTTAAACAAATCTTATGCTATTTTCCCCCTCGAAATGAAGCTAGATTCGACTCAACGGACGCCGCTGTCGTGGTTTTCCGTCTCTGGAATGATTGAATGTGTTCTGGCAAGTCCAATAATCTGTAGCCTGATAAGTCATCCACGCTTGCGTTCCAGGACATCGTAGCATATGATCGCTGCGTTAAGCCGCTCACCGCGTCACGGTTGCCGATGCAAAATGGGACAGGCAAACACTCGCTGGCCTCGCTGCATGCGCCAGAATGAATCCGCAGTTAGAGAGATGGTTAACTGTCCGACTGTATCTATGCCTGATCAAAATAGGATCGCTCCTTGCAACACATCGTGCCAGATTTTGTCATAGCGAAACGAAGGCTATGCAACCTGGGCTGTGGAGAGGAAAGTAGCGGGTCTCATTTCCTTGGTGGACATGAAATCACACCTAGACACGGTAGAAGCTGTTCTTGCTTGAGATCGCCCTTGCCAATCGAAGGGCAGCCTACAGTTGGCCTGGCAAGTCACCGGAAAAATGGTGGCTTAATCGCTTTCAATGGCACCGTGGAGGAGCGGCTACCAGAACCTGGAAATGGTCAGCAAATGGCATGCGCTGTTAGTGGTTTTTGAGTGTCATCTCACAGCAGGTAACACCCAACCTTATGATGAATCCGAATGGGATCGATCATTGCAACACATCGTACCAGATTTTCTATTCTTATCATAGCGAAACGAAGGCTATGCAACCGGGCCTGGGAAAGTGACGAGTGCACCTGAAATCACCTGGACCTGGACATGGCCTGGACATGATGGACCTGGACATGGTAGATGATGTTCTTGCTCGAGATCGCCTTGGCAATCGAACTACAGCTTACGGGCAGATGATCAAGCGCTGATCGATCACGTCTACCCTGGCATCGGTCAGTCTGTCACCGAAAAAAGGATGTGCTAATTCGCTATCAATGGCAGCGTAATGGAGCGGCCAACACAACCTGGAAATGGTCGATGCATGCGCAAGAATCAACACTCGCCAGAAGAATGATTTACTGTCGGACTGGCAATGATATCAGACCGGTTCAGTTTCTATGCCTGATGATTTGTCCACTGTTAATGGTTTTTGAGTGTCACTTCACAGCAGGTAGCACCCAACCTTATGATGAATCCGAATGGGATCGCTCATTGCAACACATCGTGCCAGATTTTGTCATAGCGAAACGAAGGCTATGCAACCTGGGCTGTGGAGAGGAAAGTGGCGAGTCTCATTTCCTTGGTGGACATGAAATCACACCTGGACATGGTAGAAGCTGTTCTTGCTTGAGATCGCCCTTGGCAATCGAAGTGCAGCCTACAGGTGGCCTGGCAAGTCACCGGAAAAATGGTGGCTTCATCGCTATCACTGGCACCGTGAAGGAGCGGCCAACAGAACCTGGAAATGGTCCGCAAAAGGCATGCGCTGTTAGTGGTTTTTGAGTGTCACCTCACAGCAGGTAACACCCAACCTTATGATGAATCCGAATGGGATCGCTCATTGCAACACATCGTGCCAGATTGCAGATTTTCTGTTCTTATCATAGCGAAACAAAGGCTATGAAACCGGGGCTGTGGAGAGGAAAGTGGCGGGTCTCATTTCCTTGGTGGACATGAAATCACACCTGGACATGGCAGAAGCTGTTCTTGGTTGAGATCGCCCTTGGCAATCGAAGTGCAGCCTACAGGTGGCCTGGCAAGTCACCGGAAAATGGTGGCTTAATCGCTATCAATAGCACCGTGGAGGAGCGGCCAACAGAACCTGGAAATGGTCAGCAAATGGCATGCGCTGTTAGTGGTTTTTGAGTGTCACCTCACAGCAGGTAACACCCAACCTTATGATGAATCCGAATGGGATCGCTCATTGCAACACATCGTGCCAGATTTTGTAACCATTTTGAAAAATGGTGGCTTCATCGCTATCAATGGCACCGTGAAGGAGCGGCCAACAGATCCTGGAAATGGTCAGCAAATGGCATGCGCTGTTAGTGGTTTTTGAGTGTTACCTCACAGCAGGTAACACCCAACCTTATGATGAATCCGAATGGGATCGCTCATTGCAACACATCGTGCCAGATTTTGTCATAGCGAAACGAAGGCTATGCAACCTGGGCTGTGGAGAGGAAAGTGGCGGGTCTCATTTCCTTGGTGGACATGAAATCACACCTGGAAATGGCAGAAGCTGTTCTTGCGTGAGATCGTCCTTGGCAATCGAAGTAGTAGTAGTGATTATATATTGATGGTATATTACTGTGCAAGGCACAACGACATTAGAGCTTAAATTATTATAACGGGTTCGTTCTTGACTTTCCTCGTTGAATGAAGTGACTCACTTTGCTGCTAGGCGACGTAGAAGGTGTACAATTGTTGTTTGGGCATGGATTGTGGGGAAAAAGTCGCGTAAAAAACCCACGACAAAAAAAAGACGAATAATAATAATAATAATACTAATAGTAATAACAATACTTTAACTTACATGGCTAAATTCTTACAACTAGAAGCAAGCGAAAAAGGCTTGATTGAAAACATTCTACACTGAGCTTGATGATGGATGTAATTCCCTAATTATACGAATAGAACTATTCTGACATTTTTTATAGAAACTGTCTGCAATTTTGACCAAATGGGAGTCTAGATAATCTATGTTTGTCTGTTTGTGCAATTCTGTTGTTCTAAACCAGGGTGGAACGTTTATTACGATTTTTAGTAGTTTGTTCTGGAAGATTTGCAGCTTCTTTAAATTACACAAAGCACATTTGTGCCAAATTGGGACAGCATAGGTGAGAATGGGCCTAAAGCATGTTTTGAATAGAAGCAATTTGTTACTTATGTTGAGTTTGGATTTGCGGTTTATGAATGGGTAAAGTGATTTTAGGGTCTTTTCCGCCTTGATGATAGATTCCTCTATGTGATGTTTAAACGTTAGGTTTTTGTCTACGTGCAGACCTAAGTATTTTACGGTCCTGGACCACGGCACCTCTGTTTTGTTGACAGTGATGCCTGTCGCTGGTAAATTCCTGGGGCATAACCTTCTGGTGAAGTATATCGCCTCGGTTTTAGCTTCGTTAATTTTTGATTTCCATTTCCGGCAATACTTTATGACATGGTTAAGAGCACTATTTAGTGAACTGATAATCTTCCTGGGTTGTTTGGCTGTAACCGATAGGGCAACATCATCGGCATAAAGGTACTGGTCGCAGTTTTTTAGGCGAGGGATATCTGATATAAAAATATTAAATAACAGCGGGGATAGTACACTTCCCTGCGGCACTCCGGCGATGGGGTTGTAGGGTGCGGCCTGAACATTGTTAATTTGTACTAAGTTTTGTCGATCGGTCAGGAATGACTTCAATACTTTAATTAATGGTGCTGGAATATTACGAGTTATTAGCTTGTAGATTAGTCCTTGGTGCCAGATTGAGTCGAAAGCTTTTTCATTATCTAGCAATACTAGGCCGGTTGATCGTTTCTTAGATCTTTCTTTCCTTAATTTATCTACCAGTCTTTGTAGTTGGTGGGTTGTAGACATATGTGATTGAAACCCAAATTGTTCTTCTGGTATAATGTTATTACTGTTCGTGAAGGCTCTGATTCGTGATGCTATAACTTTTTCGAATATTTTGCCTAAGTTAATTAGGAGGCTGATCGGTCGATAGCTGCCAGGCAAGGCCGGGTCTTTGCCTTGTTTTTTTATTGATACTATTTTTGCGGTTTTCCACTTATCTGGGAAGTATCCGATTTTAAGGCAACCGTTAAATATTTGGTTTAGTTTGATGATGGCTTTATTCGGCAGGCGTTTTAGCATGGTGTTATTAATTCTATCTGTGCCAGTCGATTTTTTGTTTTTTAACTTTCTTAAGATTTGTTTGATTTCACTCGGAGTGCACAGTAATTCAGGGTTAGTGACTGTGGAATGGTTTTTGTCGAAGAACTTGCTGGTGACATTGTTAACTGCTCTCTCTGCAGGGCTCACCGAGTCGAATGTGATATAATGGGCTCTAATAAATTGCTCCCTAATAGCCTCGCATTTCTCAGCAGCACTTACTAGGGATACGTTATTAACTGTAAGTGGTGGCATGAAACTATGCTTATTTTTTAAAATTTTGACCAATTTCCATATCTTATCTTTACTATGGTCATCGTTATTAATTTGTTCCAGATTCTTAGTCCATGCATTATTTCTTGTTTCGTTTACATTGAGTTTAATCCAATTATTAAGATTCAGGAGGGTTGATTTGTACTCTCGGTTTCTTCTGCTCCTCTGCCATTTTTTCCTGAATTTGTCCCTTAATTTGATCAGGATTTTAATATCTTCCGGAATGTTTATATTGTATTTCCCCGGCGTCGTTTTGGGAACCGCGGCATCATGAGCCATGCTTATGTTATCTGATAGTGAGGAGATCATCTTGTCAATCTCATTTTTGTTGTTTATTTCGTTTAAGTGGTTGATCGATAGATCTATATTTTTGTTAATGCTATTTCTATAGGTGTCCCAGTTAGCCATTTTGTAATTGAAATAAAATTTGTTCGGATTTATAGTAGGTTGGGCATTTTGTATCTCGAACAGGAATGGTACATGGTCCGATGAAAGCTCAGATTTTGACCAAATATCCGTGATGTCATTCTGATTGTTCGATATGACCAAATCCAGGGTGGAAGGTGCCCGATTAGGGTCCGATGGATAGTACGTCGGTGTGTCTGGGTGATGTATCGAAAAAGTCCGCTTTGTAATTTTCCAAAGAGGACATTTCCTGCCGCGTTGTTTGAAGCGCAGTTCCACAGTCTGTGTCTTGCGTTAAAATCCCCGCACACGAAGTAACTGTTACCTAATCTCGTTAGCCTTCCCAAGTCGACGGAGAACGCACTCATGACTTTGTTTGCAGCTGGGTGGTACGCTGATACTATTGAAACTGGACCTTTGTCAGTCGGCACTTGTTGCAAATGTGCAACTTTATTCAAACTTTTTGATTTAACTCTCCTCAATCGCACAAATCTCCGAAGGTAACGATTAGTTTGTACTTCGCGCGTTTCTTCTGTACTACTCCCTGCAATCCTTCTGCCGGCGGATGATCGTGCGGCCGTTGCCCGTCCGCGGACATTGACCCCCTGGGTGAACACTCGATCCAGGTGTGCTTAGTTCACCCGAACACAGCCCGGACCGAGTGTCACTTCATCCGCCGGCAGCGCCCTTTATTTGTGATCGCTGGCGTCACTTATTTGTGACATTGTCCCCCTTGTGAAGTGCCTGGTTCGGCACTTTACTCTAGTCACCAGCGATCACGCTATCTCCTACCTGTCACTCCGTTATCTTATCTGTATCTAGCGTTATCTTATCTGTAACGCTGTTCTGTCACTTAAGTTTGATGTTTTCCTTCCGCACGTGCGGTTCGCTGCTCCGGTAGGTAATATATTTTCTTCTAACCTAACTATCTGTGCCTTCTTGGTGGTGGTTAAATCTTGGTTGCTGGACGTTCGTAAATCTGCCCATTTGGTGCCCGTATGGTTACGCGCCGGACTTGGCCGTCTCGCGCTAGTACCAGTGCATCTTTCAACTCGCGGGATGCACCAATGAAGTTTGTGCCACAGTCGCTGATCAGCTCGATCGGTTTGCCTCGTCGAGCGATAAACCGCCGTATCGCTAGGATGCAGGATGTCGTGTTCAGCGTGTGGACGAGTTCGACGTGAATAGCTCTCGTGGTAAGGCACATAAACAATGCCCCCCATCGTTTCTTTGTTCGTCTCCCAACTGCAACGGTCAACGGACCGAAATAGTCGATCCCGGTGTAGGAGAAGGGGGGTCGGAAGGCAGCAAGACGTTGTTCGGGGATGTTTCCCATCAATGGGGGTTCGGGTCGCACGTCGCGGTTCTTGCATCTCTGACATTGTTTGCGTACGCGGTTGAACTCAACCCGCAGTCGGGGAATATGATAGTGCGACCGCAACGCATTGATCGCCGTCTGGTGTCCCTGGTGGTAGTAGCGTCTGTGGGTGTCGTCGATGATGAGGTCGGTCACGAGGTGTTCCCTGGGCAGGATGATTGGCCTTTTCGTCGCCTCGTCGACCCATGGGCAGTTTGCGAGCCTCCCACAGGTACGTAACACGTTGTTTTCGTCGAGCTCTGGTGCTAATTTGTACAATTTACTCTGTTTGCTCAGCAGCGGTTTGTACGAGTGTTTCGGCGCTGGCCTTTTCAGCGCTCTGATGTCTTCTGAGAACGCTTGTTGCTGTGCTACTCGAATGATGACCACTTTCGCTCGGCTCAGCTCATTCTCTGTGAGAGGGCCGCTGCGTCGGGGAGTCTTTGTGATGTTGTGACGCGCATTCTCTACGAAGCGTAGCACATAGCCTACTGTTCGAATTAGCCGTCGCCATTGGGAAAACCTTTCGAACTCCAGGAAGCGATCTTGAGCATGATGATGTAACAAGTTCGGGCGCAGTTCTTCTTGCGTATCACCGTCCTCCGGTGCGTGGTTCGGCCACTGTTCGGCTGTTGTCCATAGGAAGTCGGGCCCCCTGAACCATCGGCTTCCTGAATCGAGCATAGGCGCGGTGGTCCATTTGGTGCCGTCATCAGCGATGTTGATCCTCGTAGATATCCAGTTCCATTCTTTTTCCTTGTTCGTCGTCATTAATTCTCCCACACGGACTGCCACGAACTGGTTGTATCGGCGGTGATCTGACTTGAGCCAGCTTATGACGTTGCGTGAATCTGTCCAATAGAATCTTTCGTTTATGGTGATCTGGTGCGATTGGCGAATGTTGGCGGCAAATCGCGCTCCGATCACGGCTGCCTGTAGTTCAAGCCGTGGTATTGATATGAACGGCAATGGTGCGACGCGTGTCTTTGACCCTATGAGCGCGCACTTGATGAAGTCACCGGCTACGAATCGGAAGTAGGCCACCGCTGCCATACCATTCTCGCTTGCGTCGCAGAATACGTGGAGCTGTGCTGTCGCGTTTTCTCTGTAGAGTGTACTATGGTAACATCTGGGTACGCTGACGTGGTGTAGTTCGGGCAATAGCTGGATCCAGGCGCTCCACTTCTTGGTTAAGTCGTCATTGAGCTCTTGGTCCCATTCAAGCTTGGTGCGCCAGATCTCCTGCAACAATACTTTCAGGTACATGAGGTAGTGTCCAATGAGACCTAGCGGATCATATACTGCCATGAGTGTACGCAGGACATCGCGCTTAGTGGGGCGTTTTCTACCTGATAGCAAATCTTCTTCGTGCTTAGGCGACCTTCGGTAGGTGAACACATCCGCACTCGTGTCCCACCACATTCCTAGGACCTTCGACGTGTTACGGCCTGCGCCCGGATTGTGAACTGGAGTCGCTTCTTTAGGCGAGGTTGGGTGCTCTTCCCCTCTCAGAAGATGGCTCAGCACACGTTCCGAGTTCGAGAGCCAGTTGGTGATCTCAAATCCACCTTGCGTGTGGATGTATTTTACTTCATCGCATAGTTTGATGGCTTCCTCTTCGGTGTCAACGCTCACTAGCATGTCGTCGACATAATGTAATGTCTTAATGCAGTCCACCGCCTTTGGGTACTGCTCTGAAAATCGGTCGGCGTTTGTGTTTTTTACATACTGCGCAGCACTAGGCGAGCATGCTGCGCCGAAGGTCATGACAGTTAGCGTGTAGACGTCTGGCACAGCACTCGTGTCTTCGCCACCCCAATAGAACATTTGGGACCGTTGGTCCTCTGCTTTCATTTTCACTTGAAAGAACATTTCCTTTATATCGCCCACTATTGCAACGCCATGTTCTCTGAAGCGGTGTAATACGGTCGGGAGGGACGACAGTTGATCAGGACCCGTCAGCAGGTATTTGTTTAAGCTCACTCCATTGACTTCAGCTGCTGCGTCGAATACCATACGCACTTTCCCAGGCTTGTTTGGGTTGATCACCAGGAAGATGGGTAGATACCAGTCCCGCGGTCCCTTGGCGTTTATTACCCCTTGGCTTCATACCCTTTCATCGTTGTTCGTATGGATGCAGCTAGGGTCGGATCCTTTGCCATTCGGCGTCGCAGGCAAGCGTCCCGCCGGAGTGCCATAACTCGATTGCAGGGTAGACGGACGTCGTCGAATCGCCACAGAAGGCCCGTTTCGTAGTGGTTTCCTACTAACCGTGTTTCCCTCTTTAGGAGGGTCAGGGCCCGCTCTTCGTCTCGGGAGAGTGTTGCGCAAGGTCCTGGCGTTACTCCTAACGACTCTATCGCCATATACCGGTCGATGGTTTCCGTGATTGCCTCGTCATGCGCCCTTTCGCATTCGCATATGTGTAGGGCGTGATGCGCTATGACGAAGCGATCCTTCGGGAGCTTTGGCGAGTGGGGCCCGTGTGGGATCCAACCGAGCCTTGTCTTGAAGGCAGCTGGTTCCCCAGCTCTTCCTTCGACGCAGTCGAGAGGGTGTCCTAGGTGGCAGTTGTCCATCCCGATCAATAGTTTCGGTCGGACATTATCGTAGGAGGCGATTGTACGGCCTTGTAGGTGTTTATAGCGTTTGGCCAACTCGACCGATGACACCGACTGCGGGGGCAGGTCCAGCTGCGACAGGGTGTACACCTTCTGGAGCACGTACTGCTGAGCCGTTGGTTCGACGCCTGATATGCCAAGCGATAACTCCACAGAGTCCGGTTCCTCGCGGCTTCGGTCGTCTGTCCACTTTAGGCACATTGGGCGGGGCTGGCCCTCAGCACCGAGTTCCGCAGCCAGCGTTTTGTCAATGAACGTAGCTGACGAACCGTCGTCCAGGAACGCGTATGTCTCGACGCTTTTGCCATTTGCTGTGATGATCACTGGCACATAGCGGAGTAGCACTTGCTGGCCGTCGATCTGATGAACGTTGCAGACGGCTCTGGTCGGTTCTAGCTTCCCGTCTTCGCATGGTTGGTCGTCTAGCTGGCGCATGTTGCGCGTGGTGGTTGGCTCCTGCCCTTTGGCGTTGTGAAGATAGCGGTGGTGTGCGAACGTGCACCCATCTATTCCGCACCGTACTGGGGAACATTTTCGCCCTGTATGCCGCATTAGACACATCTTGCAGAGTTGGTGGTTTCTGACTGCCGTCCACCGCTCGTTGATGCTCATCTCTCGAAACATTAGGGATGGACCCGGGATGGACGTCGTCGGGTACGTCTGCGATACCGGCGGCGGCTGCATGTACGCTGCCGCTGGTGTCTGCGACAGCATGATTGGTGTCGCATGATGTGTCGATGTGGTGACATGGCGATTGCCACCATTTCCCGTGAACAGACTGGAGCCATTTTGGAGGTTCGGGGCGCCATGCTGCTCTGGTCCGCGGTGTTCGCCATGCTGCTCTGGTCCGCGGTGTTCGCCATGCGTCCGGTCGTTGGCTCGTTCCATCGCCAGGAGCCGGTCGTTCACTTGGGCGAGCCTCAAGGACATGTCCGCGAGCAGGCTCTCGATGGCGCTCCGCTCGTGGTGCGTCCCTCTGTTCGCCGCAGCCCCTCCGTGCTCCGGTGATGCGAAGAGGGCAGCCGTGGAATTTGCCAGGGGGGTCGGCGAAGTTCGCGATGCAGCCTCGGCGGGTGCGGCATTTTCTCCTGGCTGGCTCATCTCGTTTGCACACTTCACGCGCTCACTAATCCGCGACGGCGTTACTGGTCGCAGCTTCCCAAGCTTCTCACTAAATTTGGTTTAACCTTTCAACCTTCTTCACGGCACTTTGCGAGGCGCAGTTCCTCGCAACACGATTCGCGCGCACGCGACGAAGATAACCACAAAGTTCGATAAAGTTCGGTTCGCGGTGAGGCGCAGTTCCTCACGACACGATTCACAAGTTCACTAACGTTGGTTTAACCTTTCGACCTTCTTCGCGGCACTTTGCGAGGCGCAGTTCCTCGCAACACGATTCGCGTGCACGGGATGAAAGTCACCACCAGGTCAAACTCAAACGACACTTTGCCAGGCGCAGTTCCTCGCAATATCGCTTTTCAAAGCAAACTTTTTTCTAAATCCACTCGTGTGGTGATCAAAATTACGCGGAAACGTCGACGTAGCTAATAATCGTTACAATGTTGCAAATGTGCAACTTTATTCAAACTTTTTGATTTAACTCTCCTCAATCGCACAAATCTCCGAAGGTAACGATTAGTTTGTACTTCGCGCGTTTCTTCTGTACTACTCCCTGCAATCCTTCTGCCGGCGGATGATCGTGCGGCCGTTGCCCGTCCGCGGACTTTGACCCCCTGGGTGAACACTCGATCCAGGTGTGCTTAGTTCACCCGAACACAGCCCGGACCGAGTGTCACTTCATCCGCCGGCAGCGCCCTCTATTTGTGATCGCTGGCGTCACTTATTTGTGACAGCACTGTTATTCCTATTGCCTCAATAGATGCTGCCACACGGAGCGAAAATTTACGCGCAAATTTGCACATTAATGCCAAAATGTTTTCGCTTCGTGTGGCAGGCGTAAAACCCCGAAAATTTATGCCGAAATGTCAAACGTATTGTTTTCATCTGTGTTTTGGCCGCTGAAGTTGATTTCCGAATAAATTTTGCAGTTTTTAACGATTTTGTTGCTGTTGCTGTTATATTTATATTAAAAATGCAAAAACAATACGAAAAGAACCTACATTTTCGTAAATAAAGCGTTCGATAGCGTCAAGGGTTCAGCGAAAAAGTCCGCGGACGTATAAAAGTTTGACAGCGTGTAAGGGTTAAGCGAAACCGTTTTGGCATTAATTTTTTCGTTTGCGCTAGGGTTTTCGCCCCGTGTGGCCACGGCTAATCACTTTTAGTTGAAATTTTTTCATTAACGTATGCTTGATATTTGCCTTGATGAACAGGGCAACTCCACCTTTCTGGCCAACACTTCTGTCTAGTCTGTGCGTTACATAATTTGGGATCGAGAAATTCATGTTACTTTTGAGGAAAGTTTCGCTAGCTGCAAGTATGTCTATGTTATGTTTTTCCAGAAATAGAATGAGTTTGGTTTTCTTATTTGTAATGCTATTCGCATTCCAGCTTGCTATTTTCAACGCAGGATTGATCATGGTGAAGGTCCACAATATTTGGTTACTACGTCAAAGATCGTCATGATCTGGTCCTGTTTAGTCTTGCAGTTTTGTAGCCTATCCATAACCTCAACGACGATTGGAATTAATTCCGAACGGTCGAATAGGTCAGCACTGTGCTCGAGTCTTGGTAACGACCGAGGCTGCTTTGGAGAGTGTGTCTCATTCCACACGTTGGTGAGGGGAACAGTGCTCTTTGGCTGTGGTAGTGAGGGGAATTCGCTTGTTTTGAGCGAGTAGCTGCCGTATCGTTCGAGACGTGGCTTATCTATCTTAGCGGAGGGCTTTGGTCTCATCGGGCACTGGATCGACCCGGCACTGTGATTGCCGCTGCAGTTTGCACATTTCAGCCTGTGTTCTGGAACAAACGGTCCCTCTGTTTTGGAATCCTTGGAAGTGTGCGGGCACACTTTCGTCCCATGACTCCCCGCACACAGTCTGCATTTTTCCAATTGGTGGCAGTTCGCTGCCCCGTGGCCAAACTTTTGGCATCTTTTGCATTGCATCGGCCCCTGGCCTTGGGAATAATAGTCCCAGCGAACAATGCAGTGATGGAGTGCCTTTACTTGCCGGAGGTGTTGAAGGTTCACAGAGCCTTTGATGAAGTGTAACAAATACACTGCCTGTTCATCGTAACGTTTCACTCTAATGTTCAGCTTTTTTATTTGAGTTGGCTCCAGGCTTTTTTCTTTGAGGACCTCTTTTAAATCCTCTGCCGGCATGTCCGGCAGCCCGTGTAGTACAATTTTGGTTGTTTTGTCACTTTCTAACTGGTATGAGTGGAAACTAACGTTCGTTTCCCTCATATGCCTCGTCACTTTCCTGAAGTCACTTTCTGTGACTGTATGCACTATTATGCCTTTATTTGTAGCTTTAGTACTGTAATTCACTACGCCGGCGGCAATTACGGCTTTGTGCACTGCACTAAGTGAGGTACTACTCACACTGATGGGAGGAATCCGTTGTTTCTCTCCAGCTTTTTTGTCGGTCTCGTGGCAGGTTGACATTGCCACGTCTTGGATGTTTTCGTCGGCTAAAATTGCGAACCTGTTGCTGTTGCCCGCCTTCAGTGCTGGCTTCAGTGTTATTATGGCTTGAGCCAAGCTCGTACTCTCCTTCCTCGGCTTCGCTACTCTACCTTTCCCCATCGTAGGGATCGATGAGTAGAAACGCCCCTTTTGGTTTACACTATTGATTGCCTTTATTCGCACTGGAGAGAAAAAGAAAAACACGTCTGTCTACCGTGACTGCCGATTTGAGACTGTTGGCAATCGAAGTACAGCCTACAGGTGGCCTGGCAAGTCACCGGAAAAATGGTGGCTTAATCGCTATCAATGGCACCGTGGAGGAGCGGCGAACAGAACCTGGAAATGGTCCGCAAATGGCATGCGCTGTTAGTGGTTTTTGAGCGTCACCTCACAGCAGGTAACACCAAACCTTATGATGAATCCGAATGGGATCGATCATTGCAACACATCGTGCCAGATTTTGTCATTGCGAAACGAAGGGTATGCAACCTGGGCAGTGGAGAGGAAAGTGGCGGGTCTCATTTCCTTGGTGGACCTGGACATGGCCGAAGCTGTTCTTGCTCGAGATCGTCCTTGGCAATCGAAGTGCTGCCTACAGGTGGCCTGGCAAGTCACCGGAAAATGGTGGCTTCATTGCTATCAATGGCACCGTGGAGGAGCGGCCAACAGAACCTGGAAATGGTCCGCAAATGGCATGCGCTGTTAGTGGTTTTTGAGCGTCACCTCACAGCAGGTAACACCCAACCTTATGATGAATCCGAATGGGATCGATCATTGCAACACATCGTGCCAGATTGCAGATTTTCTATTCTTATCATAGCGAAACAAAGGCTATGAAACCGGGGCTGTGGAGAGAAAAGTGGCGGGTCTCATTTCCTTGGTGGACATGAAATCACACATGGACATGGCAGAAGCTGTTCTTGCTTGAGATCGCTCTTGGCAATCGAAGTGCAGCCTACAGGTGGCCTAGCAAGTCACCGGAAAAATGGTGGCTTCATCGCTATCAATGGCACCGTGGAGGAGCGGCGAACAGATCCTGGAAATGGTCCGCAAATGGCATGCGCTGTTAGTGGTTTTTGAGGGTCACCTCACAGCAGGTAACACCCAATCTTATGATGAATCCGAATGGGATCGCTCATTGCAACACATCGTGCCAGATTTTGTCATTACGAAACGAAGGCTATGCAACCTGGGCAGTGGAGAGGAAAGTGGCGGGTCTCATTTCCTTGGTGGACCTGGACATGGCCGAAGCTGTTCTTGCTTGAGATCGTCCTTGGCAATCGAAGCGCAGCCTACAGGTGGCCTGGCAAGTCACCGGAAAAATGGTGGCTTC
This sequence comes from Anopheles darlingi, assembly GCF_943734745.1. Classification (NCBI taxonomy): domain Eukaryota; kingdom Metazoa; phylum Arthropoda; class Insecta; order Diptera; family Culicidae; genus Anopheles; species Anopheles darlingi. The sequence continues at coordinate 52,776,610 of NC_064874.1, forward strand.
ATCGCTATCAATGGCACCGTGGAGGAGCGGCCAACAGATCCTGGAAATGGTCCGCAAATGGCATGCGCTGTTAGTGGTTTTTGAGTGTCACCTCACAGCAGGTAACACCCAACCTTATGATGAATCCGAATGTGATCGATCATTGCAACACATCGTGCCAGATTTTGTCATTGCGAAACGAAGGCTATGCAACCTGGGCTGTGGAGAGGAAAGTGGCGGGTCTCATTTCCTTGGTGGACCTGGACATGGCCGAAGCTGTTCTTGCTTGAGATCGTCCTTGGCAATCGAAGCGCAGCCTACAGGTGGCCTGGCAAGTCACCGGAAAAATGGTGGCTTAATCGCTATCAATGGCACCGTGGAGGAGCGGCCAACAGAACCTGGAAATGGTCCGCAAATGGCATGCGCTGTTAGTGGTTTTTGAGCGTCACCTCACAGCAGGTAACACCCAACCTTATGATGAATCCGAATGGGATCGATCATTGCAACACATCGTGCCAGATTTTGTCATTGCGAAACGAAGGCTATGCAACCTGGGCTGTGGAGAGGAAAGTGGCGGGTCTCATTTCCTTGGTGGACCTGGACATGGCCGAAGCTGTTCTTGCTTGAGATCGTCCTTGGCAATCGAAGCGCAGCCTACAGGTGGCCTGGCAAGTCACCGGAAAAATGGTGGCTTCATCGCTATCAATGGCACCGTGGAGGAGCGGCCAACAGAACCTGGAAATGGTCCGCAAATGGCATGCGCTGTTAGTGGTTTTTGAGCGTCACCTCACAGCAGGTAACACCCAACCTTATGATGAATCCGAATGTGATCGATCATTGCAACACATCGTGCCAGATTTTGTCATTGCGAAACGAAGGCTATGCAACCTGGGCTGTGGAGAGGAAAGTGGCGGGTCTCATTTCCTTGGTGGACCTGGACATGGCCGAAGCTGTTCTTGCTTGAGATCGTCCTTGGCAATCGAAGCGCAGCCTACAGGTGGCCTGGCAAGTCACCGGAAAAATGGTGGCTTCATCGCTATCAATGGCACCGTGGAGGAGCGGCCAACAGAACCTGGAAATGGTCCGCAAATGGCATGCGCTGTTAGTGGTTTTTGAGCGTCACCTCACAGCAGGTAACACCCAACCTTATGATGAATCCGAATGGGATCGATCATTGCAACACATCGTGCCAGATTTTGTCATTGCGAAACGAAGGCTATGCAACCTGGGCTGTGGAGAGGAAAGTGGCGGGTCTCATTTCCTTGGTGGACCTGGACATGGCCGAAGCTGTTCTTGCTTGAGATCGTCCTTGGCAATCGAAGCGCAGCCTACAGGTGGCCTGGCAAGTCACCGGAAAAATGGTGGCTTCATCGCTATCAATGGCACCGTGGAGGAGCGGCCAACAGAACCTGGAAATGGTCCGCAAATGGCATGCGCTGTTAGTGGTTTTTGAGCGTCACCTCACAGCAGGTAACACCCAACCTTATGATGAATCCGAATGTGATCGATCATTGCAACACATCGTGCCAGATTTTGTCATTGCGAAACGAAGGCTATGCAACCTGGGCTGTGGAGAGGAAAGTGGCGGGTCTCATTTCCTTGGTGGACCTGGACATGGCCGAAGCTGTTCTTGCTTGAGATCGTCCTTGGCAATCGAAGCGCAGCCTACAGGTGGCCTGGCAAGTCACCGGAAAAATGGTGGCTTCATCGCTATCAATGGCACCGTGGAGGAGCGGCCAACAGAACCTGGAAATGGTCCGCAAATGGCATGCGCTGTTAGTGGTTTTTGAGCGTCACCTCACAGCAGGTAACACCCAACCTTATGATGAATCCGAATGGGATCGCTCATTGCAACACATCGTGCCAGATTTTGTCATTGCGAAACGAAGGCTATGCAACCTGGGCTGTGGAGAGGAAAGTGGCGGGTCTCATTTCCTTGGTGGACCTGGACATGGCCGAAGCTGTTCTTGCTTGAGATCGTCCTTGGCAATCGAAGCGCAGCCTACAGGTGGCCTGGCAAGTCACCGGAAAAATGGTGGCTTCATCGCTATCAATGGCACCGTGGAGGAGCGGCCAACAGAACCTGGAAATGGTCCGCAAATGGCTTGCGCTGTTAGTGGTTTTTGAGCGTCACCTCACAGCAGGTAACACCCAACCTTATGATGAATCCGAATGGGATCGATCATTGCAACACATCGTGCCAGATTGCAGATTTTCTATTCTTATCATAGCGAAACAAAGGCTATGAAACCGGGGCTGTGGAGAGAAAAGTGGCGGGTCTCATTTCCTTGGTGGACATGAAATCACACATGGACATGGCAGAAGCTGTTCTTGCTTGAGATCGCTCTTGGCAATCGAAGTGCAGCCTACAGGTGGCCTGGCAAGTCACCGGAAAAATGGTGGCTTCATCGCTATCAATGGCACCGTGGAGGAGCGGCGAACAGATCCTGGAAATGGTCCGCAAATGGCATGCGCTGTTAGTGGTTTTTGAGGGTCACCTCACAGCAGGTAACACCCAATCTTATGATGAATCCGAATGGGATCGCTCATTGCAACACATCGTGCCAGATTTTGTCATTGCGAAACGAAGGCTATGCAACCTGGGCAGTGGAGAGGAAAGTGGCGGGTCTCATTTCCTTGGTGGACCTGGACATGGCCGAAGCTGTTCTTGCTCGAGATCGTCCTTGGCAATCGAAGCGCAGCCTACAGGTGGCCTGGCAAGTCACCGGAAAATGGTGGCTTCATTGCTATCAATGGCACCGTGGAGGAGCGGCCAACAGAACCTGGAAATGGTCCGCAAATGGCATGCGCTGTTAGTGGTTTTTGAGCGTCACCTCACAGCAGGTAACACCCAACCTTATGATGAATCCGAATGGGATCGATCATTGCAACACATCGTGCCAGATTGCAGATTTTCTATTCTTATCATAGCGAAACAAAGGCTATGAAACCGGGGCTGTGGAGAGGAAAGTGGCGGGTCTCATTTCCTTGGTGGACATGAAATCACACCTGGACATGGTAGAAGCTGTTCTTGCTTGAGATCGTCCTTGGCAATCGAAGCGCAGCCTACAGATGGCCTGGCAAGTCACCGGAAAATGGTGGCTTCATCGCTATCAATGGCACCGTGGAGGAGCGGCCACCAGATCCTGGAAATGGTCCGCAAATGGCATGCGCTGTTAGGGGTTTTTGAGGGTCACCTCACAGCAGGTAACACCCAATCTTATGATGAATCCGAATGGGATCGCTCATTGCAACACATCGTGCCAGATTTTGTCATTGCGAAACGAAGGCTATGCAACCTGGGCAGTGGAGAGGAAAGTGGCGGGTCTCATTTCCTTGGTGGACCTGGACATGGCCGAAGCTGTTCTTGCTCGAGATCGTCCTTGGCAATCGAAGTGCAGCCTACAGGTGGCCTGGCAAGTCACCGGAAAATGGTGGCTTCATTGCTATCAATGGCACCGTGGAGGAGCGGCCAACAGAACCTGGAAATGGTCCGCAAATGGCATGCGCTGTTAGTGGTTTTTGAGCGTCACCTCACAGCAGGTAACACCCAACCTTATGATGAATCCGAATGGGATCGCTCATTGCAACACATCGTGCCAGATTTTGTCATTGCGAAACGAAGGCTATGCAACCTGGGCTGTGGAGAGCAAAGTGGCGGGTCTCATTTCCTTGGTGGACCTGGACATGGTAGAAGCTGTTCTTGCTTGAGATCGTCCTTGGCAATCGAAGCGCAGCCTACAGGTGGCCTGGCAAGTCACCGGAAAAATGGTGGCTTCATCGCTATCAATGGCACCGTGGAGGAGCGGCCAACAGATCCTGGAAATGGTCCGCAAATGGCATGCGCTGTTAGTGGTTTTTGAGTGTCACCTCACAGCAGGTAACACCCAACCTTATGATGAATCCGAATGTGATCGATCATTGCAACACATCGTGCCAGATTTTGTCATAGCGAAACGAAGGCTATGCAACCTGGGCTGTGGAGAGGAAAATGGCGGGTCTCATTTCCTTGATGGACCTGAAATCACCTGGACCTGGACATGGCCAAAGCTGTTTTTGCTCGAGATCGTCTTTGGCAATCGAAGTGCAGCCTACAGGTGGCCCGGCAAGTCACCGGAAAATTGTGGCTTCATCGCTATCAATGGCACCGTGGAGGAGCGGCTACCAGAACCTGGAAATGGTCAGCAAATGGCATGCGCTGTTAGTGGTTTTTGAGCGTCACCTCACAGCAGGTAACACCCAACCTTATGATGAATCCGAATGTGATCGATCATTGCAACACATCGTGCCAGATTTTGTCATAGCGAAACGAAGGCTATGCAACCTGGGCTGTGGAGAGCAAAGTGGCGGGTCTCATTTCCTTGGTGGACCTGGACATGGTAGAAGCTGTTCTTGCTTGAGATCGTCCTTGGCAATCGAAGTGCAGCCTACAGGTGGCCCGGCAAGTCACCGGAAAATTGTGGCTTCATCGCTATCAATGGCACCGTGGAGGAGCGGCGAACAGAACCTGGAAATGGTCCGCAAATGGCATGCGCTGTTAGTGGTTTTTGAGCGTCACCACACAACAGGTAACACCCAACCTTATGATGAATCCGAATGGGATCGCTCCTTGCAACACATCGTGCCAGATTTTGTCATTGCGAAACGAAGGCTATGCAAACTGGGCTGTGGAGATGAAAATGGCGGGTCTCATTTCCTTGATGGACCTGAAATCACACCTGGACATGGTAGAAGCTGTTCTTGCTTGAGATCGTCCTTGGCAATCGAAGTGCAGCCTACAGGTGGCCCGGCAAGTCACCGGAAAATGGTGGCTTCATTGCTATCAATGGCACCGTGGAGGAGCGGCGAACAGAACCTGGAAATGGTCCGCAAATGGCATGCGCTGTTAGTGGTTTTTGAGTGTCACCTCACAGCAGGTAACACCCAACCTTATGATGAATCCGAATGGGATCGCTCATTGCAACACATCGTGCCAGATTTTGTCATTGCGAAACGAAGGCTATGCAACCTGGGCAGTGGAGAGGAAAGTGGCGGGTCTCATTTCCTTGGTGGACCTGGACATGGCCGAAGCTGTTCTTGCTCGAGATCGTCCTTGGCAATCGAAGTGCAGCCTACAGGTGGCCTGGCAAGTCACCGGAAAATGGTGGCTTCATCGCTATCAATGGCACCGTGGAGGAGCGGCCAACAGAACCTGGAAATGGTCCGCAAATGGCATGCGCTGTTAGTGGTTTTTGAGCGTCACCTCACAGCAGGTAACACCCAACCTTATGATGAATCCGAATGGGATCGCTCATTGCAACACATCGTGCCAGATTTTGTCATTGCGAAACGAAGGCTATGCAACCTGGGCTGTGGAGAGGAAAGTGGCGGGTCTCATTTCCTTGGTGGACCTGGACATGGCCGAAGCTGTTTTTGCTCGAGATCGTCTTTGGCAATCGAAGTGCAGCCTACAGGTGGCCCGGCAAGTCACCGGAAAATTGTGGCTTCATCGCTATCAATGGCACCGTGGAGGAGCGGCCAACAGATCCTGGAAATGGTCCGCAAATGGCATGCGCTGTTAGTGGTTTTTGAGTGTCACCTCACAGCAGGTAACACCCAACCTTATGATGAATCCGAATGTGATCGATCATTGCAACACATCGTGCCAGATTTTGTCATAGCGAAACGAAGGCTATGCAACCTGGGCTGTGGAGAGGAAAATGGCGGGTCTCATTTCCTTGATGGACCTGAAATCACCTGGACCTGGACATGGCCAAAGCTGTTTTTGCTCGAGATCGATCTGAAATCACACCTGGACATGGCAGAAGCTGTTCTTGCTTGAGATCGTCCTTGGCAATCGAAGTGCAGCCTACAGGTGGCCCGGCAAGTCACCGGAAAATGGTGGCTTCATCGCTATCAATGGCACCGTGGAGGAGCGGCGAACAGAACCTGGAAATGGTCCGCAAATGGCATGCGCTGTTAGTGGTTTTTGAGTGTCACCTCACAGCAGGTAACACCCAACCTTATGATGAATCCGAATGGGATCGATCATTGCAACACATCGTGTCAGATTTTGTCATAGCGAAACAAAGGCTATGCAACCTGGGCTGTGGAGAGGAAAGTGGCGGGTCTCATTTCCTTGATGAACCTGAAATCACCTGGACCTGGACATGGCCAAAGCTGTTTTTGCTCGAGATCGTCTTTGGCAATCGAAGTGCAGCCTACAGGTGGCCCGGCAAGTCACCGGAAAATGGTGGCTTCATCGCTATCAATGGCACCGTGGAGGAGCGGCCACCAGAACCTGGAAATGGTCAGCAAATGGCATGCGCTGTTAGTGGTTTTTGAGCGTCACCTCACAGCAGGTAACACCCAACCTTATGATGAATCCGAATGTGATCGCTCATTGCAACACATCGTGCCAGATTTTGTCATTGCGAAACGAAGGCTATGCAACCTGGGTCGTGGAGAGGAAAGTGGCGAGTCTCATTTCCTTGGTGGACCTGAAATCACACCTGGACATGGCAGTCTCAAATCGGCAGTCACGATAGACAGACGTGTTTTTCTTTTTCTCTCCAGTGCGAATAAAGGCAATCAATAGTGTAAATCAAAAGGGGCGTTTCTACCTATCGATCCCTACGATGGGGAAAGGTAGAGTAGCGAAGCCGAGGAAGGAGAGTACGAGCTTGGCTCAAGCCATAATAACCCCTGCTGGAATAACAGCACTGAAGGCGGGCAACAGCAACAGGTTCGCAATTTTAGCCGACGAAAACATCCAAGACGTGACAATGTCAACCTGCCACGAGACCGACAAAAAAGCTAGAGAGAAGCAACGGATTCCTCCCATCAGTGTGAGTAGTACCTCACTTAGTGCAGTGCACAAAGCCGTAATTGCCGCCGGCGTAGTCAATTACAGTACTAAAGTTACAAATAAAGGCATAATAGTGCATACAGTCACAGAAAGTGACTTCAGAAAAGTGACGAGGCATATGAGGGAAACGAACGTTAGTTTCCACTCATACCAGTTAGAAAGTGACAAAACAACCAAAATTGCACTACACGGGCTGCCGGACATGCCGGAAGAGGATTTAAAAGAGATCCTCAAAGAAAAAAGCCTGGAGCCAACTCAAATAAAAAAACTGAACATTAGAGTGAAACGTTACGATGAACAGGCAGTGTATTTGTTACACTTCATCAAAGGCTCTGTGAACCTTCAACACCTCCGGCAAATAAAGGCACTCCATCACTGCATTGTTCGCTGGGACTATTATTCCCAAGGCCAGGGGCCGATGCAATGCAAAAGATGCCAAAAGTTTGGCCACGGGGCAGCGAACTGCCACCAATTGGAAAAATGCAGACTGTGTGCGAGGAGTCATGGGACGAAAGTGTGCCCCCACACTTCCAAGGATTCCAAAACAGAGGGACCGTTTGTTCCAGAACACAGGTTGAAATGTGCAAACTGCAGCGGCAATCACAGTGCCGGGTCGATCCAGTGCCCGATGAGACCAAAGCCCTCCGCTAAGATAGATAAGCCACGTCCCGAACGATACGGCAGCTACTCGCTCAAAACAAGCGAATTCCCCTCACTACCACAGCCAAAGAGCACTGTTCCCCTCACCAACGTGTGGAATGAGACACACTCTCCAAAGCAGCCTCGGTCGTTACCAAGACTCGAGCACAGTGCTGACCTATTCGACCGTTCGGAATTAATTCCAATCGTCGTTGAGGTTATGGATAGGCTACAAAACTGCAAGACTAAACAGGACCAGATCATGACGATCTTTGACGTAGTAACCAAATATTGTGGACCTTCACCATGATCAATCCTGCGTTGAAAATAGCAAGCTGGAATGCGAATAGCATTACAAATAAGAAAACCGAACTCATTCTATTTCTGGAAAAACATAACATAGACATACTTGCAGCTAGCGAAACTTTCCTCAAAAGTAACATGAATTTCTCGATCCCAAATTATGTAACGCACAGACTAGACAGAAGTGTTGGTCAGAAAGGTGGAGTTGCCCTGATCATCAAGGCAAATATCAAGCATACGTTAATGAAAAATTTCAAACTAAAAGTGATTGAGGCAATAGGAATAACAGTGCCGACTGACAAAGGTCCAGTTTCAATAGTATCAGCGTACCACCCAGCTGCAAACAAAGACATGAGTGCGTTCTCCGTCGACATGGGAAGAGTACAAATCAACCCTCCTGAATCTTAATAATTGGATTAAACTCAATGTAAACGAAACAAGAAATAAGGTATGGACTAAGAATCTGGAACAAATTAATAACGATGACCATAGTAAAGATAAGATATGGAAATTGGTCAAAGTTTTAAAAAATAAGCATAGTTTCATGCCACCACTTACAGTTAATAACGTATCCCTAGTAAGTGCTGCTGAGAAATGCGAGGCTATTAGGGAGCAATTTATTAGAGCCCATTATATCACATTCGACTCGGTGAGCCCTGCAGAGAGAGCAGTTAACAATGTCACCAGCAAGTTCTTCGACAAAAATCATTCCACAGTCACTAACCCTGAATTACTGTGCACTCCGAGTGAAATCAAACAAATCTTAAGAAAGTTAAAAAACAAAAAATCGACTGGCACAGATAGAATTAATAACACCATGCTAAAACGCCTGCCGAATAAAGCCATCATCAAACTAAACCAAATATTTAACGGTTGCCTTAAAATCGGATACTTCCCAGATAAGTGGAAAACCGCAAAAATAGTATCAATAAAAAAACAAGGCAAAGACCCGGCCTTGCCTGGCAGCTATCGACCGATCAGCCTCCTAAGTAACTTAGGCAAAATATTCGAAAAAGTTATAGCATCACGAATCAGAGCCTTCACGAACAGTAATAACATTATACCAGATGAACAATTTGGGTTTCAATCACATATGTCTACAACCCACCAACTACAAAGACTGGTAGATAAATTAAGGAAAGAAAGATCTAAGAAACGATCAACCGGCCTAGTATTGCTAGATAATGAAAAAGCTTTCGACTCAATCTGGCACCAAGGACTAATCTACAAGCTAATAACTCGTAATATTCCAGCACCATTAATTAAAGTATTGAAGTCATTCCTGACCGATCGACAAAACATAGTACAAATTAACAATGTTCAGGCCGCACCCTACAACCCCGTCGCCGGAGTGCCGCAGGGAAGTGTACTATCCCCGCTGTTATTTAATATTTTTATATCAGATATCCCTCGCCTAAAAAACTGCGACCAGTACCTTTATGCCGATGATGTTGCCCTATCGGTTACTGCCAAACAACCCAGGAAGATTATCAGGTCACTAAATAGTGCTCTTAACCATGTCATAAAGTATTGCCGGAAATGGAAATTAAAAATTAACGAAGCTAAAACCGAGGCGATATACTTCACCAGAAGGTTATGCCCCAGGAATTTACCAGCGACAAGCATCACTGTCAACAAAACAGAGGTGCCGTGGTCCAGGACCGTAAAATACTTAGGTCTGCACGTAGACAAAAACCTAACGTTTAAACATCACATAGAGGAATCTATCATCAAGGCGGAAAAGACCCTAAAATCACTTTACCCATTCATAAACCGCAAATCCAAACTCAACATAAGTAACAAATTGCTTCTATTCAAAACATGCTTTAGGCTCATTCTCACCTATGCTGCCCCATTTTGGCACAAATGTGCTTTGTGTCACTTAAAGAAGCTGCAAATCTTCCAGAACAAACTACTAAAAATCATAATAAACGTTCCACCCTGGTTTAGAACAACAGAATTGCACAAACAGACAAACATAGATTATCTAGACTCCCATTTGGTCAAAATTGCAGACAGTTTCTATAAAAAATGTCAGAATAGTCCTATTCGTATAATTAGGGAATTACATCCATCATCAAGCTCAGTGTAGAATGTTTTCAATCAAGCCTTTTTCGCTTGCTTCTAGTTGTAAGAATTTAGCCATGTAAGTTAAAGTATTGTTATTACTATTAGTATTAGTATTATTATTATTATTATTAGTTTTTTTTTGTCGTGTGTTTTTTACGCGACTTTTTCCCCACAATCCATGCCCAAACAACAATTGTACACCTTCTACGTCGCCTAGCAGCAAAGTGAGTCACTTCATTCAACGAGGAAAGTCAAGAACGAACCCGTTACAATAATTTAAGCTCTAATGTCGTTGTGCCTTGCTCAGTAATATACCATCAATAAATAATCACTACTACTACTACTACTACTACTACTACACCTGGACATGGCAGAAGCTGTTCTTGCTTGAGATCGCCCTTGGCAATCGAAGTGCAGCCTACAGGTGGCCTGGCAAATCACCGGAAAAAGGGTGGCATCATCGCTATCAATGGCACCGTGGAGGAGCGGCCACCAGAACCTGGAAATGGTCAGCAAATGGCATGCGCTGTTAGTGGTTTTTGAGTGTCACCTCACAGCAGGTAACACCCAACCTTATGATGAATCCGAATGGGATCGCTCATTGCAACACATCGTGCCAGATTTTGTCATAGCGAAACGAAGGCTATGCCACCTGGGCTGTGGAGAGGAAAGTGGCGAGTCTCATTTCCTTGGTGGACCTGAAATCACCTGGACCTGGACATGGTAGAAACTGTTCTTGCTCGAGATCGTCTTTGGCAATCAAAGTGCAGCCTACAGGTGGCCTGGCAAGTCACCGGAAAATGGTGGCTTAATCAATGGTTACACGCGGTCAGAGGAATGGTTTACTGTCCGACTGTCTCTATGCCTGATCAAAATAGGATCGCTCCTTGCAACACATCGTGCCAGATTTTGTCATAGCGAAACGAAAGGCGTCATCCACATTTGCGTTCCACGACATCGAAGCTCATGATCTCTGCGTTAAGCCGCTGCCCGCGTAACGGTTGCCGATGCGAAATGAGACAGGCAGCCACTCACTGGACTCGCTGAATGCGCCTGAATGAATCCGTGGTCTTTAGCCACCAGCCCCCACTCTTTAGAATGATCAGAATGGAACAAATCATGCCAGATTTTATCGTTGCCAAACGAAGGCTATGCATTTCCTGAATGGACCCGAAATCAGACATGGCCTGGGCATGATTGACCATGGCCTGGACATGATGAACCTGGACATGGTAGAAGCTGTTCTTGCTTGAGATCGCCCTTGGCAATCGAACTACAGCTTACGGGCAGATGATCAAGCGCTGATCGATCGCGTCTACCCTGGCATCGGTCAGCCTGGCAAGTCACCGAAAAAAGAATGTGCTAATTTACTATCAATGGCAGGGTAATGGAGCGGCCAACACAACCTGGAAATCGATGGTCGATGCATGCGCAAGAATGAACACGCGCCAGAAGAATGGGTTACTGTCGGATTGGCTATGATATCAGACCGGTTCAGTTTCTATGCCTGATGATTTGTCCACTGTTGTCACACACAATGGAGTTTCACCTCACAGCAGGTAGCACCCAACCTTATGATGAATCCGAATGGAATCGATCATTGCAACACATCGTGCCAGATTGCAGATTTTCTATTCTTATCATAGCGAAACAAAGGCTATGAATCCGGGGCTGGGAAAGTTTCCGGTTTCATATTATCGATTGGCGTGAAATAACACCTGGACCTGGACATGGCAGGACATGACCTGGGCATGATGGACCTGGACATGACAGAAGCTGTTCTTTCTTCCGCCCTTGCCAATTGAAGATCAGTCGACAGGCGGATGATCAAGCGCGGATGGACCTACCCTGGCATCGGTCAGTCGGACAATGGACTGGCAAATCACTGACAAAAGGGAACCTGGAAATGGTTGATCTCTCGAGCATCCCGGTGAACCGATAAAAGTTGCACAAGTCTTGCATCCCAAGTGACGAAAATTTCGCAATGGCGCTTCCCATACTTTCTGATCTTGGATTTTAGAAACCAAATCATAAACGGGAAAACATGGAAAGTGCTAGAATGGCCTGGAAAGGCATGGAATGGCATGGAATGGCATGGAATGGCATGGAAGGGCATGGAATGGCATGGAAGGGCATGGAATGGCATGGAAGGGCATGGAATGGCAGTTAATAAACATGATAAGCAAGGAAATAAAACATTTCAAAAATTAATGTTTCATACTCTATTCCTGTAACCGGGCCGTTTAGCTAGTCCATATACAAATTTTAGTAAATTCTGCCGCTTGACAGGGATGCAACATGCCGCAGCCGTAAGCGCGAGCGAGAAAACAAATTCCGCGTTTTCCGCCACCTGAGATGCAAAATGCTGTCAGACGTAAGAGCGAGCGAGAAAACAAATTCCGCGCACCTCGAATCCAGAGAGGTAGCGTGCGCCAGAGCGAAGCGCGCGAGAGCGAAGCGTGCGAGAGCGAAACGCGCAGCGCCATAGAGAAACGCGCTGTGGAGAAATCAAAGAGCGAATCGCGCGGGCAACTTTGATTTTCTGCACCGTGCATGCAATGGGGAACGGAAAAATGCACCAATTTGCTGCCCGAAAATGGATTTAAAAAGCTATTTTACTCATAGACATGAAATGCACAATATGAGATTGGAAAATATAACTCAAGTTAAACCAATCTTGCGCTGTTTTCCACCTCAAAACGAAGGTAGATTCGACTCTACGGTCGCTGCTGTCGTGGTTTTCAATCTCTGCAATGATTGAATGTGTTCTGGCAAGTGCAATAAACTGTGTCCTAATAAGTCATCCACGCTTACGTTCCAGGACATCGTAGCATATGATCGCTACGTTAAGCCGCTGACCGCGTAACGGTTGCCGATGCAAAATGGGACAGGCAGCCACTCACTGGACTCGCTGCATGCGCCAGAATGAATCCGAGGTCTTTAGCCACCAGCCACCACTCTTTAGAATGATCAGAATGGGATCGCTCCTTGCAACACATCGTGCCAGATTTTATCCTAGCGAAACGAAGGCTATGCAACTTGGACTAGGAAAGTGGTGGGTCGCTTTTCCTTGATGTACCTGAAATCACCTGGACCTGGACATGGTAGAAGCTGTTTTCGAGATCGTCCTTGGCAATCGAAGTACAGCCGACAGGTAGAGAAGCCGACGCTTCTATGCTGGCAATGGTCTGTCTGTTGGACCTTGCCGGCCTGGCAAGTCACCGGAAAAATGTGTGCCTAATCGCTATCCATGGCTACACGCGGTCAGAGGAATGGTTTACTGTCCGACTGTCTCTATTCCTGATCAAAATAGGATCGCTCCTTGCAACACATCGTGCCAGATTTTGTCATTGTCAGATTTTGTGCGAAACGAAGGCTATGCACCCTGGGCCGTGGAGAGGAAAGTGGGATTCATTTCCTTGGTGAACCTTAAATCACCTGGGCCTGGACATGGTACAAGCTGTTCTTGCTTGAGATCGTCCTTGGCAATCGAAGCGCAGCCTACAGGTGGTCTGGCAAGTCACCGGAAAATGGTGGCTTAATCGCTATCAATGGCACCGTGGAAGAGCGTCCAACAGAACCTGGAAATGGTCAGCAAATGGCATGCGCTGTTAGTGGTTTTTGAGTGTCACCTAACAGCAGGTAACACCCAACCTTATGATGAATCCGAATGGGATCGATCATTGCAACACATCGTGCCAGATTTTGTCATAGCGAAACGAAGGCTATGCAACCTGGGCTGTGGAGAGAAAAGTGGCGGGTCTCATTTCCTTGGTGGACCTGGACATGGCCGAAGCTGTTCTTGCTCGAGATCGTCCTTGGCAACCGAAGTGCAGCCTACAGGTGGCCTGGCAAGTCACCGGAAAAATGGTGGCTTCATCGCTATCAATGGCACCGTGGAGGAGCGGCCACCAGAACCTGGAAATGGTCAGCAATTGGCATGCGCTGTTAGTGGTTTTTGAGTGACACCTCACAGCAGGTAACACCCAACCTTATGATGAATCCGAATGGGATCGATCATTGCAACACATCGTGCCAGATTTTGTCATAGCGAAACGAAGGCTATGCAACCTGGGCTGTGGAGAGAAAAGTGGCGGGTCTCATTTCCTTGGTGGACCTGGACATGGCCGAAGCTGTTCTTGCTCGAGATCGCCCTTGGCAATCGAAGCACAGCCTACAGGTGGCCTGGCAAGTAACCGGAAAAATGGTGGCTTCATCGCTATCAATGGCACCTTGGAGGAGCGGCCACCAATCAATGGCACCGTGGAGGAATGAAACGGTCCGCAAATGGCATGCGCTGTTAGTGGTTTTTGAGTGTCACCTCACAGAAGGTAACACCCAACCTTATGATGAATCCGAATGGGATCGATCATTGCAACACATCGTGCCAGATTTTGTCATAGCGAAACGAAGGCTATGCAACCTGGGGTGTGGAGATGAAAATGGCGGGTCTCATTTCCTTGATGGACCTGAAATCACCTGGACCTGGAAATGGCCGAAGCTGTTTTTGCTCGAGATCGTCCTTGGCAATCGAAGCGCAGCCTACAGGTGGCCCGGCAAGTCACCGGAAAATGGTGGCTTCATCGCTATCAATGGCACCGTGGAGGAGCGGCCAACAGAACCTGGAAATGGTCCGCAAATGGCATGCGCTGTTAGTGGTTTTTGAGGGTCACCTCACAGCAGGTAACACCCAACCTTATGATGAATCCGAATGGGATCGATCATTGCAACACATCGTGCCAGATTTTGTCATTGCGAAACGAAGGCTATGCAACCTGGGCTGTGGAGAGGAAAGTGGCGGGTCTCATTTCCTTGGTGGACCTGGACATGGCCGAAGCTGTTCTTGCTTGAGATCGTCCTTGGCAATCGAAGCGCAGCCTACAGGTGGCCTGGCAAGTCACCGGAAAAATGGTGGCTTCATCGCTATCAATGGCACCGTGGAGGAGCGGCCAACAGATCCTGGAAATGGTCCGCAAATGGCATGCGCTGTTAGTGGTTTTTGAGTGTCACCTCACAGCAGGTAACACCCAACCTTATGATGAATCCGAATGTGATCGATCATTGCAACACATCGTGCCAGATTTTGTCATAGCGAAACGAAGGCTATGCAACCTGGGCTGTGGAGAGGAAAATGGCGGGTCTCATTTCCTTGATGGAACTGAAATCACCTGGACCTGGACATGGCCAAAGCTGTTTTTGCTCGAGATCGTCTTTGGCAATCGAAGTGCAGCCTACAGGTGGCCCGGCAAGTCACCGGAAAATTGTGGCTTCATCGCTATCAATGGCACCGTGGAGGAGCGGCCAACAGAACCTGGAAATGGTCCGCAAATGGCATGCGCTGTTAGTGGTTTTTGAGTGTCACCTCACAGCAGGTAACACCCAACCTTATGATGAATCCGAATGGGATCGATCATTGCAACACATCGTGCCAGATTTTGTCATTGCGAAACGAAGGCTATGCAAACTGGGCTGTGGAGAGGAAAGTGGCGGGTCTCATTTCCTTGGTGGACATGAAATCACACCTGGACATGGTAGAAGCTGTTCTTGCTTGTGATCGTCCTTGGCAATCGAAGCGCAGCCTACAGATGGCCTGGCAAGTCACCGGAAAATGGTGGCTTCATCGCTATCAATGGCACCGTGGAGGAGCGGCCACCAGAACCTGGAAATGGTCCGCAAATGGCATGCGCTGTTAGTGGTTTTTGAGTGTCACCTCACAGCAGGTAACACCCAACCTTATGATGAATCCGAATGGGATCGATCATTGCAACACATCGTGCCAGATTTTGTCATTGCGAAACGAAGGCTATGCAAACTGGGCTGTGGAGAGGAAAGTGGCGGGTCTCATTTCCTTGGTGGACATGAAATCACACCTGGACATGGTAGAAGCTGTTCTTGCTTGTGATCGTCCTTGGCAATCGAAGCGCAGCCTACAGATGGCCTGGCAAGTCACCGGAAAATGGTGGCTTCATCGCTATCAATGGCACCGTGGAGGAGCGGCCACCAGATCCTGGAAATGGTCCGCAAATGGCATGCGCTGTTAGTGGTTTTTGAGGGTCACCTCACAGCAGGTAACACCCAATCTTATGATGAATCCGAATGGGATCGCTCATTGCAACACATCGTGCCAGATTTTGTCATTGCGAAACGAAGGCTATGCAACCTGGGCTGTGGAGAGGAAAGTGGCGGGTCTCATTTCCTTGGTGGACCTGGACATGGCCGAAGCTGTTCCTGCTCGAGATCGTCCTTGGCAATCGAAGTGCAGCCTACAGGTGGCCTGGCAAGTCACCGGAAAATGGTGGCTTCATCGCTATCAATGGCACCGTGGAGGAGCGGCCAACAGAACCTGGAAATGGTCCGCAAATGGCATGCGCTGTTAGTGGTTTTTGAGTGTCACCTCACAGCAGGTAACACCCAACCTTATGATGAATCAAAATGGGATCGATCATTGCAACACATCGTGCCAGATTTTGTCATTGCGAAACGAAGGCTATGCAACCTGGGCTGTGGAGAGGAAAATGGCGGGTCTCATTTCCTTGATGGACCTGAAATCACCTGGACCTGGACATGGCCAAAGCTTTTTTTGCTCGAGATCGTCTTTGGCAATCGAAGTGCAGCCTACAGGTGGCCCGGCAAGTCACCGGAAAATTGTGGCTTCATCGCTATCAATGGCACCGTGGGGGAGCGGCCACCAGAACCTGGAAATGGTCCGCAAATGGCATGCGCTGTTAGTGGTTTTTGAGCGTCACCTCACAGCAGGTAACACCCAACCTTATGATGAATCCGAATGGGATCGCTCATTGCAACACATCGTGCCAGATTTTGTCATTGCGAAACGAAGGCTATGCAACCTGGGCTGTGGAGAGGAAAGTGGCGGGTCTCATTTCCTTGGTGGACCTGGACATGGCCGAAGCTGTTCTTGCTTGAGATCGTCCTTGGCAATCGAAGCGCAGCCTACAGGTGGCCTGGCAAGTCACCGGAAAAATGGTGGCTTCATCGCTATCAATGGCACCGTGGAGGAGCGGCCAACAGAACCTGGAAATGGTCCGCAAATGGCATGCGCTGTTAGTGGTTTTTGAGTGTCACCACACAGCAGGTAACACCCAACCTTATGATGAATCCGAATGGGATCGCTCCTTGCAACACATCGTGCCAGATTTTGTCATTGCGAAACGAAGGCTATGCAAACTGGGCTGTGGAGATGAAAATGGCGGGTCTCATTTCCTTGATGGACCTGAAATCACACCTGGACATGACAGAAGCTGTTCTTGCTTGAGATCGTCCTTGGCAATCGAAGTGCAGCCTACAGGTGGCCCGGCAAGTCACCGGAAAATGGTGGCTTCATCGCTATCAATGGCACCGTGGGGGAGCGGCGAACAGAACCTGGAAATGGTCCGCAAATGGCATGCGCTGTTAGTGGTTTTTGAGTGTCACCTCACAGCAGGTAACACCCAACCTTATGATGAATCCGAATGGGATCGATCATTGCAACACATCGTGTCAGATTTTGTCATAGCGAAACAAAGGCTATGCAACCTGGGCTGTGGAGAGGAAAGTGGCGGGTCTCATTTCCTTGATGAACCTGAAATCACCTGGACCTGGACATGGCCAAAGCTGTTTTTGCTCGAGATCGTCCTTGGCAATCGAAGTGCAGCCTACAGGTGGCCCGGCAAGTCACCGGAAAATGGTGGCTTCATCGCTATCAATGGCACCGTGGAGGAGCGGCCACCAGAACCTGGAAATGGTCAGCAAATGGCATGCGCTGTTAGTGGTTTTTGAGCGTCACCTCACAGCAGGTAACACCCAACCTTATGATGAATCCGAATGTGATCGCTCATTGCAACACATCGTGCCAGATTTTGTCATTGCGAAACGAAGGCTATGCAACCTGGGTCGTGGAGAGGAAAGTGGCGAGTCTCATTTCCTTGGTGGACCTGAAATCACACCTGGACATGGCAGTCTCAAATCGGCAGTCACGATAGACAGACGTGTTTTTCTTTTTCTCTCCAGTGCGAATAAAGGCAATCAATAGTGTAAATCAAAAGGGGCGTTTCTACCTATCGATCCCTACGATGGGGAAAGGTAGAGTAGCGAAGCCGAGGAAGGAGAGTACGAGCTTGGCTCAAGCCATAATAACCCCTGCTGGAATAACAGCACTGAAGGCGGGCAACAGCAACAGGTTCGCAATTTTAGCCGACGAAAACATCCAAGACGTGACAATGTCAACCTGCCACGAGACCGACAAAAAAGCTAGAGAGAAGCAACGGATTCCTCCCATCAGTGTGAGTAGTACCTCACTTAGTGCAGTGCACAAAGCCGTAATTGCCGCCGGCGTAGTCAATTACAGTACTAAAGTTACAAATAAAGGCATAATAGTGCATACAGTCACAGAAAGTGACTTCAGAAAAGTGACGAGGCATATGAGGGAAACGAACGTTAGTTTCCACTCATACCAGTTAGAAAGTGACAAAACAACCAAAATTGCACTACACGGGCTGCCGGACATGCCGGAAGAGGATTTAAAAGAGATCCTCAAAGAAAAAAGCCTGGAGCCAACTCAAATAAAAAAACTGAACATTAGAGTGAAACGTTACGATGAACAGGCAGTGTATTTGTTACACTTCATCAAAGGCTCTGTGAACCTTCAACACCTCCGGCAAATAAAGGCACTCCATCACTGCATTGTTCGCTGGGACTATTATTCCCAAGGCCAGGGGCCGATGCAATGCAAAAGATGCCAAAAGTTTGGCCACGGGGCAGCGAACTGCCACCAATTGGAAAAATGCAGACTGTGTGCGGGGAGTCATGGGACGAAAGTGTGCCCCCACACTTCCAAGGATTCCAAAACAGAGGGACCGTTTGTTCCAGAACACAGGTTGAAATGTGCAAACTGCAGCGGCAATCACAGTGCCGGGTCGATCCAGTGCCCGATGAGACCAAAGCCCTCCGCTAAGATAGATAAGCCACGTCCCGAACGATACGGCAGCTACTCGCTCAAAACAAGCGAATTCCCCTCACTACCACAGCCAAAGAGCACTGTTCCCCTCACCAACGTGTGGAATGAGACACACTCTCCAAAGCAGCCTCGGTCGTTACCAAGACTCGAGCACAGTGCTGACCTATTCGACCGTTCGGAATTAATTCCAATCGTCGTTGAGGTTATGGATAGGCTACAAAACTGCAAGACTAAACAGGACCAGATCATGACGATCTTTGACGTAGTAACCAAATATTGTGGACCTTCACCATGATCAATCCTGCGTTGAAAATAGCAAGCTGGAATGCGAATAGCATTACAAATAAGAAAACCGAACTCATTCTATTTCTGGAAAAACATAACATAGACATACTTGCAGCTAGCGAAACTTTCCTCAAAAGTAACATGAATTTCTCGATCCCAAATTATGTAACGCACAGACTAGACAGAAGTGTTGGTCAGAAAGGTGGAGTTGCCCTGATCATCAAGGCAAATATCAAGCATACGTTAATGAAAAATTTCAAACTAAAAGTGATTGAGGCAATAGGAATAACAGTGCCGACTGACAAAGGTCCAGTTTCAATAGTATCAGCGTACCACCCAGCTGCAAACAAAGACATGAGTGCGTTCTCCGTCGACATGGGAAGAGTACAAATCAACCCTCCTGAATCTTAATAATTGGATTAAACTCAATGTAAACGAAACAAGAAATAAGGTATGGACTAAGAATCTGGAACAAATTAATAACGATGACCATAGTAAAGATAAGATATGGAAATTGGTCAAAGTTTTAAAAAATAAGCATAGTTTCATGCCACCACTTACAGTTAATAACGTATCCCTAGTAAGTGCTGCTGAGAAATGCGAGGCTATTAGGGAGCAATTTATTAGAGCCCATTATATCACATTCGACTCGGTGAGCCCTGCAGAGAGAGCAGTTAACAATGTCACCAGCAAGTTCTTCGACAAAAATCATTCCACAGTCACTAACCCTGAATTACTGTGCACTCCGAGTGAAATCAAACAAATCTTAAGAAAGTTAAAAAACAAAAAATCGACTGGCACAGATAGAATTAATAACACCATGCTAAAACGCCTGCCGAATAAAGCCATCATCAAACTAAACCAAATATTTAACGGTTGCCTTAAAATCGGATACTTCCCAGATAAGTGGAAAACCGCAAAAATAGTATCAATAAAAAAACAAGGCAAAGACCCGGCCTTGCCTGGCAGCTATCGACCGATCAGCCTCCTAAGTAACTTAGGCAAAATATTCGAAAAAGTTATAGCATCACGAATCAGAGCCTTCACGAACAGTAATAACATTATACCAGATGAACAATTTGGGTTTCAATCACATATGTCTACAACCCACCAACTACAAAGACTGGTAGATAAATTAAGGAAAGAAAGATCTAAGAAACGATCAACCGGCCTAGTATTGCTAGATAATGAAAAAGCTTTCGACTCAATCTGGCACCAAGGACTAATCTACAAGCTAATAACTCGTAATATTCCAGCACCATTAATTAAAGTATTGAAGTCATTCCTGACCGATCGACAAAACATAGTACAAATTAACAATGTTCAGGCCGCACCCTACAACCCCGTCGCCGGAGTGCCGCAGGGAAGTGTACTATCCCCGCTGTTATTTAATATTTTTATATCAGATATCCCTCGCCTAAAAAACTGCGACCAGTACCTTTATGCCGATGATGTTGCCCTATCGGTTACTGCCAAACAACCCAGGAAGATTATCAGGTCACTAAATAGTGCTCTTAACCATGTCATAAAGTATTGCCGGAAATGGAAATTAAAAATTAACGAAGCTAAAACCGAGGCGATATACTTCACCAGAAGGTTATGCCCCAGGAATTTACCAGCGACAAGCATCACTGTCAACAAAACAGAGGTGCCGTGGTCCAGGACCGTAAAATACTTAGGTCTGCACGTAGACAAAAACCTAACGTTTAAACATCACATAGAGGAATCTATCATCAAGGCGGAAAAGACCCTAAAATCACTTTACCCATTCATAAACCGCAAATCCAAACTCAACATAAGTAACAAATTGCTTCTATTCAAAACATGCTTTAGGCTCATTCTCACCTATGCTGCCCCAATTTGGCACAAATGTGCTTTGTGTCACTTAAAGAAGCTGCAAATCTTCCAGAACAAACTACTAAAAATCATAATAAACGTTCCACCCTGGTTTAGAACAACAGAATTGCACAAACAGACAAACATAGATTATCTAGACTCCCATTTGGTCAAAATTGCAGACAGTTTCTATAAAAAATGTCAGAATAGTCCTATTCGTATAATTAGGGAATTACATCCATCATCAAGCTCAGTGTAGAATGTTTTCAATCAAGCCTTTTTCGCTTGCTTCTAGTTGTAAGAATTTAGCCATGTAAGTTAAAGTATTGTTATTACTATTAGTATTAGTATTATTATTATTATTATTAGTTTTTTTTTGTCGTGGGTTTTTTACGCGACTTTTTCCCCACAATCCATGCCCAAACAACAATTGTACACCTTCTACGTCGCCTAGCAGCAAAGTGAGTCACTTCATTCAACGAGGAAAGTCAAGAACGAACCCGTTACAATAATTTAAGCTCTAATGTCGTTGTGCCTTGCTCAGTAATATACCAT
This sequence comes from Anopheles darlingi, assembly GCF_943734745.1. Taxonomy (NCBI): domain Eukaryota; kingdom Metazoa; phylum Arthropoda; class Insecta; order Diptera; family Culicidae; genus Anopheles; species Anopheles darlingi. Next base: position 52,798,077 of record NC_064874.1, read on the forward strand.
CAATAAATAATCACTACTACTACTACTACTACTACTACTACACCTGGACATGACAGAAGCTGTTCTTGCTTGAGATCGCCCTTGGCAATCGAAGTGCAGCCTACAGGTGGCCTGGCAAATCACCGGAAAAAGGGTGGCATCATCGCTATCAATGGCACCGTGGAGGAGCGGCCACCAGAACCTGGAAATGGTCAGCAAATGGCATGCGCTGTTAGTGGTTTTTGAGTGTCACCTCACAGCAGGTAACACCCAACCTTATGATGAATCCGAATGGGATCGCTCATTGCAACACATCGTGCCAGATTTTGTCATAGCGAAACGAAGGCTATGCCACCTGGGCTGTGGAGAGGAAAGTGGCGAGTCTCATTTCCTTGGTGGACCTGAAATCACCTGGACCTGGACATGGTAGAAACTGTTCTTGCTCGAGATCGTCTTTGGCAATCAAAGTGCAGCCTACAGGTGGCCTGGCAAGTCACCGGAAAATGGTGGCTTAATCAATGGTTACACGCGGTCAGAGGAATGGTTTACTGTCCGACTGTCTCTATGCCTGATCAAAATAGGATCGCTCCTTGCAACACATCGTGCCAGATTTTGTCATAGCGAAACGAAAGGCGTCATCCACATTTGCGTTCCACGACATCGAAGCTCATGATCTCTGCGTTAAGCCGCTGCCCGCGTAACGGTTGCCGATGCGAAATGAGACAGGCAGCCACTCACTGGACTCGCTGAATGCGCCTGAATGAATCCGTGGTCTTTAGCCACCAGCCCCCACTCTTTAGAATGATCAGAATGGAACAAATCATGCCAGATTTTATCGTTGCCAAACGAAGGCTATGCAACCGGGACGAAGGCTATGCAACTGGCAGGTCTCATTTCCTGAATGGACCCGAAATCAGACATGGCCTGGGCATGATTGACCATGGCCTGGACATGATGAACCTGGACATGGTAGAAGCTGTTCTTGCTTGAGATCGCCCTTGGCAATCGAACTACAGCTTACGGGCAGATGATCAAGCGCTGATCGATCGCGTCTACCCTGGCATCGGTCAGCCTGGCAAGTCACCGAAAAAAGAATGTGCTAATTTACTATCAATGGCAGGGTAATGGAGCGGCCAACACAACCTGGAAATCGATGGTCGATGCATGCGCAAGAATGAACACGCGCCAGAAGAATGGGTTACTGTCGGATTGGCTATGATATCAGACCGGTTCAGTTTCTATGCCTGATGATTTGTCCACTGTTGTCACACATAATGGAGTTTCACCTCACAGCAGGTAGCACCCAACCTTATGATGAATCCGAATGGAATCGATCATTGCAACACATCGTGCCAGATTGCAGATTTTCTATTCTTATCATAGCGAAACAAAGGCTATGAATCCGGGGCTGGGAAAGTTTCCGGTTTCATATTATCGATTGGCGTGAAATAACACCTGGACCTGGACATGGCAGGACATGACCTGGGCATGATGGACCTGGACATGACAGAAGCTGTTCTTTCTTCCGCCCTTGCCAATTGAAGATCAGTCGACAGGCGGATGATCAAGCGCGGATGGACCTACCCTGGCATCGGTCAGTCGGACAATGGACTGGCAAATCACTGACAAAAGGGAACCTGGAAATGGTTGATCTCTCGAGCATCCCGGTGAACCGATAAAAGTTGCACAAGTCTTGCATCCCAAGTGACGAAAATTTCGCAATGGCGCTTCCCATACTTTCTGATCTTGGATTTTAGAAACCAAATCATAAACGGGAAAACATGGAAAGTGCTAGAATGGCCTGGAAAGGCATGGAATGGCATGGAATGGCATGGAATGGCATGGAAGGGCATGGAATGGCATGGAAGGGCATGGAATGGCATGGAAGGGCATGGAATGGCAGTTAATAAACATGATAAGCAAGGAAATAAAACATTTCAAAAATTAATGTTTCATACTCTATTCCTGTAACCGGGCCGTTTAGCTAGTCCATATACAAATTTTAGTAAATTCTGCCGCTTGACAGGGATGCAACATGCCGCAGCCGTAAGCGCGAGCGAGAAAACAAATTCCGCGTTTTCCGCCACCTGAGATGCAAAATGCTGTCAGACGTAAGCGCGAGCGAGAAAACAAATTCCGCGCACCTCGAATCCAGAGAGGTAGCGTGCGCCAGAGCGAAGCGCGCGAGAGCGAAGCGTGCGAGAGCGAAACGCGCAGCGCCATAGAGAAACGCGCTGTGGAGAAATCAAAGAGCGAATCGCGCGGGCAACTTTGATTTTCTGCACCGTGCATGCAATGGGGAACGGAAAAATGCACCAATTTGCTGCCCGAAAATGGATTTAAAAAGCTATTTTACTCATAGACATGAAATGCACAATATGAGATTGGAAAATATAACTCAAGTTAAACCAATCTTGCGCTGTTTTCCACCTCAAAACGAAGGTAGATTCGACTCTACGGTCGCTGCTGTCGTGGTTTTCAATCTCTGCAATGATTGAATGTGTTCTGGCAAGTGCAATAAACTGTGTCCTAATAAGTCATCCACGCTTACGTTCCAGGACATCGTAGCATATGATCGCTACGTTAAGCCGCTGACCGCGTAACGGTTGCCGATGCAAAATGGGACAGGCAGCCACTCACTGGACTCGCTGCATGCGCCAGAATGAATCCGAGGTCTTTAGCCACCAGCCACCACTCTTTAGAATGATCAGAATGGGATCGCTCCTTGCAACACATCGTGCCAGATTTTATCCTAGCGAAACGAAGGCTATGCAACTTGGACTAGGAAAGTGGCGGGTCGCTTTTCCTTGATGTACCTGAAATCACCTGGACCTGGACATGGTAGAAGCTGTTTTCGAGATCGTCCTTGGCAATCGAAGTACAGCCGACAGGTAGAGAAGCCGACGCTTCTATGCTGGCAATGGTCTGTCTGTTGGACCTTGCCGGCCTGGCAAGTCACCGGAAAAATGTGTGCCTAATCGCTATCCATGGCTACACGCGGTCAGAGGAATGGTTTACTGTCCGACTGTCTCTATTCCTGATCAAAATAGGATCGCTCCTTGCAACACATCGTGCCAGATTTTGTCATTGTCAGATTTTGTGCGAAACGAAGGCTATGCACCCTGGGCCGTGGAGAGGAAAGTGGGATTCATTTCCTTGGTGAACCTTAAATCACCTGGGCCTGGACATGGTACAAGCTGTTCTTGCTTGAGATCGTCCTTGGCAATCGAAGTGCAGCCTACAGGTGGTCTGGCAAGTCACCGGAAAATGGTGGCTTAATCGCTATCAATGGCACCGTGGAAGAGCGTCCAACAGAACCTGGAAATGGTCAGCAAATGGCATGCGCTGTTAGTGGTTTTTGAGTGTCACCTAACAGCAGGTAACACCCAACCTTATGATGAATCCGAATGGGATCGATCATTGCAACACATCGTGCCAGATTTTGTCATAGCGAAACGAAGGCTATGCAACCTGGGCTGTGGAGAGAAAAGTGGCGGGTCTCATTTCCTTGGTGGACCTGGACATGGCCGAAGCTGTTCTTGCTCGAGATCGTCCTTGGCAACCGAAGTGCAGCCTACAGGTGGCCTGGCAAGTCACCGGAAAAATGGTGGCTTCATCGCTATCAATGGCACCGTGGAGGAGCGGCCACCAGAACCTGGAAATGGTCAGCAATTGGCATGCGCTGTTAGTGGTTTTTGAGTGACACCTCACAGCAGGTAACACCCAACCTTATGATGAATCCGAATGGGATCGATCATTGCAACACATCGTGCCAGATTTTGTCATAGCGAAACGAAGGCTATGCAACCTGGGCTGTGGAGAGAAAAGTGGCGGGTCTCATTTCCTTGGTGGACCTGGACATGGCCGAAGCTGTTCTTGCTCGAGATCGCCCTTGGCAATCGAAGCACAGCCTACAGGTGGCCTGGCAAGTAACCGGAAAAATGGTGGCTTCATCGCTATCAATGGCACCTTGGAGGAGCGGCCACCAATCAATGGCACCGTGGAGGAATGAAACGGTCCGCAAATGGCATGCGCTGTTAGTGGTTTTTGAGTGTCACCTCACAGAAGGTAACACCCAACCTTATGATGAATCCGAATGGGATCGATCATTGCAACACATCGTGCCAGATTTTGTCATAGCGAAACGAAGGCTATGCAACCTGGGGTGTGGAGATGAAAATGGCGGGTCTCATTTCCTTGATGGACCTGAAATCACCTGGACCTGGAAATGGTAGAAGCTGTTTTTGCTCGAGATCGTCCTTGGCAATCGAAGCGCAGCCTACAGGTGGCCCGGCAAGTCACCGGAAAATGGTGGCTTCATCGCTATCAATGGCACCGTGGAGGAGCGGCCAACAGAACCTGGAAATGGTCCGCAAATGGCATGCGCTGTTAGTGGTTTTTGAGCGTCACCTCACAGCAGGTAACACCCAACCTTATGATGAATCCGAATGGGATCGCTCATTGCAACACATCGTGCCAGATTTTGTCATAGCGAAACGAAGGCTATGCAACCTGGGCTGTGGAGAGGAAAGTGGCGGGTCTCATTTCCTTGATGGACAAAATCTGGCACGATGTTGTCATAGCGAAACAAAGGCTATGCAACTTGGGCTGTGGAGAGGAAAGTGGCGGGTCGCATTTCCTTGGTGGACATGAAATCACACCTGGACCTGGACATGGCCGAAGCTGTTCTTGCTTGAGATCGTCCTTGGCAATCGAAGTGCAGCCGACAGGTAGAGAAGCCGACGCTTCTATGCTGGCAATGGTCTGTCTGTTGGACCTTGCCGGCCTGGCAAGTCACCGGAAAAATGTGTGCCTAATCGCTATCCATGGTTACACGCGGTCAGAGGAATGGTTTACTGTCCGACTGTCTCTATTCCTGATCAAAATAGGATCGCTCCTTGCAACACATCGTGCCAGATTTTGTCATAGCGAAACGAAGGCTATGCACCCTGGGCCGTGGAGAGGAAAGTGGGATTCATTTCCTTGGTAAACCTTAAATCACCTGGACCTGGACATGGTAGAAGCTGTTCTTGCTCGAGATCGCCCTTGGCAATCGAAGTGCAGCCTACAGGTGGCCTGGCAAGTCACCGGAAAAATGATGGCTTAATCGCTATCAATGGCACCGTGAAGGAGCGGCCAACAGAACCTGGAAATGGTCCGCAAATGGCATGCGCTGTTAGTGGTTTTTGAGCGTCACCTCACAGCAGGTAACACCCAACCTTATGATGAATCCGAATGGGATCGCTCATTGCAACACATCGTGCCAGATTTTGTCATAGCGAAACGAAGGCTATGCAACCTGGGCTGTGGAGAGGAAAGTGGCGGGTCTCATTTCCTTGATGGACAAAATCTGGCACGATGTTGTCATAGCGAAACAAAGGCTATGCAACTTGGGCTGTGGAGAGGAAAGTGGCGGGTCGCATTTCCTTGGTGGACATGAAATCACACCTGGACCTGGACATGGCCGAAGCTGTTCTTGCTTGAGATCGTCCTTGGCAATCGAAGTGCAGCCGACAGGTAGAGAAGCCGACGCTTCTATGCTGGCAATGGTCTGTCTGTTGGACCTTGCCGGCCTGGCAAGTCACCGGAAAAATGTGTGCCTAATCGCTATCCATGGTTACACGCGGTCAGAGGAATGGTTTACTGTCCGACTGTCTCTATTCCTGATCAAAATAGGATCGCTCCTTGCAACACATCGTGCCAGACTTTGTCATAGCGAAACGAAGGCTATGCACCCTGGGCCGTGGAGAGGAAAGTGGGATTCATTTCCTTGGTAAACCTTAAATCACCTGGACCTGGACATGGTAGAAGCTGTTCTCGCTTGAGATCGTCCTTGGCAATCGAAGCGCAGCCTACAGGTGGCCCGGCAAGTCACCGGAAAATGGTGGCTTCATCGCTATCAATGGCACCGTGGAGGAGCGGCCACCAGAACCTGGAAATGGTCAGCAAATGGCATGCGCTGTTAGTGGTTTTTGAGTGTCACCTCACAGCAGGTAACACCCAACCTTATGATGAATCCGAATGGGATCGATCATTGCAACACATCGTGCCAGATTTTGTCATTGCGAAACGAAGGCTATGCAAACTGGGCTGTGGAGAGGAAAGTGGCGGGTCTCATTTCCTTGGTGGACATGAAATCACACCTGGACATGGTAGAAGCTGTTCTTGCTTGAGATCGTCCTTGGCAATCGAAGCGCAGCCTACAGATGGCCTGGCAAGTCACCGGAAAATGGTGGCTTCATCGCTATCAATGGCACCGTGGAGGAGCGGCCACCAGGTCCTGGAAATGGTCCGCAAATGGCATGCGCTGTTAGTGGTTTTTGAGGGTCACCTCACAGCAGGTAACACCCAATCTTATGATGAATCCGAATGGGATCGCTCATTGCAACACATCGTGCCAGATTTTGTCATTGCGAAACGAAGGCTATGCAAACTGGGCTGTGGAGAGGAAAGTGGCGGGTCTCATTTCCTTGGTGGACATGAAATCACACCTGGACATGGTAGAAGCTGTTCTTGCTTGAGATCGTCCTTGGCAATCGAAGCGCAGCCTACAGATGGCCTGGCAAGTCACCGGAAAATGGTGGCTTCATCGCTATCAATGGCACCGTGGAGGAGCGGCCACCAGATCCTGGAAATGGTCAGCAAATGGCATGCGCTGTTAGTGGTTTTTGAGTGTCACCTCACAGCAGGTAACACCCAACCTTATGATGAATCCGAATGGGATCGATCATTGCAACACATCGTGCCAGATTTTGTCATTGCGAAACGAAGGCTATGCAAACTGGGCTGTGGAGAGGAAAGTGGCGGGTCTCATTTCCTTGGTGGACATGAAATCACACCTGGACATGGTAGAAGCTGTTCTTGCTTGAGATCGTCCTTGGCAATCGAAGCGCAGCCTACAGATGGCCTGGCAAGTCACCGGAAAATGGTGGCTTCATCGCTATCAATGGCACCGTGGAGGAGCGGCCACCAGAACCTGGAAATGGTCCGCAAATGGCATGCGCTGTTAGTGGTTTTTGAGTGTCACCTCACAGCAGGTAACACCCAACCTTATGATGAATCCGAATGGGATCGATCATTGCAACACATCGTGCCAGATTTTGTCATTGCGAAACGAAGGCTATGCAAACTGGGCTGTGGAGAGGAAAGTGGCGGGTCTCATTTCCTTGGTGGACATGAAATCACACCTGGACATGGTAGAAGCTGTTCTTGCTTGAGATCGTCCTTGGCAATCGAAGCGCAGCCTACAGATGGCCTGGCAAGTCACCGGAAAATGGTGGCTTCATCGCTATCAATGGCACCGTGGAGGAGCGGCCACCAGAACCTGGAAATGGTCCGCAAATGGCATGCGCTGTTAGTGGTTTTTGAGTGTCACCTCACAGCAGGTAACACCCAACCTTATGATGAATCCGAATGGGATCGATCATTGCAACACATCGTGCCAGATTTTGTCATTGCGAAACGAAGGCTATGCAAACTGGGCTGTGGAGAGGAAAGTGGCGGGTCTCATTTCCTTGGTGGACATGAAATCACACCTGGACATGGTAGAAGCTGTTCTTGCTTGTGATCGTCCTTGGCAATCGAAGCGCAGCCTACAGATGGCCTGGCAAGTCACCGGAAAATGGTGGCTTCATCGCTATCAATGGCACCGTGGAGGAGCGGCCACCAGATCCTGGAAATGGTCCGCAAATGGCATGCGCTGTTAGTGGTTTTTGAGGGTCACCTCACAGCAGGTAACACCCAATCTTATGATGAATCCGAATGGGATCGCTCATTGCAACACATCGTGCCAGATTTTGTCATTGCGAAACGAAGGCTATGCAACCTGGGCTGTGGAGAGGAAAGTGGCGGGTCTCATTTCCTTGGTGGACCTGAACATGGCCGAAGCTGTTCCTGCTCGAGATCGTCCTTGGCAATCGAAGTGCAGCCTACAGGTGGCCTGGCAAGTCACCGGAAAATGGTGGCTTCATCGCTATCAATGGCACCTTGGAGGAGCGGCCAACAGAACCTGGAAATGGTCCGCAAATGGCATGCGCTGTTAGTGGTTTTTGAGTGTCACCTCACAGCAGGTAACACCCAACCTTATGATGAATCCGAATGGGATCGATCATTGCAACACATCGTGCCAGATTTTGTCATTGCGAAACGAAGGCTATGCAACCTGGGCTGTGGAGAGGAAAATGGCGGGTCTCATTTCCTTGATGGACATGAAATCACCTGGACCTGGACATGGCCAAAGCTTTTTTTGCTCGAGATCGTCTTTGGCAATCGAAGTGCAGCCTACAGGTGGCCCGGCAAGTCACCGGAAAATTGTGGCTTCATCGCTATCAATGGCACCGTGGGGGAGCGGCCACCAGAACCTGGAAATGGTCCGCAAATGGCATGCGCTGTTAGTGGTTTTTGAGCGTCTCCTCACAGCAGGTAACACCCAACCTTATGATGAATCCGAATGGGATCGCTCATTGCAACACATCGTGCCAGATTTTGTCATTGCGAAACGAAGGCTATGCAACCTGGGCTGTGGAGAGGAAAGTGGCGGGTCTCATTTCCTTGGTGGACCTGGACATGGCCGAAGCTGTTCTTGCTTGAGATCGTCCTTGGCAATCGAAGCGCAGCCTACAGGTGGCCTGGCAAGTCACCGGAAAAATGGTGGCTTCATCGCTATCAATGGCACCGTGGAGGAGCGGCCAACAGATCCTGGAAATGGTCCGCAAATGGCATGCGCTGTTAGTGGTTTTTGAGTGTCACCTCACAGCAGGTAACACCCAACCTTATGATGAATCCGAATGTGATCGATCATTGCAACACATCGTGCCAGATTTTGTCATAGCGAAACGAAGGCTATGCAACCTGGGCTGTGGAGAGGAAAATGGCGGGTCTCATTTCCTTGATGGACCTGAAATCACCTGGACCTGGACATGGCCAAAGCTGTTTTTGCTCGAGATCGTCTTTGGCAATCGAAGTGCAGCCTACAGGTGGCCCGGCAAGTCACCGGAAAATTGTGGCTTCATCGCTATCAATGGCACCGTGGAGGAGCGGCCAACAGAACCTGGAAATGGTCCGCAAATGGCATGCGCTGTTAGTGGTTTTTGAGCGTCACCACACAACAGGTAACACCCAACCTTATGATGAATCCGAATGGGATCGCTCATTGCAACACATCGTGCCAGATTTTGTCATTGCGAAACGAAGGCTATGCAAACTGGGCTGTGGAGATGAAAATGGCGGGTCTCATTTCCTTGATGGACCTGAAATCACACCTGGACATGGTAGAAGCTGTTCTTGCTTGAGATCGTCCTTGGCAATCGAAGTGCAGCCTACAGGTGGCCCGGCAAGTCACCGGAAAATGGTGGCTTCATCGCTATCAATGGCACCGTGGAGGAGCGGCGAACAGAACCTGGAAATGGTCCGCAAATGGCATGCGCTGTTAGTGGTTTTTGAGTGTCACCACACAGCAGGTAACACCCAACCTTATGATGAATCCGAATGGGATCGATCATTGCAACACATCGTGTCAGATTTTGTCATAGCGAAACAAAGGCTATGCAACCTGGGCTGTGGAGAGGAAAGTGGCGGGTCTCATTTCCTTGATGGACCTGAAATCACCTGGACCTGGACATGGCAGAAGCTGTTTTTGCTCGAGATCGTCTTTGGCAATCGAAGTGCAGCCTACAGGTGGCCCGGCAAGTCACCGGAAAATGGTGGCTTCATCGCTATCAATGGCACCGTGGAGGAGCGGCCACCAGAACCTGGAAATGGTCAGCAAATGGCATGCGCTGTTAGTGGTTTTTGAGCGTCACCTCACAGCAGGTAACACCCAACCTTATGATGAATCCGAATGTGATCGCTCATTGCAACACATCGTGCCAGATTTTGTCATTGCGAAACGAAGGCTATGCAACCTGGGTCGTGGAGAGGAAAGTGGCGAGTCTCATTTCCTTGGTGGACCTGAAATCACACCTGGACATGGCAGTCTCAAATCGGCAGTCACGATAGACAGACGTGTTTTTCTTTTTCTCTCCAGTGCGAATAAAGGCAATCAATAGTGTAAATCAAAAGGGGCGTTTCTACCTATCGATCCCTACGATGGGGAAAGGTAGAGTAGCGAAGCCGAGGAAGGAGAGTACGAGCTTGGCTCAAGCCATAATAACCCCTGCTGGAATAACAGCACTGAAGGCGGGCAACAGCAACAGGTTCGCAATTTTAGCCGACGAAAACATCCAAGACGTGACAATGTCAACCTGCCACGAGACCGACAAAAAAGCTAGAGAGAAGCAACGGATTCCTCCCATCAGTGTGAGTAGTACCTCACTTAGTGCAGTGCACAAAGCCGTAATTGCCGCCGGCCTAGTCAATTACAGTACTAAAGTTACAAATAAAGGCATAATAGTGCATACAGTCACAGAAAGTGACTTCAGAAAAGTGACGAGGCATATGAGGGAAACGAACGTTAGTTTCCACTCATACCAGTTAGAAAGTGACAAAACAACCAAAATTGCACTACACGGGCTGCCGGACATGCCGGAAGAGGATTTAAAAGAGATCCTCAAAGAAAAAAGCCTGGAGCCAACTCAAATAAAAAAACTGAACATTAGAGTGAAACGTTACGATGAACAGGCAGTGTATTTGTTACACTTCATCAAAGGCTCTGTGAACCTTCAACACCTCCGGCAAATAAAGGCACTCCATCACTGCATTGTTCGCTGGGACTATTATTCCCAAGGCCAGGGGCCGATGCAATGCAAAAGATGCCAAAAGTTTGGCCACGGGGCAGCGAACTGCCACCAATTGGAAAAATGCAGACTGTGTGCGGGGAGTCATGGGACGAAAGTGTGCCCCCACACTTCCAAGGATTCCAAAACAGAGGGACCGTTTGTTCCAGAACACAGGTTGAAATGTGCAAACTGCAGCGGCAATCACAGTGCCGGGTCGATCCAGTGCCCGATGAGACCAAAGCCCTCCGCTAAGATAGATAAGCCACGTCCCGAACGATACGGCAGCTACTCGCTCAAAACAAGCGAATTCCCCTCACTACCACAGCCAAAGAGCACTGTTCCCCTCACCAACGTGTGGAATGAGACACACTCTCCAAAGCAGCCTCGGTCGTTACCAAGACTCGAGCACAGTGCTGACCTATTCGACCGTTCGGAATTAATTCCAATCGTCGTTGAGGTTATGGATAGGCTACAAAACTGCAAGACTAAACAGGACCAGATCATGACGATCTTTGACGTAGTAACCAAATATTGTGGACCTTCACCATGATCAATCCTGCGTTGAAAATAGCAAGCTGGAATGCGAATAGCATTACAAATAAGAAAACCGAACTCATTCTATTTCTGGAAAAACATAACATAGACATACTTGCAGCTAGCGAAACTTTCCTCAAAAGTAACATGAATTTCTCGATCCCAAATTATGTAACGCACAGACTAGACAGAAGTGTTGGTCAGAAAGGTGGAGTTGCCCTGATCATCAAGGCAAATATCAAGCATACGTTAATGAAAAATTTCAAACTAAAAGTGATTGAGGCAATAGGAATAACAGTGCCGACTGACAAAGGTCCAGTTTCAATAGTTTCAAATCAACCCTCCTGAATCTTAATAATTGGATTAAACTCAATGTAAACGAAACAAGAAATAAGGTATGGACTAAGAATCTGGAACAAATTAATAACGATGACCATAGTAAAGATAAGATATGGAAATTGGTCAAAGTTTTAAAAAAAAGCATAGTTTCATGCCACCACTTACAGTTAATAACGTATCCCTAGTAAGTGCTGCTGAGAAATGCGAGGCTATTAGGGAGCAATTTATTAGAGCCCATTATATCACATTCGACTCGGTGAGCCCTGCAGAGAGAGCAGTTAACAATGTCACCAGCAAGTTCTTCGACAAAAATCATTCCACAGTCACTAACCCTGAATTACTGTGCACTCCGAGTGAAATCAAACAAATCTTAAGAAAGCTAAAAAACAAAAAATCGACTGGCACAGATAGAATTAATAACACCATGCTAAAACGCCTGCCGAATAAAGCCATCATCAAACTAAACCAAATATTTAACGGTTGCCTTAAAATCGGATACTTCCCAGATAAGTGGAAAACCGCAAAAATAGTATCAATAAAAAAACAAGGCAAAGACCCGGCCTTGCCTGGCAGCTATCGACCGATCAGCCTCCTAAGTAACTTAGGCAAAATATTCGAAAAAGTTATAGCATCACGAATCAGAGCCTTCACGAACAGTAATAACATTATACCAGAAGAACAATTTGGGTTTCAATCACATATGTCTACAACCCACCAACTACAAAGACTGGTAGATAAATTAAGGAAAGAAAGATCTAAGAAACGATCAACCGGCCTAGTATTGCTAGATAATGAAAAAGCTTTCGACTCAATCTGGCACCAAGGACTAATCTACAAGCTAATAACTCGTAATATTCCAGCACCATTAATTAAAGTATTGAAGTCATTCCTGACCGATCGACAAAACATAGTACAAATTAACAATGTTCAGGCCGCACCCTACAACCCCGTCGCCGGAGTGCCGCAGGGAAGTGTACTATCCCCGCTGTTATTTAATATTTTTTTATCAGATATCCCTCGCCTAAAAAACTGCGACCAGTACCTTTATGCCGATGATGTTGCCCTATCGGTTACTGCCAAACAACCCAGGAAGATTATTAGGTCACTAAATAGTGCTCTTAACCATGTCATAAAGTATTGCCGGAAATGGAAATTAAAAATTAACGAAGCTAAAACCGAGGCGATATACTTCACCAGAAGGTTATGCCCCAGGAATTTACCAGCGACAAGCATCACTGTCAACAAAACAGAGGTGCCGTGGTCCAGGACCGTAAAATACTTAGGTCTGCACGTAGACAAAAACCTAACGTTTAAACATCACATAGAGGAATCTATCATCAAGGCGGAAAAGACCCTAAAATCACTTTACCCATTCATAAACCGCAAATCCAAACTCAACATAAGTAACAAATTGCTTCTATTCAAAACATGCTTTAGGCCCATTCTCACCTATGCTGCCCCAATTTGGCACAAATGTGCTTTGTGTCATTTAAAGAAGCTGCAAATCTTCCAGAACAAACTACTAAAAATCATAATAAACGTTCCACCCTGGTTTAGAACAACAGAATTGCACAAACAGACAAACATAGATTATCTAGACTCCCATTTGGTCAAAATTGCAGACAGTTTCTTTAAAAAATGTCAGAATAGTCCTATTCGTATAATTAGGGAATTACATCCATCATCAAGCTCAGTGTAGAATGTTTTCAATCAAGCCTTTTTCGCCTGCTTCTAGTTGTAAGAATTTAGCCATGTAAGTTAAAGTATTGTTATTACTGTTAGTATTAGTATTATTATTATTATTAGTTTTTTTTTTGTCGTGGGTTTTTTACGCGACTTTTTCCCCACAATCCATGCCCAAACAACAATTGTACACCTTCTACGTCGCCTAGCAGCAAAGTGAGTCACTTCATTCAACGAGAACGAACCCGTTACAATAATTTAAGCTCTAATGTCGTTGTGCCTTGCTCAGTAAAATACCATCAATAAATAATCACTACTACTACTACTACACATCGTGCCAGATTTTGTCATTGCGAAACGAAGGCTATGCAAACTGGGCTGTGGAGAGGAAAGTGGCGGGTCTCATTTCCTTGGTGGACATGAAATCACACCTGGACATGACAGAAGCTGTTCTTGCTTGAGATCGCCCTTGGCAATCGAAGTGCAGCCTACAGGTGGCCTGGCAAGTCACCGGAAAAATGGTGGCTTCATCGCTATCAATGGCACCGTGAAGGAGCGGCCAACAGAACCTGGAAATGGTCCGCAAATGGCATGCGCTGTTAGTGGTTTTTGAGCGTCACCACACAGCAGGTAACACCCAACCTTATGATGAATCCGAATGGGATCGCTCATTGCAACACATCGTGCCAGATTTTGTCATTGCGAAACGAAGGCTATGCAAACTGGGCTGTGGAGAGGAAAGTGGCGGGTCTCATTTCCTTGGTGGACATGAAATCACACCTGGACATGACAGAAGCTGTTCTTGCTTGAGATCGCCCTTGGCAATCGAAGTGCAGCCTACAGGTGGCCTGGCAAGTCACCGGAAAAATGGTGGCTTCATCGCTATCAATGGCACCGTGAAGGAGCGGCCAACAGAACCTGGAAATGGTCCGCAAATGGCATGCGCTGTTAGTGGTTTTTGAGCGTCACCACACAGCAGGTAACACCCAACCTTATGATGAATCCGAATGGGATCGATCATTGCAACACATCGTGTCAGATTTTGTCATAGCGAAACAAAGGCTATGCAACCTGGGCTGTGGAGAGGAAAGTGGCGGGTCTCATTTCCTTGATGGACCTGAAATCACCTGGACCTGGAAATGGTAGAAGCTGTTTTTGCTCGAGATCGTCCTTGGCAATCGAAGCGCAGCCTACAGGTGGCCTGGCAAGTCACCGGAAAATGGTGGCTTCATCGCTATCAATGGCACCGTGGAGGAGCGGCCAACAGAACCTGGAAATGGTCCGCAAATGGCATGCGCTGTTAGTGGTTTTTGAGCGTCACCTCACAGCAGGTAACACCCAACCTTATGATGAATCCGAATGGGATCGCTCATTGCAACACATCGTGCCAGATTTTGTCATAGCGAAACGAAGGCTATGCAACCTGGGGTGTGGAGATGAAAATGGCGGGTCTCATTTCCTTGATGGACCTGAAATCACCTGGACCTGGAAATGGTAGAAGCTGTTTTTGCTCGAGATCGTCCTTGGCAATCGAAGCGCAGCCTACAGGTGGCCCGGCAAGTCACCGGAAAATGGTGGCTTCATCGCTATCAATGGCACCGTGGAGGAGCGGCCAACAGAACCTGGAAATGGTCCGCAAATGGCATGCGCTGTTAGTGGTTTTTGAGCGTCACCTCACAGCAGGTAACACCCAACCTTATGATGAATCCGAATGGGATCGCTCATTGCAACACATCGTGCCAGATTTTGTCATAGCGAAACGAAGGCTATGCAAACTGGGCTGTGGAGAGGAAAGTGGCGGGTCTCATTTCCTTGGTGGACATGAAATCACACCTGGACATAGCAGAAGCTGTTCTTGCTTGAGATCGCCCTTGGCAATCGAAGTGCAGCCTACAGGTGGCCTGGCAAGTCACCGGAAAAATGGTGGCTTCATCGCTATCAATGGCACCGTGAAGGAGCGGCCAACAGAACCTGGAAATGGTCCGCAAATGGCATGCGCTGTTAGTGGTTTTTGAGCGTCACCACACAGCAGGTAACACCCAACCTTATGATGAATCCGAATGGGATCGCTCATTGCAACACATCGTGCCAGATTTTGTCATTGCGAAACGAAGGCTATGCAACCTGGGCTGTGGAGAGGAAAGTGGCGAGTCTCATTTCCTTGGTGGACATGAAATCACCTGGACCTGGAAATGGAAGAAGCTGTTCTTGCTCGAGATCGTCTTTGGCAATCGAAGTGCAGCCTACAGGTGGCCTGGCAAGTCACCGGAAAAATGGTGGCTTCATCGCTATCAATGGCACCGTGAAGGAGCGGCCAACAGAGCCTGGAAATGGTCCGCAAATGGCATGCGCTGTTAGTGGTTTTTGAGCGTCACCACACAGCAGGTAACACCCAACCTTATGATGAATCAAAATGGGATCGCTCATTGCAACACATCGTGCCAGATTGCAGATTTTCTATTCTTATCATAGCGAAACGAAGGCTATTAAACCGGGGCTGTGGAGAGGAAAGTGGCGGGTCTCATTTCCTTGGTGGACATGAAATCACACCTGGACATGGCAGAAGCTGTTCTTGCTTGAGATCGTCCTTGGCAATCGAAGTGCAGCCTACAGGTGGCCTGGCAAGTCACCGGAAAAATGGTGGCTTCATCGCTATCAATGGCACCGTGAAGGAGCGGCCAAAAGAACCTGGAAATGGTCCGCAAATGGCATGCGCTGTTAGTGGTTTTTGAGCGTCACCATACAGCAGGTAACACCCAACCTTATGATGAATCCGAATGGGATCGCTCATTGCAACACATCGTGCCAGATTTTGTCATAGCGAAACGAAGGCTATGCAACCTGGGGTGTGGAGATGAAAATGGCGGGTCTCATTTCCTTGATGGACATGAAATCACCTGGACCTGGACATGGTAGAAGCTGTTCTTGCTCGAGATCGTCTTTGGCAATCGAAGTGCAGCCTACAGGTGGCCTGGCAAGTCACCGGAAAAATGGTGGCTTCTGTAACGGAAATTTCTTTATGTTGGGGAATTCATATAAAATCCCACCGCTGTCACCACGATGTAAGGGAAATTTGGCGGGGCAGAACCGCTGTCACCAATAATGCTTTAAAAGAACGACGAAGTTGACACTGGAAATCTAGTTTCAAAACTGAGCCCACTAACTGAACTGGACTGACTGACCTTCCCAAAGGGACTGGCCGACTCAACTGACTGAGCTTCACAGAGAGACTCCCCGACTCAACTGACTGAGCTTCATAGAGAGACTGCCCTTCGTTTATTCTTATTCTAACTATTTTTATACTATTTTCCACATTCGTCCTCGCCTATCCTTGTCGGTCATCCTCGTGTCCTTTCCGTGACTCCCGTTCGCCGTGGTCGATCCTACCTCTCGCCGATGTTGTTCGACCCAGGATCGTCGCTGCAGGTACGGCGTCGCTGATGGTGATGAACGTCCGTTGAGTTCGGGTAAAACCCTGCCGTTTAGGATACGCAGGATCGATGATATTGTTCCATCCAGGATCGTCGCTGTAGGTACGGCGTCGCTGATGGTGATGAACGTCCGTTGAGTTCGGGTAAAACCCCGACGTTTATGATGCACCCGATCGTCGAATATTGTCTCGTGCGTAGATGGCTCTCGGTAACGGCTGGTGGGGCTTCCCGTTGATATCGTTTTTAGGGCCGTTACATCTCCCCCTCCCTTAGTGGAGCTTGAGGCCCGGCTTGACGGAAATAGCATCAAGCTGCTAGGTGTTGTGGCGTTGCGTATTGTCGCCGGCTCGCTTCGTTTCTCCGCTTGTAGATGCTCTGCTCGTTGCTTAAATTTTCCCTGTTGACCCTTTGGCCCGTTGGCTCGAAAATTCTCAGTTCATTTGTATTTTTCTATTCCTTTTTTCCCTATTATATCTTCTGCCCTCGCATTAGGTTTTTTTCGTTAATTGCTTCCTTTCGCAAAGTTGTTTTTGTTTTCCTTTCTTACTTTCTTGTTATAGTTTGACGGTCTTCCACTGTGTGTCTTCGTTCATCGTGAACGTCGTGGTCAGATTTATACTGTACAACCTCAACTAGGCAATTTTTCCTAAACATCTCTTAATGTTCGATACACATTTGTTTTCCTTTCTTACTTTCCTCTTATAGTTTGTCGGTCTTCCACTGTGTGTCTTCGTTCATCGTGAACGTCGTGGTCAGATTTTTACTGAACAACCTCAACTAGGCAATTTTCCTAAACATCTCTTAATGTTCGATACACATTTGTTTTCCTTTCTTTCTTTCCTCTTATAGTTTGTCGGTCTTCCACTGTGTGTCTTCGTTCCTCGTGAACGTCGTGGTCAGATTTATACTGAACAACCTCAACTCTGAAATTTTCCTGAACATTTCTCAATATTCGATACACGTTTGTTTTCCTTTCTTTTTGTCATTATTAATTTCCCATGCTATTCTTTCCTGACGTTATATGTTTAACTGCTTAACTTTTCTTGTCTTCCAATTTATCTATTTTTCCTCAAATTTAATTTTTTTCGATATGCTTGGTCCAATTTTCAAATCGTCGTCTTATTGCTTGTTATACAGGAGAATCTTTGTGATCATATTACCACATCTCTAGCTCGGAAAATTTCTTCGATCCTCGGAAGATCCTCGCCTAATTTATTACCGTCAAAAACCAGTTTGTTTTCCATATTACGTTTATCAAAATCTCTTAGGTCTTTGTTTACGAGTGTTTTAGTTTCCTTACAGACTCTGCTGCGATTGGTTTCAGTGATCCTACTCTGTACTCCCCTTATACATTTCTCATATTGGCTTTGGCTCTCTTTTGATAACTGATTAGATTTTTCTTTACCTTCCCACACTTTCAATGCTTGCTGGAGTTCCTTGTTCAAGCTATTTTTTTCGCATTGTAACAATGTATTTACGAGTGTTTTATTTTCCTTACAGATTCTGCTGGGATTGGTTTCAGTAGCCCTTTTCTGTGTTTCCCTAATACATTTCTCATCTAAGCATTGGCTCTCTTTTGATAACCGATTAGATTTCTCTTTGCCTTCCCATTCTTTGAATGCTTGCTGGAGTCCCTCGGTCAAGTTATTTTTTTCACACTGTAACCGTAATATTGTGGATTGTGATTTAACTAGTTGCTCATTTTTCTTTCTCAGCTGTTCCTTTAATGTTGTACAGTCATTGGATGTTACCATATTTGCCTCTTTTGTTTCTTTAAGCTTGTTTTGGGTCGCTATCAATTCTGTCTGAGAATGCTTGTTTTCTTCAGTCCATCGAAGGATTTTTAATTTAAGTTTATCATTCTCCTCTCGCAACTGTAACAGTGATACCTGATCAATTTTTGAACTCTGTTCTAAACCTTCAATTTTGTTTGCATATTCATTCTTTTGCCTATTGGCTGAGCTTAAACAATTCTCGAGGGTTTTAAGTTGCTCATTTTTCATTCTCAGCTCTTCTTTTAGTTTTGTACAGTCATTGGATGTTACCATATTTGCTTCTTCTGTTTCTTTAAGCTTGTTTTGGGTCGCTATCAATTTTGCCTGAGAATGCTTGTTTTCTTCAATTAATTTTTGTTTTTCTTTTTCTAAGTTGGAAGTGGCTATGATGCCTAACCTAAACAGTTCAGATTTTAATTCTCTTAACGTTTGCAAGTCGTTCTTCAACTCCTCAATTTGTTCTTCTAAGTTATGACATTTTAAACAGTTCCAGTTTTGACTAGGTCTGCGTTGTTTGTATTGGGCCATTTTACTTTTTTGTTGTTGTTGTGTTTTTTTGTTATTATGAGCTTCTTTTTAGATTCACTTTGTCACTGTTCACTTTTATGACTAATATTTTTTTTTACCACCAGGCCTTCCTTGTAGTCTGTTATCGCCGTGTTTTCCTTGTAGTTATTTGCAGCTATGCGTCGTTCAGTTGGTTCGCTTTTCGGTAGACTCGGTTTCTTCTTCTTTTGAATTACACTCGCTGTTCTTCTTCTTAGGTTTTACGCTGTCTTTCTGAGTAGTTCACTGCTTATTTTGCACTTTTGAATTTCACTTTTGATTTAACATTCACTTATTAATTTCGTTGTGTTGAGTTCGTTTTCCACCGGAATACTACTTATCAACACGGGATCGGTATCCCACCGCTGTCACCACGTTGTAACGGAAATTTCTTTATGTTGGGGAATTCATATAAAATCCCACCGCTGTCACCACGATGTAAGGGAAATTTGGCGGGGCAGAACCGCTGTCACCAATAATGCTTTAAAAGAACGACGAAGTTGACACTGGAAATCTAGTTTCAAAACTGAGCCCACTAACTGAACTGGACTGACTGACCTTCCCAAAGGGACTGGCCGACTCAACTGACTGAGCTTCACAGAGAGACTCCCCGACTCAACTGACTGAGCTTCATAGAGAGACTGCCCTTCGTTTATTCTTATTCTAACTATTTTTATACTATTTTCCACATTCGTCCTCGCCTATCCTTGTCGGTCATCCTCGTGTCCTTTCCGTGACTCCCGTTCGCCGTGGTCGATCCTACCTCTCGCCGATGTTGTTCGACCCAGGATCGTCGCTGCAGGTACGGCGTCGCTGATGGTGATGAACGTCCGTTGAGTTCGGGTAAAACCCTGCCGTTTAGGATACGCAGGATCGATAATGTTGTTCCATCCAGGATCGTCGCTGCAGGTACGGCGTCGCTGATGGTGATGAACGTCCGTTGAGTTCGGGTAAAACCCTGCCGTTTAGGATACGCAGGATCGATGATATTGTTCCATCCAGGATCGTCGCTGTAGGTACGGCGTCGCTGATGGTGATGAACGTCCGTTGAGTTCGGGTAAAACCCCGACGTTTATGATGCACCCGATCGTCGAATATTGTCTCGTGCGTAGATGGCTCTCGGTAACGGCTGGTGGGGCTTCCCGTTGATATCGTTTTTAGGGCCGTTACACTTCATCGCTATCAATGGCACCGTGGAGGAGCGGCCAACAGAACCTGGAAATGGTCCGCAAATGGCATGCGCTGTTAGTGGTTTTTGAGCGTCACCACACAGCAGGTAACACCCAACCTTATGATGAATCAAAATGGGATCGATCATTGCAACACATCGTGCCAGATTTTGTCATAGCGAAACGAAGGCTATGCAACCTGGGGTGTGGAGATGAAAATGGCGGGTCTCATTTCCTTGGTGGACCTGAAATCACCTGGACCTGGACATGAAAGAAGCTGTTCTTGCTCGAGATCGTCTTTGGCAATCGAAGTGCAGCCTACAGGTGGCCTGGCAAGTCACCGGAAAAATGGTGGCTTCATCGCTATCAATGGCACCGTGAAGGAGCGGCCAACAGAACCTGGAAATGGTCCGCAAATGGCATGCGCTGTTAGTGGTTTTTGAGCGTCACCACACAGCAGGTAACACCCAACCTTATGATGAATCCGAATGGGATCGCTCATTGCAACACATCGTGCCAGATTGCAGATTTTCTATTCTTATCATAGCGAAACAAAGGCTATGAAACCGGGGCTGTGGAGAGGAAAGTGGCGGGTCTCATTTCCTTGGTGGACCTGAAATCACACCTGGACATGACAGAAGCTGTTCTTGCTTGAGATCGCCCTTGGCAATCGAAGTGCAGCCTACAGGTGGCCTGGCAAGTCACCGGAAAAATGGTGGCTTCATCGCTATCAATGGCACCGTGGAGGAGCGGCCAACAGAACCTGGAAATGGTCCGCAAATGGCATGCGCTGTTAGTGGTTTTTGAGCGTCACCACACAGCAGGTAACACCCAACCTTATGATGAATCCGAATGGGATCGCTCATTGCAACACATCGTGCCAGATTGCAGATTTTCTATTCTTATCATAGCGAAACAAAGGCTATGAAACCGGGGCTGTGGAGAGGAAAGTGGCGGGTCTCATTTCCTTGGTGGACCTGAAATCACACCTGGACATGACAGAAGCTGTTCTTGCTTGAGATCGCCCTTGGCAATCGAAGTGCAGCCTACAGGTGGCCTGGCAAGTCACCGGAAAAATGGTGGCTTCATCGCTATCAATGGCACCGTGGAGGAGCGGCCAACAGAACCTGGAAATGGTCCGCAAATGGCATGCGCTGTTAGTGGTTTTTGAGCGTCACCACACAGCAGGTAACACCCAACCTTATGATGAATCCGAATGGGATCGATCATTGCAACACATCGTGCCAGATTTTGTCATTGCGAAACAAAGGCTATGCAAACTGGGCTGTGGAGAGGAAAGTGGCGAGTCTCATTTCCTTGGTGGACATGAAATCACCTGGACCTGGAAATGGAAGAAGCTGTTCTTGCTCGAGATCGTCTTTGGCAATCGAAGTGCAGCCTACAGGTGGCCTGGCAAGTCACCGGAAAAATGGTGGCTTCATCGCTATCAATGGCACCGTGGAGGAGCGGCCAACAGAACCTGGAAATGGTCCGCAAATGGCATGCGCTGTTAGTGGATTTTGAGCGTCACCACACAGCAGGTAACACCCAACCTTATGATGAATCCGAATGGGATCGCTCATTGCAACACATCGTGCCAGATTTTGTCATTGCGAAACGAAGGCTATGAAACCGGGGCTGTGGAGAGGAAAGTGGCGGGTCTCATTTCCTTGGTGGACATGAAATCACACCTGGACATGGCAGAAGCTGTTCTTGCTCGAGATCGTCTTTGGCAATCGAAGTGCAGCCTACAGGTGGCCTGGCAAGTCACCGGAAAAATGGTGGCTTCATCGCTATCAATGGCACCGTGGAGGAGCGGCCAACAGAACCTGGAAATGGTCCGCAAATGGCATGCGCTGTTAGTGGATTTTGAGCGTCACCACACAGCAGGTAACACCCAACCTTATGATGAATCAAAATGGGATCGCTCATTGCAACACATCGTGCCAGATTGCAGATTTTCTATTCTTATCATAGCGAAACAAAGGCTATGAAACCGGGGCTGTGGAGAGGAAAGTGGCGGGTCTCATTTCCTTGGTGGACATGAAATCACACCTGGACATGACAGAAGCTGTTCTTGCTTGAGATCGTCCTTGGCAATCGAAGTGCAGCCTACAGGTGGCCTGGCAAGTCACCGGAAAAATGGTGGCTTCATCGCTATCAATGGCACCGTGGAGGAGCGGCCAACAGAACCTGGAAATGGTCCGCAAATGGCATGCGCTGTTAGTGGTTTTTGAGCGTCACCACACAGCAGGTAACACCCAACCTTATGATGAATCAAAATGGGATCGATCATTGCAACACATCGTGCCAGATTTTGTCATAGCGAAACGAAGGCTATGCAACCTGGGGTGTGGAGATGAAAATGGCGGGTCTCATTTCCTTGGTGGACCTGAAATCACCTGGACCTGGACATGAAAGAAGCTGTTCTTGCTCGAGATCGTCTTTGGCAATCGAAGTGCAGCCTACAGGTGGCCTGGCAAGTCACCGGAAAAATGGTGGCTTCATCGCTATCAATGGCACCGTGGAGGAGCGGCCAACAGGACCTGGAAATGGTCCGCAAATGGCATGCGCTGTTAGTGGTTTTTGAGCGTCACCA
Source organism: Anopheles darlingi (assembly GCF_943734745.1). Lineage (NCBI taxonomy): Eukaryota > Metazoa > Arthropoda > Insecta > Diptera > Culicidae > Anopheles > Anopheles darlingi. The sequence goes on from NC_064874.1 coordinate 52,820,847, forward strand.
CACAGCAGGTAACACCCAACCTTATGATGAATCCGAATGGGATCGCTCATTGCAACACATCGTGCCAGATTTTGTCATTGCGAAACGAAGGCTATGCAACCTGGGGTGTGGAGAGGAAAGTGGCGGGTCTCATTTCCTTGGTGGACCTGAAATCACCTGGACCTGGACATGGTAGAAGCTGTTCTTGCTCGAGATCGTCTTTGGCAATCGAAGTGCAGCCTACAGGTGGCCTGGCAAGTCACCGGAAAAATGGTGGCTTCATCGCTATCAATGGCACCGTGGAGGAGCGGCCAACAGAACCTGGAAATGGTCCGCAAATGGCATGCGCTGTTAGTGGTTTTTGAGCGTCACCACACAGCAGGTAACACCCAACCTTATGATGAATCAAAATGGGATCGATCATTGCAACACATCGTGCCAGATTTTGTCATAGCGAAACGAAGGCTATGCAACCTGGGGTGTGGAGATGAAAATGGCGGGTCTCATTTCCTTGGTGGACCTGAAATCACCTGGACCTGGACATGAAAGAAGCTGTTCTTGCTCGAGATCGTCTTTGGCAATCGAAGTGCAGCCTACAGGTGGCCTGGCAAGTCACCGGAAAAATGGTGGCTTCATCGCTATCAATGGCACCGTGAAGGAGCGGCCAACAGAACCTGGAAATGGTCCGCAAATGGCATGCGCTGTTAGTGGTTTTTGAGCGTCACCACACAGCAGGTAACACCCAACCTTATGATGAATCCGAATGGGATCGATCATTGCAACACATCGTGCCAGATTTTGTCATTGCGAAACAAAGGCTATGCAAACTGGGCTGTGGAGAGGAAAGTGGCGGGTCTCATTTCCTTGGTGGACATGAAATCACCTGGACCTGGAAATGGAAGAAGCTGTTCTTGCTCGAGATCGTCTGTGGCAATCGAAGTGCAGCCTACAGGTGGCCTGGCAAGTCACCGGAAAAATGGTGGCTTCATCGCTATCAATGGCACCGTGGAGGAGCGGCCAACAGAACCTGGAAATGGTCCGCAAATGGCATGCGCTGTTAGTGGTTTTTGAGCGTCACCACACAGCAGGTAACACCCAACCTTATGATGAATCAAAATGGGATCGATCATTGCAACACATCGTGCCAGATTTTGTCATAGCGAAACGAAGGCTATGCAACCTGGGGTGTGGAGATGAAAATGGCGGGTCTCATTTCCTTGGTGGACCTGAAATCACCTGGACCTGGACATGAAAGAAGCTGTTCTTGCTCGAGATCGTCTTTGGCAATCGAAGTGCAGCCTACAGGTGGCCTGGCAAGTCACCGGAAAAATGGTGGCTTCATCGCTATCAATGGCACCGTGGAGGAGCGGCCAACAGAACCTGGAAATGGTCCGCAAATGGCATGCGCTGTTAGTGGTTTTTGAGCGTCACCACACAGCAGGTAACACCCAACCTTATGATGAATCCGAATGGGATCGATCATTGCAACACATCGTGCCAGATTTTGTCATTGCGAAACAAAGGCTATGCAAACTGGGCTGTGGAGAGGAAAGTGGCGGGTCTCATTTCCTTGGTGGACATGAAATCACCTGGACCTGGAAATGGAAGAAGCTGTTCTTGCTCGAGATCGTCTGTGGCAATCGAAGTGCAGCCTACAGGTGGCCTGGCAAGTCACCGGAAAAATGGTGGCTTCATCGCTATCAATGGCACCGTGAAGGAGCGGCCAAAAGAACCTGGAAATGGTCCGCAAATGGCATGCGCTGTTAGTGGTTTTTGAGCGTCACCACACAGCAGGTAACACCCAACCTTATGATGAATCAAAATGGGATCGCTCATTGCAACACATCGTGCCAGATTGCAGATTTTCTATTCTTATCATAGCGAAACAAAGGCTATGAAACCGGGGCTGTGGAGAGGAAAGTGGCGGGTCTCATTTCCTTGGTGGACATGAAATCACACCTGGACATGACAGAAGCTGTTCTTGCTTGAGATCGTCCTTGGCAATCGAAGTGCAGCCTACAGGTGGCCTGGCAAGTCACCGGAAAAATGGTGGCTTCATCGCTATCAATGGCACCGTGGAGGAGCGGCCAACAGAACCTGGAAATGGTCCGCAAATGGCATGCGCTGTTAGTGGTTTTTGAGCGTCACCACACAGCAGGTAACACCCAACCTTATGATGAATCCGAATGGGATCGATCATTGCAACACATCGTGCCAGATTTTGTCATAGCGAAACGAAGGCTATGCAACCTGGGGTGTGGAGATGAAAATGGCGGGTCTCATTTCCTTGGTGGACCTGAAATCACCTGGACCTGGACATGAAAGAAGCTGTTCTTGCTCGAGATCGTCTTTGGCAATCGAAGTGCAGCCTACAGGTGGCCTGGCAAGTCACCGGAAAAATGGTGGCTTCATCGCTATCAATGGCACCGTGGAGGAGCGGCCAACAGAACCTGGAAATGGTCCGCAAATGGCATGCGCTGTTAGTGGTTTTTGAGCGTCACCACACAGCAGGTAACACCCAACCTTATGATGAATCCGAATGGGATCGATCATTGCAACACATCGTGCCAGATTTTGTCATTGCGAAACAAAGGCTATGCAAACTGGGCTGTGGAGAGGAAAGTGGCGGGTCTCATTTCCTTGGTGGACATGAAATCACCTGGACCTGGAAATGGAAGAAGCTGTTCTTGCTCGAGATCGTCTGTGGCAATCGAAGTGCAGCCTACAGGTGGCCTGGCAAGTCACCGGAAAAATGGTGGCTTCATCGCTATCAATGGCACCGTGAAGGAGCGGCCAAAAGAACCTGGAAATGGTCCGCAAATGGCATGCGCTGTTAGTGGTTTTTGAGCGTCACCACACAGCAGGTAACACCCAACCTTATGATGAATCAAAATGGGATCGCTCATTGCAACACATCGTGCCAGATTTTGTCATAGCGAAACGAAGGCTATGCAACCTGGGGTGTGGAGATGAAAATGGCGGGTCTCATTTCCTTGATGGACCTGAAATCACCTGGACCTGGACATGGTAGAAGCTGTTCTTGCTCGAGATCGTCTTTGGCAATCGAAGTGCAGCCTACAGGTGGCCTGGCAAGTCACCGGAAAAATGGTGGCTTCATCGCTATCAATGGCACCGTGGAGGAGCGGCCAACAGAACCTGGAAATGGTCCGCAAATGGCATGCGCTGTTAGTGGTTTTTGAGCGTCACCACACAGCAGGTAACACCCAACCTTATGATGAATCCGAATGGGATCGCTCATTGCAACACATCGTGCCAGATTTTGTCATTGCGAAACGAAGGCTATGCAAACTGGGCTGTGGAGAGGAAAGTGGCGGGTCTCATTTCCTTGGTGGACATGAAATCACACCTGGACATGGCAGAAGCTGTTCTTGCTCGAGATCGTCTTTGGCAATCGAAGTGCAGCCTACAGGTGGCCTGGCAAGTCACCGGAAAAATGGTGGCTTCATCGCTATCAATGGCACCGTGGAGGAGCGGCCAACAGAACCTGGAAATGGTCCGCAAATGGCATGCGCTGTTAGTGGATTTTGAGCGTCACCACACAGCAGGTAACACCCAACCTTATGATGAATCAAAATGGGATCGCTCATTGCAACACATCGTGCCAGATTTTGTCATAGCGAAACGAAGGCTATGCAACCTGGGGTGTGGAGATGAAAATGGCGGGTCTCATTTCCTTGGTGGACCTGAAATCACCTGGACCTGGACATGGTAGAAGCTGTTCTTGCTCGAGATCGTCTTTGGCAATCGAAGTGCAGCCTACAGGTGGCCTGGCAAGTCACCGGAAAAATGGTGGCTTCATCGCTATCAATGGCACCGTGGAGGAGCGGCCAACAGAACCTGGAAATGGTCCGCAAATGGCATGCGCTGTTAGTGGATTTTGAGCGTCACCACACAGCAGGTAACACCCAACCTTATGATGAATCAAAATGGGATCGCTCATTGCAACACATCGTGCCAGATTTTGTCATAGCGAAACGAAGGCTATGCAACCTGGGGTGTGGAGATGAAAATGGCGGGTCTCATTTCCTTGATGGACCTGAAATCACCTGGACCTGGACATGGTAGAAGCTGTTCTTGCTCGAGATCGTCTTTGTCAATCGAAGTGCAGCCTACAGGTGGCCTGGCAAGTCACCGGAAAAATGGTGGCTTCATCGCTACCAATGGCACCGTGAAGGAGCGGCCAACAGAACCTGGAAATGGTCCGCAAATGGCATGCGCTGTTAGTGGTTTTTGAGCGTCACCACACAGCAGGTAACACCCAACCTTATGATGAATCAAAATGGGATCGCTCATTGCAACACATCGTGCCAGATTTTGTCATAGCGAAACGAAGGCTATGCAACCTGGGGTGTGGAGAGGAAAGTGGCGGGTCTCATTTCCTTGGTGGACATGAAATCACCTGGACCTGGACATGGTAGAAGCTGTTCTTGCTCGAGATCGTCTTTGGCAATCGAAGTGCAGCCTACAGGTGGCCTGGCAAGTCACCGGAAAAATGGTGGCTTCATCGCTATCAATGGCACCGTGGAGGAGCGGCCAACAGAACCTGGAAATGGTCCGCAAATGGCATGCGCTGTTAGTGGTTTTTGAGCGTCACCACACAGCAGGTAACACCCAACCATATGATGAATCCGAATGGGATCGCTCATTGGAACACATCGTGCCAGCAGTCTCAAATCGGCAGTCACGATAGACAGACGTGTTTTTCTTTTTCTCTCCATTGCGAATAAAGGCAATCAATAGTGTAAATCAAAAGGGGCGTTTCTACCTATCGATCCCTACGATGGGGAAAGGTAGAGTAGCGAAGCCGAGGAAGGAGAGTACGAGCTTGGCTCAAGCCATAATAACCCCTGCTGGAATAACAGCACTGAAGGCGGGCAACAGCAACAGGTTCGCAATTTTAGCCGACGAAAACATCCAAGACGTGGCAATGTCAACCTGCCACGAGACCGACAAAAAAGCTAGAGAGAAGCAACGGATTCCTCCCATCAGTGTGAGTAGTACCTCACTTAGTGCAGTGCACAAAGCCGTAATTGCCGCCGGCGTAGTCAATTACAGTACTAAAGTTACAAATAAAGGCATAATAGTGCATACAGTCACAGAAAGTGACTTCAGAAAAGTGACGAGGCATATGAGGGAAACGAACGTTAGTTTCCACTCATACCAATTAGAAAGTGACAAAACAACCAAAATTGTACTACACGGGCTGCCGGACATGCCGGAAGAGGATTTAAAAGAGATCCTCAAAGAAAAAAGCCTGGAGCCAACTCAAATAAAAAAACTGAACATTAGAGTGAAACGTTACGATGAACAGGCAGTGTATTTGTTACACTTCATCAAAGGCTCTGTGAACCTTCAACACCTCCGGCAAATAAAGGCACTCCATCACTGCATTGTTCGCTGGGACTATTATTCCCAAGGCCAGGGGCCGATGCAATGCAAAAGATGCCAAAAGTTTGGCCACGGGGCAGCGAACTGCCACCAATTGGAAAAATGCAGACTGTGTGCGGGGAGTCATGGGACGAAAGTGTGCCCCCACACTTCCAAGGATTCCAAAACAGAGGGACCGTTTGTTCCAGAACACAGGTTGAAATGTGCAAACTGCAGCGGCAATCACAGTGCCGGGTCGATCCAGTGCCCGATGAGACCAAAGCCCTCCGCTAAGATAGATAAGCCACGTCCCGAACGATACGGCAGCTACTCGCTCAAAACAAGCGAATTCCCCTCACTACCACAGCCAAAGAGCACTGTTCCCCTCACCAACGTGTGGAATGAGACACACTCTCCAAAGCAGCCTCGGTCGTTACCAAGACTCGAGCACAGTGCTGACCTATTCGACCGTTCGGAATTAATTCCAATCGTCGTTGAGGTTATGGATAGGCTACATAACTGCAAGACTAAACAGGACCAGATCATGACGATCTTTGACGTAGTAACCAAATATTGTGGACCTTCACCATGATCAATCCTGCGTTGAAAATAGCAAGCTGGAATGCGAATAGCATTACAAATAAGAAAACCGAACTCATTCTATTTCTGGAAAAACATAACATAGACATACTTGCAGCTAGCGAAACTTTCTTCAAAAGTAACATGAATTTCTCGATCCCAAATTATGTAACGCACAGACTAGACAGAAGTGTTGGCCAGAAAGGTGGAGTTGCCCTGTTCATCAAGGCAAATATCAAGCATACGTTAATGAAAAATTTCAAACTAAAAGTGATTGAGGCAATAGGAATAACAGTGCCGACTGACAAAGGTCCAGTTTCAATAGTATCAGCGTACCACCCAGCTGCAAACAAAGTCATGAGTGCGTTCTCCGTCGACTTGGGAAGGCTAACGAGATTAGGTAACAGTTACTTCGTGTGCGGGGATTTTAACGCAAGACACAGACTGTGGAACTGCGCTTCAAACAACGCGGCAGGAAATGTCCTCTTTGGAAAATTACAAAGCGGACTTTTTTCGATACATCACCCTGACACACCGACGTACTATCCATCGGACCCTAATCGGGCTCCTTCCACCCTGGATTTGGTCATATCGAACAATCAGAATGACATCACGGATATTTGGTCAAAATCTGAGCTCTCATCGGACCATGTACCATTCCTGTTCGAGATACAAAATGCCCAACCTACTATAAATCCGAACAAATTTTATTTCAATTACAAAATGGCTAACTGGGACACCTATAGAAATAGCATTAACAAAAATATAGATCTATCGATCAACCACTTAAACGAAATAAACAACAAAGATGAGATTGACAAGATGATCTCCTCACTATCGGATAACATAAGCATGGCTCATGATGCCGCGGTTCCCAAAGCGACGCCGGGGAAATACAATATAAACATTCCGGAAGATATTAAAATGCTGATCAAATTAAGGGACAAATTCAGGAAAAAATGGCAGAGGAGCAGAAGAAACCGAGAGTACAAATCAACCCTCCTGAATCTTAATAATTGGATTAAACTCAATGTAAACGAAACAAGAAATAAGGTATGGACTAAGAATCTGGAACAAATTAATAACGATGACCATAGTAAAGATAAGATATGGAAATTGGTCAAAATTTTAAAAAATAAGCATAGTTTCATGCCACCACTTACAGTTAATAACGTATCCCTAGTAAGTGCTGCTGAGAAATGCGAGGCTATTAGGGAGCAATTTATTAGAGCCCATTATATCACATTCGACTCGGTGAGCCCTGCAGAGAGAGCAGTTAACAATGTCACCAGCAAGTTCTTTGACAAAAATCATTCCACAGTCACTAACCCTGAATTACTGTGCACTTCGAGTGAAATCAAACAAATCTTAAGAAAGCTAAAAAACAAAAAATCGACTGGCACAGATAGAATTAATAACACCATGCTAAAACGCCTGCCGAATAAAGCCATCATCAAACTAAACCAAATATTTAACGGTTGCCTTAAAATCGGATACTTCCCAGATAAGTGGAAAACCGCAAAAATAGTATCAATAAAAAAACAAGGCAAAGACCCGGCCTTGCCTGGCAGCTATCGACCGATCAGCCTCCTAAGTAACTTAGGCAAAATATTCGAAAAAGTTATAGCATCACGAATCAGAGCCTTCACGAACAGTAATAACATTATACCAGAAGAACAATTTGGGTTTCAATCACATATGTCTACAACCCACCAACTACAAAGACTGGTAGATAAATTAAGGAAAGAAAGATCTAAGAAACGATCAACCGGCCTAGTATGAAAAAGCTTTCAACTCAATCTGGCACCAAGGACTAATCTACAAGCTAATAACTCGTAATATTCCAGCACCATTAATTAAAGTATTGAAGTCATTCCTGACCGATCGACAAAACATAGTACAAATTAACAATGTTCAGGCCGCACCCTACAACCCCGTCGCCGGAGTGCCGCAGGGAAGTGTATTATCCCCGCTGTTATTTAATATTTTTATATCAGATATCCCTCGCCTAAAAAACTGCGACCAGTACCTTTATGCCGATGATGTTGCCCTATCGGTTACTGCCAAACAACCCAGGAAGATTATCAGTTCACTAAATAGTGCTCTTAACCATGTCATAAAGTATTGCCGGAAATGGAAATTAAAAATTAACGAAGCTAAAACCGAGGCGATATACTTCACCAGAAGGTTATGCCCCAGGAATTTACCAGCGACAGGCATCACTGTCAACAAAACAGAGGTGCCGTGGTCCAGGACCGTAAAATACTTAGGTCTGCACGTAGACAAAAACCTAACGTTTAAACATCACATAGAGGAATCTATCATCAAGGCGGAAAAGACCCTAAAATCACTTTACCCATTCATAAACCGCAAATCCAAACTCAACATAAGTAACAAATTGCTTCTATTCAAAACATGCTTTAGGCCCATTCTCACCTATGCTGCCCCAATTTGGCACAAATGTGCTTTGTGTCATTTAAAGAAGCTGCAAATCTTCCAGAACAAACTACTAAAAATCATAATAAACGTTCCACCCTGGTTTAGAACAACAGAATTGCACAAACAGACAAACATAGATTATCTAGACTCCCATTTGGTCAAAATTGCAGACAGTGTCTTTAAAAAATGTCAGAATAGTCCTATTCGTATAATTAGGGAATTACATCCATCATCAAGCTCAGTGTAGAATGTTTTCAATCAAGCCTTTTTCGCCTGCTTCTAGTTGTAAGAATTTAGCCATGTAAGTTAAAGTATTGTTATTACTATTAGTATTAGTATTATTATTATTATTAGTTTTTTTTTTGTCGTGGGTTTTTTACGTGACTTTTTCCCCACAATCCATGCCCAAACAACAATTGTACACCTTCTACGTCGCCTAGCAGCAAAGTGAGTCACTTCATTCAACGAGGAAAGTCAAGAACGAACCCGTTACAATAATTTAAGCTCTAATGTCGTTGTGCCTTGCTCAGTAAAATACCATCAATAAATAATCACTACTACTACTACTACACATCGTGCCAGATTTTGTCATAGCGAAACGAAGGCTATGCAACCTGGGCTGTGGAGAGGAAAGTGGCGAGTCTCATTTCCTTGGTGGACATGAAATCACCTGGACCTGGAAATGGAAGAAGCTGTTCTTGCTTGAGATCGTCTTTGGCAATCGAAGTGCAGCCTACAGGTGGCCTGGCAAGTCACCGGAAAAATGGTGGCTTCATCGCTATCAATGGCACCGTGAAGAAGCGGCCAACAGAACCTGGAAATGGTCCGCAAATGGCATGCGCTGTTAGTGGTTTTTGAGCGTCACCACACAGCAGGTAACACCCAACCTTATGATGAATCCGAATGGGATCGCTCATTGCAACACATCGTGCCAGATTTTGTCATTGCGAAACGAAGGCTATGCAAACTGGGCTGTGGAGAGGAAAGTGGCGGGTCTCATTTCCTTGGTGGACATGAAATCACACCTGGACATGGCAGAAGCTGTTCTTGCTTGAGATCGCCCTTGGCAATCGAAGTGCAGCCTACAGGTGGCCTGGCAAGTCACCGGAAAAATGGTGGCTTCATCGCTATCAATGGCACCGTGAAGGAGCGGCCAACAGAACCTGGAAATGGTCCGCAAATGGCATGCGCTGTTAGTGGTTTTTGAGCGTCACCACACAGCAGGTAACACCCAACCTTATGATGAATCCGAATGGGATCGCTCATTGCAACACATCGTGCCAGATTTTGTCATTGCGAAACGAAGGCTATGAAACCGGGGCTGTGGAGAGGAAAGTGGCGGGTCTCATTTTCTTGGTGGACATGAAATCACACCTGGACATGGCAGAAGCTGTTCTTGCTCGAGATCGTCTTTGGCAATCGAAGTGCAGCCTACAGGTGGCCTGGCAAGTCACCGGAAAAATGGTGGCTTCATCGCTATCAATGGCACCGTGGAGGAGCGGCCAACAGAACCTGGAAATGGTCCGCAAATGGCATGCGCTGTTAGTGGTTTGTGAGCGTCACCACACAGCAGGTAACACCCAACCTTATGATGAATCAAAATGGGATCGATCATTGCAACACATCGTGCCAGATTGCAGATTTTCTATTCTTATCATAGCGAAACAAAGGCTATGAAACCGGGGCTGTGGAGAGGAAAGTGGCGGGTCTCATTTCCTTGGTGGACATGAAATCACACCTGGACATGACAGAAGCTGTTCTTGCTTGAGATCGCCCTTGGCAATCGAAGTGCAGCCTACAGGTGGCCTGGCAAGTCACCGGAAAAATGGTGGCTTCATCGCTATCAATGGCACCGTGAAGGAGCGGCCAACAGAACCTGGAAATGGTCCGCAAATGGCATGCGCTGTTAGTGGTTTTTGAGCGTCACCACACAGCAGGTAACACCCAACCTTATGATGAATCCGAATGGGATCGCTCATTGCAACACATCGTCCCAGATTGCAGATTTTCTATTCTTATCATAGCGAAACAAAGGCTATGAAACCGGGGCTGTGGAGAGGAAAGTGGCGGGTCTCATTTCCTTGGTGGACATGAAATCACACCTGGACATGACAGAAGCTGTTCTTGCTTGAGATCGCCCTTGGCAATCGAAGTGCAGCCTACAGGTGGCCTGGCAAGTCACCGGAAAAATGGTGGCTTCATCGCTATCAATGGCACCGTGAAGGAGCGGCTAAAAGAACCTGGAAATGGTCCGCAAATGGCATGCGCTGTTAGTGGTTTTTGAGCGTCACCACACAGCAGGTAACACCCAACCTTATGATGAATCAAAATGGGATCGATCATTGCAACACATCGTGCCAGATTTTGTCATTGCGAAACGAAGGCTATGCAACCTGGGCTGTGGAGAGGAAAGTGGCGAGTCTCATTTCCTTGGTGGACATGAAATCACCTGGACCTGGAATTGGTAGAAGCTGTTCTTGCTCGAGATCGTCTTTTGCAATCGAAGTGCAGCCTACAGGTGGCCTGGCAAGTCACCGGAAAAATGGTGGCTTCATCGCTTTCAATGGCACCGTGAAGGAGCGGCCAACAGAACTTGGAAATGGTCCGCAAATGGCATGCGCTGTTAGTGGTTTTTGAGCGTCACCACACAGCAGGTAACACCCAACCTTATGATGAATCCGAATGGGATCGCTCATTGCAACACATCGTGCCAGATTTTGTCATTGCGAAACGAAGGCTATGCAACCTGGGGTGTGGAGATGAAAATGGCGGGTCTCATTTCCTTGGTGGACCTGAAATCACCTGGACCTGGACATGGTAGAAGCTGTTCTTGCTCGAGATCGTCTTTGGCAATCGAAGTGCAGCCTACAGGTGGCCTGGCAAGTCACCGGAAAAATGGTGGCTTCATCGCTATCAATGGCACCGTGAAGGAGCGGCCAACAGAACCTGGAAATGGTCCGCAAATGGCATGCGCTGTTAGTGGTTTTTGAGCGTCACCACACAGCAGGTAACACCCAACCTTATGATGAATCCGAATGGGATCGCTCATTGCAACACATCGTGCCAGATTTTGTCATTCCGAAACGAAGGCTATGCAACCTGGGGTGTGGAGATGAAAATGGCGGGTCTCATTTCCTTGGTGGACCTGAAATCACCTGGACCTGGACATGGTAGAAGCTGTTCTTGCTCGAGATCGTCTTTGGCAATCGAAGTGCAGCCTACAGGTGGCCTGGCAAGTCACCGGAAAAATGGTGGCTTCATCGCTATCAATGGCACCGTGAAGGAGCGGCCAACAGAACCTGGAAATGGTCCGCAAATGGCATGCGCTGTTAGTGGTTTTTGAGCGTCACCACACAGCAGGTAACACCCAACCTTATGATGAATCCGAATGGGATCGCTCATTGCAACACATCGTCCCAGATTGCAGATTTTCTATTCTTATCATAGCGAAACAAAGGCTATGAAACCGGGGCTGTGGAGAGGAAAGTGGCGGGTCTCATTTCCTTGGTGGACATGAAATCACACCTGGACATGGCAGAAGCTGTTCTTGCTTGAGATCGCCCTTGGCAATCGAAGTGCAGCCTACAGGTGGCCTGGCAAGTCACCGGAAAAATGATGGCTTCATCGCTATCAATGGCACCGTGGAGGAGCGGCCAACAGAACCTGGAAATGGTCCGCAAATGGCATGCGCTGTTAGTGGTTTTTGAGCGTCACCACACAGCAGGTAACACCCAACCATATGATGAATCCGAATGGGATCGCTCATTGGAACACATCGTGCCAGCAGTCTCAAATCGGCAGTCACGATAGACAGACGTGTTTTTCTTTTTCTCTCCAGTGCGAATAAAGGCAATCAATAGTGTAAATCAAAAGGGGCGTTTCTACCTATCGATCCCTACGATGGGGAAAGGTAGAGTAGCGAAGCCGAGGAAGGAGAGTACGAGCTTGGCTCAAGCCATAATAACCCCTGCTGGAATAACAGCACTGAAGGCGGGCAACAGCAACAGGTTCGCAATTTTAGCCGACGAAAACATCCAAGACGTGGCAATGTCAACCTGCCACGAGACCGACAAAAAAGCTAGAGAGAAGCAACGGATTCCTCCCATCAGTGTGAGTAGTACCTCACTTAGTGCAGTGCACAAAGCCGTAATTGCCGCCGGCGTAGTCAATTACAGTACTAAAGTTACAAATAAAGGCATAATAGAAGTGACTTCAGAAAAGTGACGAGGCATATGAGGGAAACGAACGTTAGTTTCCACTCATACCAGTTAGAAAGTGACAAAACAACCAAAATTGTACTACACGGGCTGCCGGACATGCCGGAAGAGGATTTAAAAGAGATCCTCAAAGAAAAAAGCCTGGAGCCAACTCAAATAAAAAAACTGAACATTAGAGTGAAACGTTACGATGAACAGGCAGTGTATTTGTTACACTTCATCAAAGGCTCTGTGAACCTTCAACACCTCCGGCAAATAAAGGCACTCCATCACTGCATTGTTCGCTGGGACTATTATTCCCAAGGCCAGGGGCCGATGCAATGCAAAAGATGCCAAAAGTTTGGCCACGGGGCAGCGAACTGCCACCAATTGGAAAAATGCAGACTGTGTGCGGGGAGTCATGGGACGAAAGTGTGCCCCCACACTTCCAAGGATTCCAAAACAGAGGGACCGTTTGTTCCAGAACACAGGTTGAAATGTGCAAACTGCAGCGGCAATCACAGTGCCGGGTCGATCCAGTGCCCGATGAGACCAAAGCCCTCCGCTAAGATAGATAAGCCACGTCCCGAACGATACGGCAGCTACTCGCTCAAAACAAGCGAATTCCCCTCACTACCACAGCCAAAGAGCACTGTTCCCCTCACCAACGTGTGGAATGAGACACACTCTCCAAAGCAGCCTCGGTCGTTAACAAGACTCGAGCACAGTGCTGACCTATTCGACCGTTCGGAATTAATTCCAATCGTCGTTGAGGTTATGGATAGGCTACAAAACTGCAAGACTAAACAGGACCAGATCATGACGATCTTTGACGTAGTAACCAAATATTGTGGACCTTCACCATGATCAATCCTGCGTTGAAAATAGCAAGCTGGAATGCGAATAGCATTACAAATAAGAAAACCGAACTCATTCTATTTCTGGAAAAACATAACATAGACATACTTGCAGCTAGCGAAACTTTCTTCAAAAGTAACATGAATTTCTCGATCCCAAATTATGTAACGCACAGACTAGACAGAAGTGTTGGCCAGAAAGGTGGAGTTGCCCTGTTCATCAAGGCAAATATCAAGCATACGTTAATGAAAAAATTTAAACTAAAAGTGTTTGAGGCAATAGGAATAACAGTGCCGACTGACAAAGGTCCAGTTTCAATAGTATCAGCGTACCACCCAGCTGCAAACAAAGTCATGAGTGCGTTCTCCGTCGACTTGGGAAGGCTAACGAGATTAGGTAACAGTTACTTCGTGTGCGGGGATTTTAACGCAAGACACAGACTGTGGAACTGCGCTTCAAACAACGCGGCAGGAAATGTCCTCTTTGGAAAATTACAAAGCGGACTTTTTTCGATACATCACCCTGACACACCGACGTACTATCCATCGGACCCTAATCGGGCTCCTTCCACCCTGGATTTGGTCATATCGAACAATCAGAATGACATCACGGATATTTGGTCAAAATCTGAGCTCTCATCGGACCATGTACCATTCCTGTTCGAGATACAAAATGCCCAACCTACTATAAATCCGAACAAATTTTGTTTCAATTACAAAATGGCTAACTGGGACACCTATAGAAATAGCATTAACAAAAATATAGATCTATCGATCAACCACTTAAACGAAATAAACAACAAAGATGAGATTGACAAGATGATCTCCTCACTATCGGATAACATAAGCATGGCTCATGATGCCGCGGTTCCCAAAGCGACGCCGGGGAAATACAATATAAACATTCCGGAAGATATTAAAATGCTGATCAAATTAAGGGACAAATTCAGGAAAAAATGGCAGAGGAGCAGAAGAAACCGAGAGTACAAATCAACCCTCCTGAATCTTAATAATTGGATTAAACTCAATGTAAACGAAACAAGAAATAAGGTATGGACTAAGAATCTGGAACAAATTAATAACGATGACCATAGTAAAGATAAGATATGGAAATTGGTCAAAATTTTAAAAAATAAGCATAGTTTCATGCCACCACTTACAGTTAATAACGTATCCCTAGTAAGTGCTGCTGAGAAATGCGAGGCTATTAGGGAGCAATTTATTAGAGCCCATTATATCACATTCGACTCGGTGAGCCCTGCAGAGAGAGCAGTTAACAATGTCACCAGCAAGTTCTTTGACAAAAATCATTCCACAGTCACTAATTCTGAATTACTGTGCACTCCGAGTGAAATCAAACAAATCTTAAGAAAGCTAAAAAACAAAAAATCGACTGGCACAGATAGAATTAATAACACCATGCTAAAACGCCTGCCGAATAAAGCCATCATCAAACTAAACCAAATATTTAACGGTTGCCTTAAAATCGGATACTTCCCAGATAAGTGGAAAACCGCAAAAATAGTATCAATAAAAAAACAAGGCAAAGACCCGGCCTTGCCTGGCAGCTATCGACCGATCAGCCTCCTAAGTAACTTAGGCAAAATATTCGAAAAAGTTATAGCATCACGAATCAGAGCCTTCACGAACAGTAATAACATTATACCAGAAGAACAATTTGGGTTTCAATCACATATGTCTACAACCCACCAACTACAAAGACTGGTAGATAAATTAAGGAAAGAAAGATCTAAGAAACGATCAACCGGCCTAGTATTGCTAGATAATGAAAAAGCTTTCGACTCAATCTGGCACCAAGGACTAATCTACAAGCTAATAACTCGTAATATTCCAGCACCAATAATTAAAGTATTGAAGTCATTCCTGACCGATCGACAAAACATAGTACAAATTAACAATGTTCAGGCCGCACCCTACAACCCCGTCGCCGGAGTGCCGCAGGGAAGTGTACTATCCCCGCTGTTATTTAATATTTTTATATCAGATATCCCTCGCCTAAAAAACTGCGACCAGTACCTTTATGCCGATGATGTTGCCCTATCGGTTACTGCCAAACAACCCAGGAAGATTATCAGTTCACTAAATAGTGCTCTTAACCATGTCATAAAGTATTGCCGGAAATGGAAATTAAAAATTAACGAAGCTAAAACCGAGGCGATATACTTCACCAGAAGGTTATGCCCCAGGAATTTACCAGCGACAGGCATCACTGTCAACAAAACAGAGGTGCCGTGGTCCAGGACCGTAAAATACTTAGGTCTGCACGTAGACAAAAACCTAACGTTTAAACATCACATAGAGGAATCTATCATCAAGGCGGAAAAGACCCTAAAATCACTTTACCCATTCATAAACCGCAAATCCAAACTCAACATAAGTAACAAATTGCTTCTATTCAAAACATGCTTTAGGCCCATTCTCACCTATGCTGCCCCAATTTGGCACAAATGTGCTTTGTGTCATTTAAAGAAGCTGCAAATCTTCCAGAACAAACTACTAAAAATCATAATAAACGTTCCACCCTGGTTTAGAACAACAGAATTGCACAAACAGACAAACATAGATTATCTAGACTCCCATTTGGTCAAAATTGCAGACAGTTTCTTTAAAAAATGTCAGAATAGTCCTATTCGTATAATTAGGGAATTACATCCATCATCAAGCTCAGTGTAGAATGTTTTCAATCAAGCCTTTTTCGCCTGCTTCTAGTTGTAAGAATTTAGCCATGTAAGTTAAAGTATTGTTATTACTGTTAGTATTAGTATTATTATTATTATTAGTTTTTTTTTGTCGTGGGTTTTTTACGCGACTTTTTCCCCACAATCCATGCCCAAACAACAATTGTACACCTTCTACGTCGCCTAGCAGCAAAGTGAGTCACTTCATTCAACGAGAACGAACCCGTTACAATAATTTAAGCTCTAATGTCGTTGTGCCTTGCTCAGTAAAATACCATCAATAAATAATCACTACTACTACTACTACACATCGTGCCAGATTTTGTCATTGCGAAACGAAGGCTATGCAAACTGGGCTGTGGAGAGGAAAGTGGCGAGTCTCATTTCCTTGGTGGACATGAAATCACACCTGGACATGACAGAAGCTGTTCTTGCTTGAGATCGCCCTTGGCAATCGAAGTGCAGCCTACAGGTGGCCTGGCAAGTCACCGGAAAAATGGTGGCTTCATCGCTATCAATGGCACCGTGAAGGAGCGGCCAACAGAACCTGGAAATGGTCCGCAAATGGCATGCGCTGTTAGTGGTTTTTGAGCGTCACCACACAGCAGGTAACACCCAACCTTATGATGAATCCGAATGGGATCGCTCATTGCAACACATCGTGCCAGATTTTGTCATTGCGAAACGAAGGCTATGCAAACTGGGCTGTGGAGAGGAAAGTGGCGGGTCTCATTTCCTTGGTGGACATGAAATCACACCTGGACATGACAGAAGCTGTTCTTGCTTGAGATCGCCCTTGGCAATCGAAGTGCAGCCTACAGGTGGCCTGGCAAGTCACCGGAAAAATGGTGGCTTCATCGCTATCAATGGCACCGTGAAGGAGCGGCCAACAGAACCTGGAAATGGTCCGCAAATGGCATGCGCTGTTAGTGGTTTTTGAGCGTCACCACACAGCAGGTAACACCCAACCTTATGATGAATCCGAATGGGATCGATCATTGCAACACATCGTGCCAGATTGCAGATTTTCTATTCTTATCATAGCGAAACAAAGGCTATGAAACCGGGGCTGTGGAGAGGAAAGTGGCGGGTCTCATTTCCTTGGTGGACATGAAATCACACCTGGACATGACAGAAGCTGTTCTTGCTTGAGATCGCCCTTGGCAATCGAAGTGCAGCCTACAGGTGGCCTGGCAAGTCACCGGAAAAATGGTGGCTTCATCGCTATCAATGGCACCGTGAAGGAGCGGCCAACAGAACCTGGAAATGGTCCGCAAATGGCATGCGCTGTTAGTGGTTTGTGAGCGTCACCACACAGCAGGTAACACCCAACCTTATGATGAATCCGAATGGGATCGCTCATTGCAACACATCGTGCCAGATTTTGTCATTGCGAAACGAAGGCTATGCAACCTGGGCTGTGGAGAGGAAAGTGGCGGGTCTCATTTCCTTGGTGGACATGAAATCACACCTGGACATGGCAGAAGCTGTTCTTGCTCGAGATCGTCTTTGGCAATCGAAGTGCAGCCTACAGGTGGCCTGGCAAGTCACCGGAAAAATGGTGGCTTCATCGCTATCAATGGCACCGTGAAGGAGCGGCCAACAGAACCTGGAAATGGTCCGCAAATGGCATGCGCTGTTAGTGGTTTGTGAGCGTCACCACACAGCAGGTAACACCCAACCTTATGATGAATCCGAATGGGATCGCTCATTGCAACACATCGTGCCAGATTTTGTCATTGCGAAACGAAGGCTATGCAACCTGGGCTGTGGAGAGGAAAGTGGCGGGTCTCATTTCCTTGGTGGACATGAAATCACACCTGGACATGGCAGAAGCTGTTCTTGCTCGAGATCGTCTTTGGCAATCGAAGTGCAGCCTACAGGTGGCCTGGCAAGTCACCGGAAAAATGGTGGCTTCATCGCTATCAATGGCACCGTGAAGGAGCGGCCAACAGAACCTGGAAATGGTCCGCAAATGGCATGCGCTGTTAGTGGTTTGTGAGCGTCACCACACAGCAGGTAACACCCAACCTTATGATGAATCCGAATGGGATCGCTCATTGCAACACATCGTGCCAGATTTTTTCATTGCGAAACGAAGGCTATGCAACCTGGGCTGTGGAGAGGAAAGTGGCGAGTCTCATTTCCTTGGTGGACATGAAATCACCTGGACCTGGAAATGGAAGAAGCTGTTCTTGCTCGAGATCGTCTTTGGCAATCGAAGTGCAGCCTACAGGTGGCCCGGCAAGTCACCGGAAAAATGGTGGCTTCATCGCTATCAATGGCACCGTGAAGGAGCGGCCAACAGAACCTGGAAATGGTCCGCAAATGGCATGCGCTGTTAGTGGTTTTTGAGCGTCACCACACAGCAGGTAACACCCAACCTTATGATGAATCCGAATGGGATCGATCATTGCAACACATCGAGCCAGATTGCAGATTTTCTATTCTTATCATAGCGAAACAAAGGCTATGCAACCTGGGCTGTGGAGAGGAAAGTGGCGGGTCTCATTTCCTTGGTGGACATGAAATCACACCTGGACATGACAGAAGCTGTTCTTGCTCGAGATCGTCTTTGGCAATCGAAGTGCAGCCTACAGGTGGCCCGGCAAGTCACCGGAAAAATGGTGGCTTCATCGCTATCAATGGCACCGTGAAGGAGCGGCCAACAGAACCTGGAAATGGTCCGCAAATGGCATGCGCTGTTAGTGGTTTGTGAGCGTCACCACACAGCAGGTAACACCCAACCTTATGATGAATCCGAATGGGATCGCTCATTGCAACACATCGTGCCAGATTTTGTCATTGCGAAACGAAGGCTATGCAAACTGGGCTGTGGAGAGGAAAGTGGCGGGTCTCATTTCCTTGGTGGACATGAAATCACCTGGACCTGGAAATGGAAGAAGCTGTTCTTGCTTGAGATCGTCTTTGGCAATCGAAGTGCAGCCTACAGGTGGCCTGGCAAGTCACCGGAAAAATGGTGGCTTCATCGCTATCAATGGCACCGTGAAGGAGCGGCCAACAGAACCTGGAAATGGTCCGCAAATGGCATGCGCTGTTAGTGGTTTTTGAGCGTCACCACACAGCAGGTAACACCCAACCTTATGATGAATCCGAATGGGATCGCTCATTGCAACACATCGTGCCAGATTTTGTCATTGCGAAACGAAGGCTATGAAACCGGGGCTGTGGAGAGGAAAGTGGCGGGTCTCATTTCCTTGGTGGACATGAAATCACACCTGGACATGACAGAAGCTGTTCTTGCTCGAGATCGTCTTTGGCAATCGAAGTGCAGCCTACAGGTGGCCCGGCAAGTCACCGGAAAAATGGTGGCTTCATCGCTATCAATGGCACCGTGAAGGAGCGGCCAACAGAACCTGGAAATGGTCCGCAAATGGCATGCGCTGTTAGTGGTTTGTGAGCGTCACCACACAGCAGGTAACACCCAACCTTATGATGAATCCGAATGGGATCGCTCATTGCAACACATCGTGCCAGATTTTGTCATTGCGAAACGAAGGCTATGCAACCTGGGCTGTGGAGAGGAAAGTGGCGGGTCTCATTTCCTTGGTGGACATGAAATCACCTGGACCTGGAAATGGAAGAAGCTGTTCTTGCTCGAGATCGTCTTTGGCAATCGAAGTGCAGCCTACAGGTGGCCCGGCAAGTCAACGGAAAAATGGTGGCTTCATCGCTATCAATGGCACCGTGAAGGAGCGGCCAACAGAACCTGGAAATGGTCCGCAAATGGCATGCGCTGTTAGTGGTTTGTGAGCGTCACCACACAGCAGGTAACACCCAACCTTATGATGAATCCGAATGGGATCGCTCATTGCAACACATCGTGCCAGATTTTGTCATTGCGAAACGAAGGCTATGCAACCTGGGCTGTGGAGAGGAAAGTGGCGGGTCTCATTTCCTTGGTGGACATGAAATCACACCTGGACATGGCAGAAGCTGTTCTTGCTCGAGATCGTCTTTGGCAATCGAAGTGCAGCCTACAGGTGGCCTGGCAAGTCACCGGAAAAATGGTGGCTTCATCGCTATCAATGGCACCGTGAAGGAGCGGCCAACAGAACCTGGAAATGGTCCGCAAATGGCATGCGCTGTTAGTGGTTTGTGAGCGTCACCACACAGCAGGTAACACCCAACCTTATGATGAATCCGAATGGGATCGCTCATTGCAACACATCGTGCCAGATTTTGTCATTGCGAAACGAAGGCTATGCAACCTGGGCTGTGGAGAGGAAAGTGGCGGGTCTCATTTCCTTGGTGGACATGAAATCACCTGGACCTGGAAATGGAAGAAGCTGTTCTTGCTCGAGATCGTCTTTGGCAATCGAAGTGCAGCCTACAGGTGGCCCGGCAAGTCACCGGAAAAATGGTGGCTTCATCGCTATCAATGGCACCGTGAAGGAGCGGCCAACAGAACCTGGAAATGGTCCGCAAATGGCATGCGCTGTTAGTGGTTTGTGAGCGTCACCACAGAGCAGGTAACACCCAACCTTATGATGAATCAAAATGGGATCGCTCATTGCAACACATCGTGCCAGATTTTGTCATTGCGAAACGAAGGCTATGCAACCTGGGCTGTGGAGAGGAAAGTGGCGGGTCTCATTTCCTTGGTGGACATGAAATCACACCTGGACATTTCAGAAGCTGTTCTTGCTCGAGATCGTCTTTGGCAATCGAAGTGCAGCCTACAGGTGGCCTGGCAAGTCACCGGAAAAATGGTGGCTTCATCGCTATCAATGGCACCGTGAAGGAGCGGCCAACAGAACCTGGAAATGGTCCGCAAATGGCATGCGCTGTTAGTGGATTTTGAGCGTCACCACACAGCAGGTAACACCCAACCTTATGATGAATCCGAATGGGATCGCTCATTGCAACACATCGTGCCAGATTTTGTCATTGCGAAACGAAGGCTATGCAACCTGGGCTGTGGAGAGGAAAATGGCGGGTCTCATTTCCTTGGTGGACATGAAATCACCTGGACCTGGAAATGGAAGAAGCTGTTCTTGCTCGAGATCGTCTTTGGCAATCGAAGTGCAGCCTACAGGTGGCCCGGCAAGTCACCGGAAAAATGGTGGCTTCATCGTTATCAATGGCACCGTGAAGGAGCGGCCAACAGAACCTGGAAATGGTCCGCAAATGGCATGCGCTGTTAGTGGTTTTTGAGCGTCACCACACAGCAGGTAACACCCAACCTTATGATGAATCAAAATGGGATCGCTCATTGCAACACTCGTGCCAGATTTTGTCATTGCGAAACGAAGGCTATGCAACCTGGGCTGTGGAGAGGAAAGTGGCGGGTCTCATTTCCTTGGTGGACATGAAATCACACCTGGACATTTCAGAAGCTGTTCTTGCTTGAGATCGCCCTTGGCAATCGAAGTGCAGCCTACAGGTGGCCTGGCAAGTCATCGGAAAAATGGTGGCTTCATCGCTATCAATGGCACCGTGAAGGAGCGGCCAACAGAACCTGGAAATGGTCCGCAAATGGCATGCGCTGTTAGTGGTTTTTGAGCGTCACCACACAGCAGGTAACACCCAACCTTATGATGAATCCGAATGGGATCGATCATTGCAACACATCGTGCCAGATTTTGTCATTGCGAAACGAAGGCTATGCAACCTGGGGTGTGGAGAGGAAAGTGGCGGGTCTCATTTCCTTGGTGGACATGAAATCACACCTGGACATGGCAGAAGCTGTTCTTGCTCGAGATCGTCTTTGGCAATCGAAGTGCAGCCTACAGGTGGCCTGGCAAGTCACCGGAAAATGGTGGCTTCATCGCTATCAATGGCACCGTGAAGGAGCGGCCAACAGAATCTGGAAATGGTCCGCAAATGGCATGCGCTGTTAGTGGATTTTGAGCGTCACCACACAGCAGGTAACACCCAACCTTATGATGAATCCGAATGGGATCGATCATTGCAACACATCGTGCCAGATTGCAGATTTTCTATTCTTATCATAGCGAAACAAAGGCTATGAAACCGGGGCTGTGGAGAGGAAAGTGGCGGGTCTCATTTCCTTGGTGTACATGAAATCACACCTGGACATGACAGAAGCTGTTCTTGCTTGAGATCGCCCTTGGCAATCGAAGTGCAGCCTACAGGTGGCCTGGCAAGTCATCGGAAAAATGGTGGCTTCATCGCTATCAATGGCACCGTGAAGGAGCGGCCAACAGAACCTGGAAATGGTCCGCAAATGGCATGCGCTGTTAGTGGTTTTTGAGCGTCACCACACAGCAGGTAACACCCAACCTTATGATGAATCCGAATGGGATCGATCATTGCAACACATCGTGCCAGATTTTGTCATTGCGAAACGAAGGCTATGCAATCTGGGCTGTGGAGAGGAAAGTGGCGGGTCTCATTTCCTTGGTGGACATGAAATCACCTGGACCTGGAAATGGAAGAAGCTGTTCTTGCTCGAGATCGTCTTTGGCAATCGAAGTGCAGCCTACAGGTGGCCTGGCAAGTCACCGGAAAAATGGTGGCTTCATCGCTATCAACGGCACCGTGAAGGAGCGGCCAACAGAACCTGGAAATGGTCCGCAAATGGCATGCGCTGTTAGTGGTTTTTGAGCGTCACCACACAGCAGGTAACACCCAACCTTATGATGAATCCGAATGGGATCGATCATTGCAACACATCGTGCCAGATTGCAGATTTTCTATTCTTATCATAGCGAAACAAAGGCTATGAAACCGGGGCTGTGGAGAGGAAAGTGGCGGGTCTCATTTCCTTGGTGGACATGAAATCACACCTGGACATGACAGAAGCTGTTCTTGCTTGAGATCGCCCTTGGCAATCGAAGTGCAGCCTACAGGTGGCCTGGCAAGTCACCGGAAAAATGGTGGCTTAATCGCTATCAATGGCACCGTGGAGGAGCGGCCAACAGAACCTGGAAATGGTCCGCAAATGGCATGCGCTGTTAGTGGTTTTTGAGCGTCACCACACAGCAGGTAACACCCAACCTTATGATGAATCCGAATGGGATCGATCATTGCAACACATCGTGCCAGATTTTGTCATTGCGAAACGAAGGCTATGCAACCTGGGGTGTGGAGAGGAAAGTGGCGGGTCTCATTTCCTTGGTGGACATGAAATCACACCTGAACATGGCAGAAGCTGTTCTTGCTCGAGATCGCCCTTGGCAATCGAAGTGCAGCCTACAGGTGGCCTGGCAAGTCACCGGAAAAATGGTGGCTTCATCGCTATCAATGGCACCGTGAAGGAGCGGCCAACAGAACCTGGAAATGGTCCGCAAATGGCATGCGCTGTTAGTGGTTTTTGAGCGTCACCACACAGCAGGTAACACCCAACCTTATGATGAATCAAAATGGGATCGCTCATTGCAACACATCGTACCAGATTGCAGATTTTCTATTCTTATCATAGCGAAACAAAGGCTATGAAACCGGGGCTGTGGAGAGGAAAGTGGCGGGTCTCATTTCCTTGGTGGACATGAAATCACACCTGGACATGGCAGAAGCTGTTCTTGCTTGAGATCGCCCTTGGCAATCGAAGTGCAGCCTACAGGTGGCCTGGCAAGTCACCGGAAAAATGGTGGCTTCATCGCTATCAATGGCACCGTGAAGGAGCGGCCAAAAGAACCTGGAAATGGTCCGCAAATGGCATGCGCTGTTAGTGGTTTTTGAGCGTCACCACACAGCAGGTAACACCCAACCTTATGATGAATCAAAATGGGATCGCTCATTGCAACACATCGTGCCAGATTTTGTCATTGCGAAACGAAGGCTATGCAACCGGGGCTGTGGAGAGGAAAGTGGCGAGTCTCATTTCCTTGGTGGACATGAAATCACCTGGACCTGGAAATGGAAGAAGCTGTTCTTGCTCGAGATCGTCTTTGGCAATCGAAGTGCAGCCTACAGGTGGCCTGGCAAGTCACCGGAAAAATGGTGGCTTAATCGCTATCAATGGCACCGTGAAGGAGCGGCCAACAGAACCTGGATATGGTCCGCAAATGGCATGCGCTGTTAGTGGTTTTTGAGCGTCACCACACAGCAGGTAACACCCAACCTTATGATGAATCCGAATGGGATCGATCATTGCAACACATCGTGCCAGATTTTGTCATTGCGAAACGAAGGCTATGCAACCTGGGCTGTGGAGAGGAAAGTGGCGAGTCTCATTTCCTTGGTGGACATGAAATCACCTGGACCTGGAAATGGAAGAAGCTGTTCTTGCTCGAGATCGTCTTTGGCAATCGAAGTGCAGCCTACAGGTGGCCTGGCAAGTCACCGGAAAAATGGTGGCTTCATCGCTATCAATGGCACCGTGGAGGAGCGGCCAACAGAACCTGGAAATGGTCCGCAAATGGCATGCGCTGTTAGGGGTTTTTGAGCGTCACCACACAGCAGGTAACACCCAACCTTATGATGAATCCGAATGGGATCGCTCATTGCAACACATCGTGCCAGATTTTGTCATTACGAAACGAAGGCTATGCAACCGGGACGGAGGCTATGCAACTGGCAGGTCTCATTTCCTGAATGGACCCGAAATCAGACATGGCCTGGGCATGATTGACCATGGCCTGGACATGATGAACCTGGACATGGTAGAAGCTGTTCTTGCTTGAGATCGCCCTTGGCAATCGAACTACAGCTTACGGGCAGATGATCAAGCGCTGATCGATCGCGTCTACCCTGGCATCGGTCAGCCTGGCAAGTCACCGAAAAAAGAATGTGCTAATTCACTATCAATGGCAGGGTAATGGAGCGGCCAACACAACCTGGAAATCGATGGTCGATGCATGCGCAAGAATGAACACGCGCCAGAAGAATGGATTACTGTCGGATTGGCTATGATATCAGACCGGTTCAGTTTCTATGCCTGATGATTTGTCCACTGTTGTCACACATAATGGAGTTTCACCTCACAGCAGGTAGCACCCAACCTTATGATGAATCCGAATGGAATCGATCATTGCAACACATCGTGCCAGATTGCAGATTTTCTATTCTTATCATAGCGAAACAAAGGCTATGAATCCGGGGCTGGGAAAGTTTCCGGTTTCATATTATCGATTGGCGTGAAATCACACCTGGACCTGGACATGGCAGGACATAGCCTGGGCATGATGGACCTGGACATGACAGAAGCTGTTCTTTCTTCCGCCCTTGCCAATTGAAGATCAGTCGACAGGCGGATGATCAAGCGCGGATGGACCTACCCTGGCATCGGTCAGTCGGACAATGGACTGGCAAATCACTGACAAAAGGGATCGTGGAAATGGTTGATCTCTCGAGCATCCCGGTGAACCGATAAAAGTCGCACAAGTCTTGCATCACAAGTGACGAAAATTTCGCAATGGCGCTTCCCATACTTTCTGATTTTGGATTTTAGAAACCAAATCATAAACGGGAAAACATGGAAAGTGCTAGAATGGCCTGGAAAGGCATGGAATGGCATGGAATGGCATGGAATGGCATGGAAGGGCATGGAATGGCATGGAAGGGCATGGAATGGCAGTTAATAAACATGATAAGCAAGGAAATAAATCATTTCAAAAATTAATGTTTCATACTCTATTCCTGTAACCGGGCCGTTTAGCTAGTCCATATACAAATTTTAGTAAATTCTGCACAGGGATGCAACATGCCGCAGCCGTAAGCGCGAGCGAGAAAACAAATTCCGCGTTTTCCGCCACCTGAGATGCAAAATGCTGTGAGACGTAAGCGCGAGCGAGAAAACAAATTCCGCGCACCTCGAATCGAGAGAGGAGAGCGTGCGCCAGAGCGAAGCGCGCGAGAGCGAAGTGTGCGAGAGCGAAACGCAGCGCCAGAGAGAAACGCGCTGTGGAGAAATCAAAGAGCGAATCGCGCGGGCAACTTTGATTTTCTGCACCGTGCATGCAATGGGGAACGGAAAAATGCACCAATTTGCTGCCCGAAAATGGATTTAAAAAGCTATTTTACTCATAGACACGAAATGCACAATATGAGATTGGAAAATATAACTCAAGTTAAACCAATCTTGCGCTGTTTTCCACCTCAAAACGAAGGTAGATTCGACTCTACGGTCGCTGCTGTCGTGGTTTTCAATCTCTGCAATGATTGAATGTGTTCTGGCAAGTGCAATAAACTGTGTCCTAATAAGTCATCCACGCTTGCGTTCCAGGACATCGTAGCATATGATCGCTACGTTAAGCCGCTGACCGCGTAACAGTTGCCGATGCAAAATGGGACAGGCAGCCACTCACTGGACTCGCTGCATGCGCCAGAATGAATCCGAGGTCTTTAGCCACCAGCCACCACTCTTTAGAATGATCAGAATGGGATCGCTCCTTGCAACACATCGTGCCAGATTTTATCCTAGCGAAACGAAGGCTATGCAACTTGGACTGGGAAAGTGGCGGGTCTCATTTCCTTGATGTACCTGAAATCACCTGGACCTGTACATGGTAGAAGCTGTTTTCGAGATCGTCCTTGGCAATCGAAGTACAGCCGACAGGTAGAGAAGCCGACGCTTCTATGCTGGCAATGGTCTGTCTGTTGGACCTTGCCGGCCTGGCAAGTCACCGGAAAAATGTGTGCCTAATCGCTATCCATGGATACACGCGGTCAGAGGAATGGTTTACTGTCCGACTGTCTCTATTCCTGATCAAAATAGGATCGCTCCTTGCAACACATCGTGCCAGATTTTGTCATAGCGTAACGAAGGCTATGCACCCTGGGCCGTGGAGAGGAAAGTGGGATTCATTTCCTTGGTGGACCTGAAATCACCTGGACCTGGACATGGTAGAAGCTGTTCTTGCTCGAGATCGTCTTTGGCAATTGAAGTGCAGCCTACAGGTGGCCTGGCAAGTCACCGGAAAAATGGTGGCTTCATCGCTATCAATGGCACCGTGAAGGAGCGGCCAACAGAACCTGGAAATGGTCCGCAAATGGCATGCGCTGTTAGTGGTTTTTGAGCGTCACCACACAGCAGGTAACACCCAACCTTATGATGAATCCGAATGGGATCGATCATTGCAACACATCGTGCCAGATTTTGTCATAGCGAAACGAAGGCTATGCAACCTGGGGTGTGGAGATGAAAATGGCGGGTCTCATTTCCTTGGTGGACCTGAAATCACCTGGACCTGGACATGGCAGAAGCTGTTCTTGCTTGAGATCGCCCTTGGCAATCGAAGTGCAGCCTACAGGTGGCCTGGCAAGTCACCGGAAAAATGGTGGCTTCATCGCTATCAATGGCACCGTGGAGGAGCGGCCAACAGAACCTGGAAATGGTCCGCAAATGGCATGCGCTGTTAGTGGTTTTTGAGCGTCACCACACAGCAGGTAACACCCAACCTTATGATGAATCCGAATGGGATCGCTCATTGCAACACATCGTGCCAGATTTTGTCATTGCGAAACGAAGGCTATGCAACCTGGGCTGTGGAGAGGAAAGTGGCGAGTCTCATTTCCTTGGTGGACATGAAATCACCTGGACCTGGAAATGGAAGAAGCTGTTCTTGCTCGAGATCGTCTTTGGCAATCGAAGTGCAGCCTACAGGTGGCCTGGCAAGTCACCGGAAAAATGCTGGCTTCATCGCTATCAATGGCACCGTGAAGGAGCGGCCAACAAAACCTGGAAATGGTCCGCAAATGGCATGCGCTGTTAGTGGTTTTTGAGCGTCACCACACAGCAGGTAACACCCAACCTTATGATGAATCCGAATGGGATCGATCATTGCGACACATCGTGCCAGATTGCAGATTTTCTATTCTTATCATAGCGAAACAAAGGCTATGCAACCTGGGCTGTGGAGAGGAAAGTGGCGGGTCTCATTTCCTTGGTGGACATGAAATCACCTGGACCTGGAAATGGAAGAAGCTGTTCTTGCTCGAGATCGTCTTTGGCAATCGAAGTGCAGCCTACAGGTGGCCTGGCAAGTCACCGGAAAAATGGTGGCTTCATCGCTATCAATGGCACCGTGAAGGAGCGGCCAACAAAACCTGGAAATGGTCCGCAAATGGCATGCGCTGTTAGTGGTTTTTGAGCGTCACCACACAGCAGGTAACACCCAACCTTATGATGAATCCGAATGGGATCGATCATTGCAACACATCATGCCAGATTGCAGATTTTCTATTCTTATCATAGCGAAACAAAGGCTATGCAACCTGGGCTGTGGAGAGGAAAGTGGCGGGTCTCATTTCCTTGGTGGACATGAAATCACCTGGACCTGGAAATGGAAGAAGCTGTTCTTGCTCGAGATCGTCTTTGGCAATCGAAGTGCAGCCTACAGGTGGCCTGGCAAGTCACCGGAAAAATGGTGGCTTCATCGCTATCAATGGCACCGTGGAGGAGCGGCCAACAGAACCTGGAAATGGTCCGCAAATGGCATGCGCTGTTAGTGGTTTTTGAGCGTCACCACACAGCAGGTAACACCCAACCTTATGATGAATCCGAATGGGATCGATCATTGCAACACATCGTGCCAGATTGCAGATTTTCTATTCTTATCATAGCGAAACAAAGGCTATGAAACCGGGGCTGTGGAGAGGAAAGTGGCGGGTCTCATTTCCTTGGTGGACATGAAATCACACCTGGACATGGCAGAAGCTGTTCTTGGTTGAGATCGCCCTTGGCAATCGAAGTGCAGCCTACAGGTGGCCTGGCAAGTCACCGGAAAATGGTGGCTTCATCGCTATCAATGGCACCGTGAAGGAGCGGCCAACAAAACCTGGAAATGGTCCGCAAATGGCATGCGCTGTTAGTGGTTTTTGAGCGTCACCACACAGCAGGTAACACCCAACCTTATGATGAATCCGAATGGGATCGATCATTGCAACACATCGTGCCAGATTGCAGATTTTCTATTCTTATCATAGCGAAACAAAGGCTATGAAACCGGGGCTGTGGAGAGGAAAGTGGCGGGTCTCATTTCCTTGGTGGACATGAAATCACACCTGGACATGACAGAAGCTGTTCTTGCTTGAGATCGCCCTTGGCAATCGAAGTGCAGCCTACAGGTGGCCTGGCAAGTCACCGGAAAAATGGTGGCTTAATCGCTATCAATGGCACCGTGGAGGAGCAGCCAACAGAACCTGGAAATGGTCCGCAAATGGCATGCGCTGTTATTGGTTTTTGAGCGTCACCACACAGCAGGTAACACGCAACCTTATGATGAATCCGAATGGGATCGATCATTGCAACACATCGTGCCAGATTTTGTCATTGCGAAACGAAGGCTATGCAAACTGGGCTGTGGAGAGGAAAGTGGCGGGTCTCATTTCCTTGGTGGACATGAAATCACCTGGACCTGGAAATGGAAGAAGCTGTTCTTGCTCGAGATCGTCTTTGGCAATCGAAGTGCAGCCTACAGGTGGCCTGGCAAGTCACCGGAAAAATGGTGGCTTCATCGCTATCAATGGCACCGTGGAGGAGCGGCCAACAGAACCTGGAAATGGTCCGCAAATGGCATGCGCTGTTAGTGGTTTTTGAGCGTCACCACACAGCAGGTAACACCCAACCTTATGATGAATCCGAATGGGATCGATCATTGCAACACATCGTGCCAGATTGCAGATTTTCTATTCTTATCATAGCGAAACAAAGGCTATGAAACCGGGGCTGTGGAGAGGAAAGTGGCGGGTCTCATTTCCTTGGTGGACATGAAATCACCTGGACCTGGAAATGGAAGAAGCTGTTCTTGCTCGAGATCGTCTTTGGCAATCGAAGTGCAGCCTACAGGTGGCCTGGCAAGTCACCGGAAAAATGGTGGCTTCATCGCTATCAATGGCACCGTGGAGGAGCGGCCAACAAAACCTGGAAATGGTCCGCAAATGGCATGCGCTGTTAGTGGTTTTTGAGCGTCACCACACAGCAGGTAACACCCAACCTTATGATGAATCCGAATGGGATCGATCATTGCAACACATCGTGCCAGATTTTGTCATTGCGAAACGAAGGCTATGCAAACTGGGCTGTGGAGAGGAAAGTGGCGGGCCTCATTTCCTTGGTGGACATGAAATCACACCTGGACATGGCAGAAGCTGTTCTTGGTTGAGATCGCCCTTGGCAATCGAAGTGCAGCCTACAGGTGGCCTGGCAAGTCACCGGAAAATGGTGGCTTCATCGCTATCAATGGCACCGTGAAGGAGCGGCCAACAAAACCTGGAAATGGTCCGCAAATGGCATGCGCTGTTAGTGGTTTTTGAGCGTCACCACACAGCAGGTAACACCCAACCTTATGATGAATCCGAATGGGATCGATCATTGCAACACATCGTGCCAGATTTTGTCATTGCGAAACGAAGGCTATGCAAACTGGGCTGTGGAGAGGAAAGTGGCGGGTCTCATTTCCTTGGTGGACATGAAATCACCTGGACCTGGAAATGGAAGAAGCTGTTCTTGCTCGAGATCGTCTTTGGCAATCGAAGTGCAGCCTACAGGTGGCCTGGCAAGTCACCGGAAAAATGGTGGCTTCATCGCTATCAATGGCACCGTGAAGGAGCGGCCAACAAAACCTGGAAATGGTCCGCAAATGGCATGCGCTGTTAGTGGTTTTTGAGCGTCACCACACAGCAGGTAACACCCAACCTTATGATGAATCCGAATGGGATCGCTCATTGCAACACATCATGCCAGATTGCAGATTTTCTATTCTTATCATAGCGAAACAAAGGCTATGAAACCGGGGCTGTGGAGAGGAAAGTGGCGGGTCTCATTTCCTTGGTGGACATGAAATCACACCTGGACATGACAGAAGCTGTTCTTGCTTGAGATCGCCCTTGGCAATCGAAGTGCAGCCTACAGGTGGCCTGGCAAGTCATCGGAAAAATGGTGGCTTCATCGCTATCAATGGCACCGTGAAGGAGCGGCCACCAGAACCTGGAAATGGTCCGTAAATGGCATGCGCTGTTAGTGGTTTTTGAGCGTCACCACACAGCAGGTAACACCCAACCTTATGATGAATCCGAATGGGATCGCTCATTGCAACACATCATGCCAGATTGCAGATTTTCTATTCTTATCATAGCGAAACAAAGGCTATGAAACCGGGGCTGTGGAGAGGAAAATGGCGGGTCTCATTTCCTTGGTGGACATGAAATCACACCTGGACATGGCAGAAGCTGTTCTTGCTTGAGATCGCCCTTGGCAATCGAAGTGCAGCCTACAGGTGGCCTGGCAAGTCACCGGAAAAATGGTGGCTTAATCGCTATCAATGGCACCGTGGAGGAGCGGCCAACAGAACCTGGAAATGGTCCGCAAATGGCATGCGCTGTTATTGGTTTTTGAGCGTCACCACACAGCAGGTAACACGCAACCTTATGATGAATCCGAATGGGATCGATCATTGCAACACATCGTGCCAGATTTTGTCATTGCGAAACGAAGGCTATGCAAACTGGGCTGTGGAGAGGAAAGTGGCGGGCCTCATTTCCTTGGTGGACATGAAATCACACCTGGACATGGCAGAAGCTGTTCTTGCTTGAGATCGCCCTTGGCAATCGAAGTGCAGCCTACAGGTGGCCTGGCAAGTCACCGGAAAAATGGTGGCTTAATCGCTATCAATGGCACCGTGGAGGAGCGGCCAACAGAACCTGGAAATGGTCCGCAAATGGCATGCGCTGTTATTGGTTTTTGAGCGTCACCACACAGCAGGTAACACGCAACCTTATGATGAATCCGAATGGGATCGATCATTGCAACACATCGTGCCAGATTTTGTCATTGCGAAACGAAGGCTATGCAAACTGGGCTGTGGAGAGGAAAGTGGCGGGTCTCATTTCCTTGGTGGACATGAAATCACCTGGACCTGGAAATGGAAGAAGCTGTTCTTGCTCGAGATCGTCTTTGGCAATCGAAGTGCAGCCTACAGGTGGCCTGGCAAGTCACCGGAA
This sequence comes from Anopheles darlingi, assembly GCF_943734745.1. NCBI lineage: Eukaryota > Metazoa > Arthropoda > Insecta > Diptera > Culicidae > Anopheles > Anopheles darlingi. The sequence goes on from NC_064874.1 coordinate 52,852,854, forward strand.
AAATGGTGGCTTCATCGCTATCAATGGCACCGTGGAGGAGCGGCCAACAGAACCTGGAAATGGTCCGCAAATGGCATGCGCTGTTAGTGGTTTTTGAGCGTCACCACACAGCAGGTAACACCCAACCTTATGATGAATCCGAATGGGATCGATCATTGCAACACATCGTGCCAGATTGCAGATTTTCTATTCTTATCATAGCGAAACAAAGGCTATGAAACCGGGGCTGTGGAGAGGAAAGTGGCGGGTCTCATTTCCTTGGTGGACATGAAATCACCTGGACCTGGAAATGGAAGAAGCTGTTCTTGCTCGAGATCGTCTTTGGCAATCGAAGTGCAGCCTACAGGTGGCCTGGCAAGTCACCGGAAAAATGGTGGCTTCATCGCTATCAATGGCACCGTGGAGGAGCGGCCAACAAAACCTGGAAATGGTCCGCAAATGGCATGCGCTGTTAGTGGTTTTTGAGCGTCACCACACAGCAGGTAACACCCAACCTTATGATGAATCCGAATGGGATCGATCATTGCAACACATCGTGCCAGATTTTGTCATTGCGAAACGAAGGCTATGCAAACTGGGCTGTGGAGAGGAAAGTGGCGGGTCTCATTTCCTTGGTGGACATGAAATCACACCTGGACATGGCAGAAGCTGTTCTTGGTTGAGATCGCCCTTGGCAATCGAAGTGCAGCCTACAGGTGGCCTGGCAAGTCACCGGAAAATGGTGGCTTCATCGCTATCAATGGCACCGTGAAGGAGCGGCCAACAAAACCTGGAAATGGTCCGCAAATGGCATGCGCTGTTAGTGGTTTTTGAGCGTCACCACACAGCAGGTAACACCCAACCTTATGATGAATCCGAATGGGATCGATCATTGCAACACATCGTGCCAGATTTTGTCATTGCGAAACGAAGGCTATGCAAACTGGGCTGTGGAGAGGAAAGTGGCGGGTCTCATTTCCTTGGTGGACATGAAATCACCTGGACCTGGAAATGGAAGAAGCTGTTCTTGCTCGAGATCGTCTTTGGCAATCGAAGTGCAGCCTACAGGTGGCCTGGCAAGTCACCGGAAAAATGGTGGCTTCATCGCTATCAATGGCACCGTGAAGGAGCGGCCAACAAAACCTGGAAATGGTCCGCAAATGGCATGCGCTGTTAGTGGTTTTTGAGCGTCACCACACAGCAGGTAACACCCAACCTTATGATGAATCCGAATGGGATCGCTCATTGCAACACATCATGCCAGATTGCAGATTTTCTATTCTTATCATAGCGAAACAAAGGCTATGAAACCGGGGCTGTGGAGAGGAAAGTGGCGGGTCTCATTTCCTTGGTGGACATGAAATCACACCTGGACATGACAGAAGCTGTTCTTGCTTGAGATCGCCCTTGGCAATCGAAGTGCAGCCTACAGGTGGCCTGGCAAGTCATCGGAAAAATGGTGGCTTCATCGCTATCAATGGCACCGTGAAGGAGCGGCCACCAGAACCTGGAAATGGTCCGTAAATGGCATGCGCTGTTAGTGGTTTTTGAGCGTCACCACACAGCAGGTAACACCCAACCTTATGATGAATCCGAATGGGATCGATCATTGCAACACATCGTGCCAGATTGCAGATTTTCTATTCTTATCATAGCGAAACAAAGGCTATGCAACCTGGGCTGTGGAGAGGAAAGTGGCGGGTCTCATTTCCTTGGTGGACATGAAATCACCTGGACCTGGAAATGGAAGAAGCTGTTCTTGCTCGAGATCGTCTTTGGCAATCGAAGTGCAGCCTACAGGTGGCCTGGCAAGTCACCGGAAAAATGGAGGCTTCATCGCTATCAATGGCACCGTGGAGGAGCGGCCAACAGAACCTGGAAATGGTCCGCAAATGGCATGCGCTGTTAGTGGTTTTTGAGCGTCACCACACAGCAGGTAACACCCAACCTTATGATGAATCCGAATGGGATCGATCATTGCAACACATCGTGCCAGATTGCAGATTTTCTATTCTTATCATAGCGAAACAAAGGCTATGAAACCGGGGCTGTGGAGAGGAAAGTGGCGGGTCTCATTTCCTTGGTGGACATGAAATCACACCTGGACATGGCAGAAGCTGTTCTTGGTTGAGATCGCCCTTGGCAATCGAAGTGCAGCCTACAGGTGGCCTGGCAAGTCACCGGAAAATGGTGGCTTCATCGCTATCAATGGCACCGTGGAGGAGCGGCCAACAAAACCTGGAAATGGTCAGCAAATGGCATGCGCTGTTAGTGGTTTTTGAGCGTCACCACACAGCAGGTAACACCCAACCTTATGATGAATCCGAATGGGATCGATCATTGCAACACATCGTGCCAGATTTTGTCATTGCGAAACGAAGGCTATGCAAACTGGGCTGTGGAGAGGAAAGTGGCGGGTCTCATTTCCTTGGTGGACATGAAATCACCTGGACCTGGAAATGGAAGAAGCTGTTCTTGCTCGAGATCGTCTTTGGTAATCGAAGTGCAGCCTACAGGTGGCCTGGCAAGTCACCGGAAAAATGGTGGCTTCATCGCTATCAATGGCACCGTGAAGGAGCGGCCAACAAAACCTGGAAATGGTCCGCAAATGGCATGCGCTGTTAGTGGTTTTTGAGCGTCACCACACAGCAGGTAACACCCAACCTTATGATGAATCCGAATGGGATCGATCATTGCAACACATCGTGCCAGATTTTGTCATTGCGAAACGAAGGCTATGCAAACTGGGCTGTGGAGAGGAAAGTGGCGGGTCTCATTTCCTTGGTGGACATGAAATCACCTGGACCTGGAAATGGAAGAAGCTGTTCTTGCTCGAGATCGTCTTTGGCAATCGAAGTGCAGCCTACAGGTGGCCTGGCAAGTCACCGGAAAAATGGTGGCTTCATCGCTATCAATGGCACCGTGGAGGAGCGGCCAACAGAATCTGGAAATGGTCCGCAAATGGCATGCGCTGTTAGTGGTTTTTGAGCGTCACCACACAGCAGGTAACACCCAACCTTATGATGAATCCGAATGGGATCGATCATTGCAACACATCGTGCCAGATTGCAGATTTTCCATTCTTATCATAGCGAAACAAAGGCTATGAAACCGGGGCTGTGGAGAGGAAAGTGGCGGGTCTCATTTCCTTGGTGGACATGAAATCACACCTGGACATGGCAGAAGCTGTTCTTGGTTGAGATCGCCCTTGGCAATCGAAGTGCGGCCTACAGGTGGCCTGGCAAGTCACCGGAAAATGGTGGCTTCATCGCTATCAATGGCACCGTGAAGGAGCGGCCAACAAAACCTGGAAATGGTCCGCAAATGGCATGCGCTGTTAGTGGTTTTTGAGCGTCACCACACAGCAGGTAACACCCAACCTTATGATGAATCCGAATGGGATCGCTCATTGCAACACATCGTGCCAGATTTTGTCATAGCGTAACGAAGGCTATGCAACCTGGGGTATGGAGATGAAAATGGCGGGTCTCATTTCCTTGGTGGACCTGAAATCACCTGGACCTGGAAATGGAAGAAGCTGTTCTTGCTTGAGATCGCCCTTGGCAATCGAAGTGCAGCCTACAGGTGGCCTGGCAAGTCACCGGAAAAATGGTGGCTTCATCGCTATCAATGGCACCGTGAAGGAGCGGCCAACAAAACCTGGAAATGGTCCGCAAATGGCATGCGCTGTTAGTGGTTTTTGAGCGTCACCACACAGCAGGTAACACCCAACCTTATGATGAATCCGAATGGGATCGATCATTGCAACACATCGTGCCAGATTGCAGATTTTCTATTCTTATCATAGCGAAACAAAGGCTATGCAACCTGGGCTGTGGAGAGGAAAGTGGCGGGTCTCATTTCCTTGGTGGACATGAAATCACCTGGACCTGGAAATGGAAGAAGCTGTTCTTGCTCGAGATCGTCTTTGGCAATCGAAGTGCAGCCTACAGGTGGCCTGGCAAGTCACCGGAAAAATGGTGGCTTCATCGCTATCAATGGCACCGTGAAGGAGCGGCCAACAAAACCTGGAAATGGTCCGCAAATGGCATGCGCTGTTAGTGGTTTTTGAGCGTCACCACACAGCAGGTAACACCCAACCTTATGATGAATCCGAATGGGATCGATCATTGCAACACATCGTGCCAGATTGCAGATTTTCTATTCTTATCATAGCGAAACAAAGGCTATGCAACCTGGGCTGTGGAGAGGAAAGTGGCGGGTCTCATTTCCTTGGTGGACATGAAATCACCTGGACCTGGAAATGGAAGAAGCTGTTCTTGCTCGAGATCGTCTTTGGCAATCGAAGTGCAGCCTACAGGTGGCCTGGCAAGTCACCGGAAAAATGGTGGCTTCATCGCTATCAATGGCACCGTGAAGGAGCGGCCAACAAAACCTGGAAATGGTCCGCAAATGGCATGCGCTGTTAGTGGTTTTTGAGCGTCACCACACAGCAGGTAACACCCAACCTTATGATGAATCCGAATGGGATCGATCATTGCAACACATCGTGCCAGATTGCAGATTTTCTATTCTTATCATAGCGAAACAAAGGCTATGCAACCTGGGCTGTGGAGAGGAAAGTGGCGGGTCTCATTTCCTTGGTGGACATGAAATCACCTGGACCTGGAAATGGAAGAAGCTGTTCTTGCTCGAGATCGTCTTTGGCAATCGAAGTGCAGCCTACAGGTGGCCTGGCAAGTCACCGGAAAAATGGTGGCTTCATCGCTATCAATGGCACCGTGAAGGAGCGGCCAACAAAACCTGGAAATGGTCCGCAAATGGCATGCGCTGTTAGTGGTTTTTGAGCGTCACCACACAGCAGGTAACACCCAACCTTATGATGAATCCGAATGGGATCGATCATTGCAACACATCGTGCCAGATTGCAGATTTTCTATTCTTATCATAGCGAAACAAAGGCTATGCAACCTGGGCTGTGGAGAGGAAAGTGGCGGGTCTCATTTCCTTGGTGGACATGAAATCACCTGGACCTGGAAATGGAAGAAGCTGTTCTTGCTCGAGATCGTCTTTGGCAATCGAAGTGCAGCCTACAGGTGGCCTGGCAAGTCACCGGAAAAATGGTGGCTTCATCGCTATCAATGGCACCGTGAAGGAGCGGCCAACAGAACGTGGAAATGGTCCGCAAATGGCATGCGCTGTTAGTGGTTTTTGAGCGTCACCACACAGCAGGTAACACCCAACCTTATGATGAATCCGAATGGGATCGCTCATTGCAACACATCGTGCCAGATTTTGTCATTGCGTAACGAAGCCTATGCAACCTGGGGTATGGAGATGAAAATGGCGGGTCTCATTTCCTTGGTGGACCTGAAATCACCTGGACCTGGAAATGGAAGAAGCTGTTCTTGCTCGAGATCGTCTTTGGCAATCGAAGTGCAGCCTACAGGTGGCCTGGCAAGTCACCGGAAAAATGGTGGCTTCATCGCTATCAATGGCACCGTGAAGGAGCGGCCAACAAAACCTGGAAATGGTCCGCAAATGGCATGCGCTGTTAGTGGTTTTTGAGCGTCACCACACAGCAGGTAACACCCAACCTTATGATGAATCCGAATGGGATCGCTCATTGCAACACATCATGCCAGATTGCAGATTTTCTATTCTTATCATAGCGAAACAAAGGCTATGAAACCGGGGCTGTGGAGAGGAAAGTGGCGGGTCTCATTTCCTTGGTGGACATGAAATCACACCTGGACATGACAGAAGCTGTTCTTGCTTGAGATCGCCCTTGGCAATCGAAGTGCAGCCTACAGGTGGCCTGGCAAGTCATCGGAAAAATGGTGGCTTCATCGCTATCAATGGCACCGTGAAGGAGCGGCCACCAGAACCTGGAAATGGTCCGTAAATGGCATGCGCTGTTAGTGGTTTTTGAGCGTCACCACACAGCAGGTAACACCCAACCTTATGATGAATCCGAATGGGATCGCTCATTGCAACACATCATGCCAGATTGCAGATTTTCTATTCTTATCATAGCGAAACAAAGGCTATGAAACCGGGGCTGTGGAGAGGAAAATGGCGGGTCTCATTTCCTTGGTGGACATGAAATCACACCTGGACATGACAGAAGCTGTTCTTGCTTGAGATCGCCCTTGGCAATCGAAGTGCAGCCTACAGGTGGCCTGGCAAGTCACCGGAAAAATGGTGGCTTAATCGCTATCAATGGCACCGTGGAGGAGCGGCCAACAGAACCTGGAAATGGTCCGCAAATGGCATGCGCTGTTATTGGTTTTTGAGCGTCACCACACAGCAGGTAACACGCAACCTTATGATGAATCCGAATGGGATCGATCATTGCAACACATCGTGCCAGATTTTGTCATTGCGAAACGAAGGCTATGCAAACTGGGCTGTGGAGAGGAAAGTGGCGGGTCTCATTTCCTTGGTGGACATGAAATCACCTGGACCTGGAAATGGAAGAAGCTGTTCTTGCTCGAGATCGTCTTTGGCAATCGAAGTGCAGCCTACAGGTGGCCTGGCAAGTCACCGGAAAAATGGTGGCTTCATCGCTATCAATGGCACCGTGGAGGAGCGGCCAACAGAACCTGGAAATGGTCCGCAAATGGCATGCGCTGTTAGTGGTTTTTGAGCGTCACCACACAGCAGGTAACACCCAACCTTATGATGAATCCGAATGGGATCGATCATTGCAACACATCGTGCCAGATTGCAGATTTTCTATTCTTATCATAGCGAAACAAAGGCTATGAAACCGGGGCTGTGGAGAGGAAAGTGGCGGGTCTCATTTCCTTGGTGGACATGAAATCACCTGGACCTGGAAATGGAAGAAGCTGTTCTTGCTCGAGATCGTCTTTGGCAATCGAAGTGCAGCCTACAGGTGGCCTGGCAAGTCACCGGAAAAATGGTGGCTTCATCGCTATCAATGGCACCGTGGAGGAGCGGCCAACAAAACCTGGAAATGGTCCGCAAATGGCATGCGCTGTTAGTGGTTTTTGAGCGTCACCACACAGCAGGTAACACCCAACCTTATGATGAATCCGAATGGGATCGATCATTGCAACACATCGTGCCAGATTTTGTCATTGCGAAACGAAGGCTATGCAAACTGGGCTGTGGAGAGGAAAGTGGCGGGTCTCATTTCCTTGGTGGACATGAAATCACACCTGGACATGGCAGAAGCTGTTCTTGGTTGAGATCGCCCTTGGCAATCGAAGTGCAGCCTACAGGTGGCCTGGCAAGTCACCGGAAAATGGTGGCTTCATCGCTATCAATGGCACCGTGAAGGAGCGGCCAACAAAACCTGGAAATGGTCCGCAAATGGCATGCGCTGTTAGTGGTTTTTGAGCGTCACCACACAGCAGGTAACACCCAACCTTATGATGAATCCGAATGGGATCGATCATTGCAACACATCGTGCCAGATTTTGTCATTGCGAAACGAAGGCTATGCAAACTGGGCTGTGGAGAGGAAAGTGGCGGGTCTCATTTCCTTGGTGGACATGAAATCACCTGGACCTGGAAATGGAAGAAGCTGTTCTTGCTCGAGATCGTCTTTGGCAATCGAAGTGCAGCCTACAGGTGGCCTGGCAAGTCACCGGAAAAATGGTGGCTTCATCGCTATCAATGGCACCGTGAAGGAGCGGCCAACAAAACCTGGAAATGGTCCGCAAATGGCATGCGCTGTTAGTGGTTTTTGAGCGTCACCACACAGCAGGTAACACCCAACCTTATGATGAATCCGAATGGGATCGCTCATTGCAACACATCATGCCAGATTGCAGATTTTCTATTCTTATCATAGCGAAACAAAGGCTATGAAACCGGGGCTGTGGAGAGGAAAGTGGCGGGTCTCATTTCCTTGGTGGACATGAAATCACACCTGGACATGACAGAAGCTGTTCTTGCTTGAGATCGCCCTTGGCAATCGAAGTGCAGCCTACAGGTGGCCTGGCAAGTCATCGGAAAAATGGTGGCTTCATCGCTATCAATGGCACCGTGAAGGAGCGGCCACCAGAACCTGGAAATGGTCCGTAAATGGCATGCGCTGTTAGTGGTTTTTGAGCGTCACCACACAGCAGGTAACACCCAACCTTATGATGAATCCGAATGGGATCGATCATTGCAACACATCGTGCCAGATTGCAGATTTTCTATTCTTATCATAGCGAAACAAAGGCTATGCAACCTGGGCTGTGGAGAGGAAAGTGGCGGGTCTCATTTCCTTGGTGGACATGAAATCACCTGGACCTGGAAATGGAAGAAGCTGTTCTTGCTCGAGATCGTCTTTGGCAATCGAAGTGCAGCCTACAGGTGGCCTGGCAAGTCACCGGAAAAATGGAGGCTTCATCGCTATCAATGGCACCGTGGAGGAGCGGCCAACAGAACCTGGAAATGGTCCGCAAATGGCATGCGCTGTTAGTGGTTTTTGAGCGTCACCACACAGCAGGTAACACCCAACCTTATGATGAATCCGAATGGGATCGATCATTGCAACACATCGTGCCAGATTGCAGATTTTCTATTCTTATCATAGCGAAACAAAGGCTATGAAACCGGGGCTGTGGAGAGGAAAGTGGCGGGTCTCATTTCCTTGGTGGACATGAAATCACACCTGGACATGGCAGAAGCTGTTCTTGGTTGAGATCGCCCTTGGCAATCGAAGTGCAGCCTACAGGTGGCCTGGCAAGTCACCGGAAAATGGTGGCTTCATCGCTATCAATGGCACCGTGAAGGAGCGGCCAACAAAACCTGGAAATGGTCCGCAAATGGCATGCGCTGTTAGTGGTTTTTGAGCGTCACCACACAGCAGGTAACACCCAACCTTATGATGAATCCGAATGGGATCGATCATTGCAACACATCGTGCCAGATTTTGTCATTGCGAAACGAAGGCTATGCAAACTGGGCTGTGGAGAGGAAAGTGGCGGGTCTCATTTCCTTGGTGGACATGAAATCACCTGGACCTGGAAATGGAAGAAGCTGTTCTTGCTCGAGATCGTCTTTGGCAATCGAAGTGCAGCCTACAGGTGGCCTGGCAAGTCACCGGAAAAATGGTGGCTTCATCGCTATCAATGGCACCGTGAAGGAGCGGCCAACAGAACCTGGAAATGGTCCTCAAATGGCATGCGCTGTTAGTGGTTTTTGAGCGTCACCACACAGCAGGTAACACCCAACCTTATGATGAATCCGAATGGGATCGCTCATTGCAACACATCATGCCAGATTGCAGATTTTCTATTCTTATCATAGCGAAACAAAGGCTATGAAACCGGGGCTGTGGAGAGGAAAGTGGCGGGTCTCATTTCCTTGGTGGACATGAAATCACACCTGGACATGACAGAAGCTGTTCTTGCTTGAGATCGCCCTTGGCAATCGAAGTGCAGCCTACAGGTGGCCTGGCAAGTCATCGGAAAAATGGTGGCTTCATCGCTATCAATGGCACCGTGAAGGAGCGGCCACCAGAACCTGGAAATGGTCCGTAAATGGCATGCGCTGTTAGTGGTTTTTGAGCGTCACCACACAGCAGGTAACACCCAACCTTATGATGAATCCGAATGGGATCGATCATTGCAACACATCGTGCCAGATTGCAGATTTTCTATTCTTATCATAGCGAAACAAAGGCTATGCAACCTGGGCTGTGGAGAGGAAAGTGGCGGGTCTCATTTCCTTGGTGGACATGAAATCACCTGGACCTGGAAATGGAAGAAGCTGTTCTTGCTCGAGATCGTCTTTGGCAATCGAAGTGCAGCCTACAGGTGGCCTGGCAAGTCACCGGAAAAATGGAGGCTTCATCGCTATCAATGGCACCGTGGAGGAGCGGCCAACAGAACCTGGAAATGGTCCGCAAATGGCATGCGCTGTTAGTGGTTTTTGAGCGTCACCACACAGCAGGTAACACCCAACCTTATGATGAATCCGAATGGGATCGATCATTGCAACACATCGTGCCAGATTTTGTCATTGCGAAACGAAGGCTATGCAAACTGGGCTGTGGAGAGGAAAGTGGCGGGTCTCATTTCCTTGGTGGACATGAAATCACCTGGACCTGGAAATGGAAGAAGCTGTTCTTGCTCGAGATCGTCTTTGGTAATCGAAGTGCAGCCTACAGGTGGCCTGGCAAGTCACCGGAAAAATGGTGGCTTCATCGCTATCAATGGCACCGTGAAGGAGCGGCCAACAAAACCTGGAAATGGTCCGCAAATGGCATGCGCTGTTAGTGGTTTTTGAGCGTCACCACACAGCAGGTAACACCCAACCTTATGATGAATCCGAATGGGATCGATCATTGCAACACATCGTGCCAGATTTTGTCATTGCGAAACGAAGGCTATGCAAACTGGGCTGTGGAGAGGAAAGTGGCGGGTCTCATTTCCTTGGTGGACATGAAATCACCTGGACCTGGAAATGGAAGAAGCTGTTCTTGCTCGAGATCGTCTTTGGCAATCGAAGTGCAGCCTACAGGTGGCCTGGCAAGTCACCGGAAAAATGGTGGCTTCATCGCTATCAATGGCACCGTGGAGGAGCGGCCAACAGAACCTGGAAATGGTCCGCAAATGGCATGCGCTGTTAGTGGTTTTTGAGCGTCACCACACAGCAGGTAACACCCAACCTTATGATGAATCCGAATGGGATCGATCATTGCAACACATCGTGCCAGATTGCAGATTTTCCATTCTTATCATAGCGAAACAAAGGCTATGAAACCGGGGCTGTGGAGAGGAAAGTGGCGGGTCTCATTTCCTTGGTGGACATGAAATCACACCTGGACATGGCAGAAGCTGTTCTTGGTTGAGATCGCCCTTGGCAATCGAAGTGCGGCCTACAGGTGGCCTGGCAAGTCACCGGAAAATGGTGGCTTCATCGCTATCAATGGCACCGTGAAGGAGCGGCCAACAAAACCTGGAAATGGTCCGCAAATGGCATGCGCTGTTAGTGGTTTTTGAGCGTCACCACACAGCAGGTAACACCCAACCTTATGATGAATCCGAATGGGATCGCTCATTGCAACACATCGTGCCAGATTTTGTCATAGCGTAACGAAGGCTATGCAACCTGGGGTATGGAGATGAAAATGGCGGGTCTCATTTCCTTGGTGGACCTGAAATCACCTGGACCTGGAAATGGAAGAAGCTGTTCTTGCTTGAGATCGCCCTTGGCAATCGAAGTGCAGCCTACAGGTGGCCTGGCAAGTCACCGGAAAAATGGTGGCTTCATCGCTATCAATGGCACCGTGAAGGAGCGGCCAACAAAACCTGGAAATGGTCCGCAAATGGCATGCGCTGTTAGTGGTTTTTGAGCGTCACCACACAGCAGGTAACACCCAACCTTATGATGAATCCGAATGGGATCGATCATTGCAACACATCGTGCCAGATTGCAGATTTTCTATTCTTATCATAGCGAAACAAAGGCTATGCAACCTGGGCTGTGGAGAGGAAAGTGGCGGGTCTCATTTCCTTGGTGGACATGAAATCACCTGGACCTGGAAATGGAAGAAGCTGTTCTTGCTCGAGATCGTCTTTGGCAATCGAAGTGCAGCCTACAGGTGGCCTGGCAAGTCACCGGAAAAATGGTGGCTTCATCGCTATCAATGGCACCGTGAAGGAGCGGCCAACAAAACCTGGAAATGGTCCGCAAATGGCATGCGCTGTTAGTGGTTTTTGAGCGTCACCACACAGCAGGTAACACCCAACCTTATGATGAATCCGAATGGGATCGATCATTGCAACACATCGTGCCAGATTGCAGATTTTCTATTCTTATCATAGCGAAACAAAGGCTATGCAACCTGGGCTGTGGAGAGGAAAGTGGCGGGTCTCATTTCCTTGGTGGACATGAAATCACCTGGACCTGGAAATGGAAGAAGCTGTTCTTGCTCGAGATCGTCTTTGGCAATCGAAGTGCAGCCTACAGGTGGCCTGGCAAGTCACCGGAAAAATGGTGGCTTCATCGCTATCAATGGCACCGTGAAGGAGCGGCCAACAAAACCTGGAAATGGTCCGCAAATGGCATGCGCTGTTAGTGGTTTTTGAGCGTCACCACACAGCAGGTAACACCCAACCTTATGATGAATCCGAATGGGATCGCTCATTGCAACACATCGTGCCAGATTTTGTCATTGCGTAACGAAGCCTATGCAACCTGGGGTATGGAGATGAAAATGGCGGGTCTCATTTCCTTGGTGGACCTGAAATCACCTGGACCTGGACATGGTAGAAGGTGTTCTTGCTCGAGATCGTCTTTGGCAATCGAAGTGCAGCCTACAGGTGGCCTGGCAAGTCACCGGAAAAATGGTGGCTTCATCGCTATCAATGGCACCGTGAAGGAGCGGCCAACAGAACCTGGAAATGGTCCGCAAATGGCATGCGCTGTTAGTGGTTTTTGAGCGTCACCATACAGCAGGTAACACCCAACCTTATGATGAATCCGAATGGGATCGATCATTGCGACACATCGTGCCAGATTGCAGATTTTCTATTCTTATCATAGCGAAACAAAGGCTATGCAACCTGGGCTGTGGAGAGGAAAGTGGCGGGTCTCATTTCCTTGATGGACCTGAAATCACCTGGACCTGGACATGGCCGAAGCTGTTCTTGCTCGAGATCGTCTTTGGCAATCGAAGTGCAGCCTACAGGTGGCCTGGCAAGTCACCGGAAAAATGGTGGCTTCATCGCTATCAATGGCACCGTGAAGGAGCGGCCAACAGAACCTGGAAATGGTCCGCAAATGGCATGCGCTGTTAGTGGTTTTTGAGCGTCACCATACAGCAGGTAACACCCAACCTTATGATGAATCCGAATGGGATCGCTCATTGCAACACATCGTGCCAGATTGCAGATTTTCTATTCTTATCATAGCGAAACAAAGGCTATGAAACCGGGGCTGTGGAGAGGAAAGTGGCGGGTCTCATTTCCTTGGTGGACATGAAATCACACCTGGACATGGCAGAAGCTGTTCTTGGTTGAGATCGCCCTTGGCAATCAAAGTGCAGCCTACAGGTGGCCTGGCAAGTCACCGGAAAATGGTGGCTTAATCGCTATCAATGGCACCGTGAAGGAGCGGCCAACAAAACCTGGAAATGGTCCGCAAATGGCATGCGCTGTTAGTGGTTTTTGAGCGTCACCACACAGCAGGTAACACCCAACCTTATGATGAATCAAAATGGGATCGCTCATTGCAACACATCGTGCCAGATTTTGTCATAGCGTAACGAAGGCTATGCAACCTGGGGTATGGAGAGGAAAATTGCGGGTCTCATTTCCTTGGTGGACCTGAAATCACCTGGACCTGGAAATGGAAGAAGCTGTTCTTGCTTGAGATCGCCCTTGGCAATCGAAGTGCAGCCTACAGGTGGCCTGGCAAGTCACCGGAAAAATGGTGGCTTCATCGCTATCAATGGCACCGTGAAGGAGCGGCCAACAGAACCTGGAAATGGTCCGCAAATGGCATGCGCTGTTAGTGGTTTTTGAGCGTCACCACACAGCAGGTAACACCCAACCTTATGATGAATCCGAATGGGATCGATCATTGCAACACATCGTGCCAGATTGCAGATTTTCTATTCTTATCATAGCGAAACAAAGGCTATGCAACCTGGGCTGTGGAGAGGAAAGTGGCGGGTCTCATTTCCTTGGTGGACATGAAATCACCTGGACCTGGAAATGGAAGAAGCTGTTCTTGCTCGAGATCGTCTTTGGCAATCGAAGTGCAGCCTACAGGTGGCCTGGCAAGTCACCGGAAAAATGGTGGCTTCATCGCTATCAATGGCACCGCGAAGGAGCGGCCAACAGAACGTGGAAATGGTCCGCAAATGGCATGCGCTGTTAGTGGTTTTTGAGCGTCACCACACAGCAGGTAACACCCAACCTTATGATGAATCCGAATGGGATCGCTCATTGCAACACATCGTGCCAGATTTTGTCATTGCGTAACGAAGCGTATGCAACCTGGGGTATGGAGATGAAAATGGCGGGTCTCATTTCCTTGGTGGACCTGAAATCACCTGGACCTGGACATGGTAGAAGGTGTTCTTGCTCGAGATCGTCTGTGGCAATCGAAGTGCAGCCTACAGGTGGCCTGGCAAGTCACCGGAAAAATGGTGGCTTCATCGCTATCAATGGCACCGTGAAGGAGCGGCCAACAGAACCTGGAAATGGTCCGCAAATGGCATGCGCTGTTAGTGGTTTTTGAGCGTCACCACACAGCAGGTAACACCCAACCTTATGATGAATCCGAATGGGATCGATCATTGCAACACATCGTGCCAGATTGCAGATTTTCTATTCTTATCATAGCGAAACGAAGGCTATGAAACCGGGGCTGTGGAGAGGAAAGTGGCGGGTCTCATTTCCTTGATGGACCTGAAATCACACCTGGACATGGCAGAAGCTGTTCTTGCTTAAGATCGCCCTTAGCAATCGAAGTGCAGCCTACAGGTGGCCTGGCAAGTAAACGGAAAAATGGTGGCTTCATCGCTATCAATGGCACCGTGGAGGAGCGGCCAACAGAACCTGGAAATGGTCCGCAAATGGCATGCGCTGTTAGTGGTTTTTGAGCGTCACCACACAGCAGGTAACACCCAACCTTATGATGAATCCGAATGGGATCGATCATTGCGACACATCGTGCCAGATTGCAGATTTTCTATTCTTATCATAGCGAAACAAAGGCTATGCAACCTGGGCTGTGGAGAGGAAAGTGGCGGGTCTCATTTCCTTGATGGACCTGAAATCACCTGGACCTGGACATGGTAGAAGCTGTTCTTGCTCGAGATCGTCTTTGGCAATCGAAGTGCAGCCTACAGGTGGCCTGGCAAGTCACCGGAAAATGGTGGCTTAATCGCTATCAATGGCACCGTGGAGGAGCGGCCAACAGAACCTGGAAATGGTCCGCAAATGGCATGCGCTGTTAGTGGTTTTTGAGCGTCACCACACAGCAGGTAACACCCAACCTTATGATGAATCCGAATGGGATCGCTCATTGCAACACATCGTGCCAGATTTTGTCATTGCGTAACGAAGCCTATGCAACCTGGGGTATGGAGATGAAAATGGCGGGTCTCATTTCCTTGGTGGACCTGAAATCACCTGGACCTGGACATGGTAGAAGGTGTTCTTGCTCGAGATCGTCTTTGGCAATCGAAGTGCAGCCTACAGGTGGCCTGGCAAGTCACCGGAAAAATGGTGGCTTCATCGCTATCAATGGCACCGTGAAGGAGCGGCCAACAGAACCTGGAAATGGTCCGCAAATGGCATGCGCTGTTAGTGGTTTTTGAGCGTCACCATACAGCAGGTAACACCCAACCTTATGATGAATCCGAATGGGATCGATCATTGCAACACTCCGGCCAGATTGCAGATTTTCTATTCTTATCATAGCGAAACGAAGGCTATGAAACCGGGGCTGTGGAGAGGAAAGTGACGCGTCTCATTTCCTTGATGGACCTGGAATCACACCTGGACATGGCAGAAGCTGTTCTTGCTTAAGATCGCCCTTAGCAATCGAAGTGCAGCCTACAGGTGGCCTGGCAAGTAAACGGAAAAATGGTGTCTTCATCGCTATCAATGGCACCGTGAAGGAGCGGCTAAAAGAACCTGGAAATGGTCCGCAAATGGCATGCGCTGTTAGTGGATTTTGAGCGTCACCACACAGCAGGTAACACCCAACCTTATGATGAATCCGAATGGGATCGATCATTGCAACACATCGTGCCAGATTTTGTCATTGCGAAACGAAGGCTATGCAACCTGGGGTGTGGAGAGGAAAGTGGCGAGTCTCATTTCCTTGGTGGACATGAAATCACCTGGACCTGGAAATGGAAGAAGCTGTTCTTGCTCGAGATCGTCTTTGGCAATCGAAGTGCAGCCTACAGGTGGCCTGGCAAGTCACCGGAAAATGGTGGCTTAATCGCTATCAATGGCACCGTGGAGGAGCGGCCAACAGAACCTGGAAATGGTCCGCAAATGGCATGCGCTGTTAGCGGTTTTTGAGCGTCACCATACAGCAGGTAACACCCAACCTTATGATGAATCCGAATGGGATCGATCATTGCAACACATCGTGCCAGATTTTGTCATTGCGAAACGAAGGCTATGCAAACTGGGCTGTGGAGAGGAAAGTGGCGGGTCTCATTTCCTTGGTGGACATGAAATCACCTGGACCTGGAAATGGAAGAAGCTGTTCTTGCTCGAGATCGTCTTTGGCAATCGAAGTGCAGCCTACAGGTGGCCTGGCAAGTCACCGGAAAAATGGTGGCTTAATCGCTATCAATGGCACCGTGAAGGAGCGGCCAACAGAACCTGGAAATGGTCCGCAAATGGCATGCGCTGTTAGTGGTTTTTGAGCGTCACCATACAGCAGGTAACACCCAACCTTATGATGAATCCGAATGGGATCGATCATTGCAACACATCGTGCCAGATTGCAGATTTTCTATTCTTATCATAGCGAAACAAAGACTATGAAACCGGGGCTGTGGAGAGGAAAGTGGCGGGTCTCATTTCCTTGGTGGACATGAAATCACCTGGACCTGGAAATGGAAGAAGCTGTTCTTGCTCGAGATCGTCTTTGGCAATCGAAGTGCAGCCTACAGGTGGCCTGGCAAGTCACCGGAAAAATGGTGGCTTAATCGCTATCAATGGCACCGTGAAGGAGCGGCCAACAGAACCTGGAAATGGTCCGCAAATGGCATGCGCTGTTAGTGGTTTTTGAGCGTCACCATACAGCAGGTAACACCCAACCTTATGATGAATCCGAATGGGATCGATCATTGCAACACATCGTGCCAGATTTTGTCATAGCGTAACGAAGGCTATGCAACCTGGGGTATGGAGATGAAAATGGCGGGTCTCATTTCCTTGGTGGACCTGAAATTACCTGGACCTGGAAATGGAAGAAGCTGTTCTTGCTCGAGATCGTCTTTGGCAATCGAAGTGCAGCCTACAGGTGGCCTGGCAAGTCACCGGAAAAATGGTGGCTTCATCGCTATCAATGGCACCGTGGAGGAGCGGCCAACAGAACCTGGAAATGGTCCGCAAATGGCATGCGCTGTTAGTGGTTTTTGAGCGTCACCACACAGCAGGTAACACCCAACTTTATGATGAATCCGAATGAGATCGATCATTGCAACACATCGTGCCAGATTTTGTCATTGCGAAACGAAGGCTATGCAAACTGGGCTGTGGAGAGGAAAGTGGAGGTTCTCATTTCCTTGGTGGACCTGAAATCACCTGGACCTGGACATGGTAGAAGCTGTTCTTGCTCGAGATCGCCCTTGGCAATCAAAGTGCAGCCTACAGGTGGCCTGGCAAGTCACCGGAAAAATGGTGGCTTAATCGCTATCAATGGCACCGTGGAGGAGCGGCCAACAGAACCTGGAAATGGTCCGCAAATGGCATGCGCTGTTAGTGGTTTTTGAGCGTCACCACACAGCAGGTAACACCCAACTTTATGATGAATCCGAATGAGATCGATCATTGCAACACATCGTGCCAGATTTTGTCATTGCGAAACGAAGGCTATGCAAACTGGGCTGTGGAGAGGAAAGTGGAGGTTCTCATTTCCTTGGTGGACCTGAAATCACCTGGACCTGGACATGGTAGAAGCTGTTCTTGCTCGAGATCGCCCTTGGCAATCAAAGTGCAGCCTACAGGTGGCCTGGCAAGTCACCGGAAAAATGGTGGCTTCATCGCTATCAATGGCACCGTGGAGGAGCGGCCAACAGAACCTGGAAATGGTCCGCAAATGGCATGCGCTGTTAGTGGTTTTTGAGCGTCACCACACAGCAGGTAACACCCAACTTTATGATGAATCCGAATGAGATCGATCATTGCAACACATCGTGCCAGATTTTGTCATTGCGAAACGAAGACTATGCAAACTGGGCTGTGGAGAGGAAAGTGGAGGTTCTCATTTCCTTGGTGGACCTGAAATCACCTGGACCTGGACATGGTAGAAGCTGTTCTTGCTCGAGATCGCCCTTGGCAATCAAAGTGCAGCCTACAGGTGGCCTGGCAAGTCACCGGAAAAATGGTGGCTTAATCGCTATCAATGGCACCGTGGAGGAGCGGCCAACAGAACCTGGAAATGGTCCGCAAATGGCATGCGCTGTTAGTGGTTTTTGAGCGTCACCACACAGCAGGTAACACCCAACTTTATGATGAATCCGAATGAGATCGATCATTGCAACACATCGTGCCAGATTTTGTCATTGCGAAACGAAGGCTATGCAAACTGGGCTGTGGAGAGGAAAGTGGAGGTTCTCATTTCCTTGGTGGACCTGAAATCACCTGGACCTGGACATGGTAGAAGCTGTTCTTGCTCGAGATCGCCCTTGGCAATCAAAGTGCAGCCTACAGGTGGCCTGGCAAGTCACCGGAAAAATGGTGGCTTAATCGCTATCAATGGCACCGTGGAGGAGCGGCCAACAGAACCTGGAAATGGTCCGCAAATGGCATGCGCTGTTAGTGGTTTTTGAGCCTCACCACACAGCAGGTAACACCCAACTTTATGATGAATCCGAATGAGATCGATCATTGCAACACATCGTGCCAGATTTTGTCATTGCGAAACGAAGGCTATGCAAACTGGGTTGTGGAGAGGAAAGTGGAGGTTCTCATTTCCTTGGTGGACCTGAAATCACCTGGACCTGGACATGGTAGAAGCTGTTCTTGCTCGAGATCGCCCTTGGCAATCAAAGTGCAGCCTACAGGTGGCCTGGCAAGTCACCGGAAAAATGGTGGCTTAATCGCTATCAATGGCACCGTGGAGGAGCGGCCAACAGAACCTGGAAATGGTCCGCAAATGGCATGCGCTGTTAGTGGTTTTTGAGCGTCACCACACAGCAGGTAACACCCAACTTTATGATGAATCCGAATGAGATCGATCATTGCAACACATCGTGCCAGATTTTGTCATTGCGAAACGAAGGCTATGCAAACTGGGCTGTGGAGAGGAAAGTGGAGGTTCTCATTTCCTTGGTGGACCTGAAATCACCTGGACCTGGACATGGTAGAAGCTGTTCTTGCTCGAGATCGCCCTTGGCAATCAAAGTGCAGCCTACAGGTGGCCTGGCAAGTCACCGGAAAAATGGTGGCTTCATCGCTATCAATGGCACCGTGGAGGAGCGGCCAACAGAACCTGGAAATGGTCCGCAAATGGCATGCGCTGTTAGTGGTTTTTGAGCGTCACCACACAGCAGGTAACACCCAACTTTATGATGAATCCGAATGAGATCGATCATTGCAACACATCGTGCCAGATTTTGTCATTGCGAAACGAAGGCTATGCAAACTGGGCTGTGGAGAGGAAAGTGGCGGGTCTCATTTCCTTGGTGGACATGAAATCACCTGGACCTGGAAATGGAAGAAGCTGTTCTTGCTCGAGATCGCCCTTGGCAATCGAAGTGCAGCCTACAGGTGGCCTGGCAAGTCACCGGAAAAATGGTGACTTAATCGCTATCAATGGCACCGTGGAGGAGCGGCCAACAGAACCTGGAAATGGTCCGCAAATGGCATGCGCTGTTAGTGGTTTTTGAGCGTCACCACACAGCAGGTAACGCCCAACCTTATGATGAATCCGAATGGGATCGATCATTGCAACACATCGTGCCAGATTTTGTCATTGCGAAACGAAGGCTATGCAAACTGGGCTGTGGAGAGGAAAGTGGAGGTTCTCATTTCCTTGGTGGACCTGAAATCACCTGGACCTGGACATGGTAGAAGCTGTTCTTGCTCGAGATCGCCCTTGGCAATCGAAGTGCAGCCTACAGGTGGCCTGGCAAGTCACCGGAAAAATAGTGGCTTAATCGCTATCAATGGCACCGTGAAGGAGCGGCCAACAGAACCTGGAAATGGTCCGCAAATGGCATGCGCTGTTAGTAGTTTTTGAGCGTCACCATACAGCAGGTAACACCCAACCTTATGATGAATCCGAATGGGATCGATCATTGCAACACTCCGGCCAGATTGCAGATTTTCTATTCTTATCATAGCGAAACAAAGACTATGAAACCGGGGCTGTGGAGAGGAAAGTGGCGGGTCTCATTTCCTTGGTGGACATGAAATCACACCTGGACATGGCAGAAGCTGTTCTTGGTTGAGATCGCCCTTGGCAATCGAAGTGCAGCCTACAGGTGGCCTGGCAAGTCACCGGAAAAATGGTGGCTTAATCGCTATCAATGGCACCGTGAAGGAGCGGCCAACAGAACCTGGAAATGGTCCGCAAATGGCATGCGCTGTTAGTGGTTTTTGAGCGTCACCACACAGCAGGTAACACCCAACTTTATGATGAATCCGAATGAGATCGATCATTGCAACACATCGTGCCAGATTTTGTCATTGCGAAACGAAGGCTATGCAAACTGGGCTGTGGAGAGGAAAGTGGAGGTTCTCATTTCCTTGGTGGACCTGAAATCACCTGGACCTGGACATGGTAGAAGCTGTTCTTGCTCGAGATCGTCTTTGGCAATCGAAGTGCAGCCTACAGGTGGCCTGGCAAGTCACCGGAAAAATGGTGGCTTCATCGCTATCAATGGCACCGTGAAGGAGCGGCCAACAGAACCTGGAAATGGTCCGCAAATGGCATGCGCTGTTAGTGGTTTTTGAGCGTCACCACACAGCAGGTAACACCCAACTTTATGATGAATCCGAATGAGATCGATCATTGCAACACATCGTGCCAGATTTTGTCATTGCGAAACGAAGGCTATGCAAACTGGGCTGTGGAGAGGAAAGTGGCGGGTCTCATTTCCTTGGTGGACATGAAATCACACCTGGACATGGCAGAAGCTGTTCTTGGTTGAGATCGCCCTTGGCAATCGAAGTGCAGCCTACAGGTGGCCTGGCAAGTCACCGGAAAAATGGTGGCTTAATCGCTATCAATGGCACCGTGAAGGAGCGGCCAACAGAACCTGGAAATGGTCCGCAAATGGCATGCGCTGTTAGTGGTTTTTGAGCGTCACCACACAGCAGGTAACACCCAACTTTATGATGAATCCGAATGAGATCGATCATTGCAACACATCGTGCCAGATTTTGTCATTGCGAAACGAAGGCTATGCAAACTGGGCTGTGGAGAGGAAAGTGGAGGTTCTCATTTCCTTGGTGGACCTGAAATCACCTGGACCTGGACATGGTAGAAGCTGTTCTTGCTCGAGATCGTCTTTGGCAATCGAAGTGCAGCCTACAGGTGGCCTGGCAAGTCACCGGAAAAATGGTGGCTTCATCGCTATCAATGGCACCGTGAAGGAGCGGCCAACAGAACCTGGAAATGGTCCGCAAATGGCATGCGCTGTTAGTGGTTTTTGAGCGTCACCACACAGCAGGTAACACCCAACCTTATGATGAATCCGAATGGGATCGATCATTGCAACACTCCGGCCAGATTGCAGATTTTCTATTCTTATCATAGCGAAACAAAGACTATGAAACCGGGGCTGTGGAGAGGAAAGTGGCGGGTCTCATTTCCTTGGTGGACCTGAAATCACCTGGACCTGGACATGGTAGAAGCTGTTCTTGCTCGAGATCGTCTTTGGCAATCGAAGTGCAGCCTACAGGTGGCCTGGCAAGTCACCGGAAAAATGGTGGCTTCATCGCTATCAATGGCACCGTGAAGGAGCGGCCAACAGAACCTGGAAATGGTCCGCAAATGGCATGCGCTGTTAGTGGTTTTTGAGCGTCACCACACAGCAGGTAACACCCAACTTTATGATGAATCCGAATGAGATCGATCATTGCAACACATCGTGCCAGATTTTGTCATTGCGAAACGAAGGCTATGCAAACTGGGCTGTGGAGAGGAAAGTGGAGGTTCTCATTTCCTTGGTGGACCTGAAATCACCTGGACCTGGACATGGTAGAAGCTGTTCTTGCTCGAGATCGCCCTTGGCAATCAAAGTGCAGCCTACAGGTGGCCTGGCAAGTCACCGGAAAAATGGTGGCTTCATCGCTATCAATGGCACCGTGGAGGAGCGGCCAACAGAACCTGGAAATGGTCCGCAAATGGCATGCGCTGTTAGTGGTTTTTGAGCGTCACCACACAGCAGGTAACACCCAACTGTATGATGAATCCGAATGAGATCGATCATTGCAACACATCGTGCCAGATTTTGTCATTGCGAAACGAAGGCTATGCAAACTGGGCTGTGGAGAGGAAAGTGGCGGGTCTCATTTCCTTGGTGGACATGAAATCACCTGGACCTGGAAATGGAAGAAGCTGTTCTTGCTCGAGATCGCCCTTGGCAATCGAAGTGCAGCCTACAGGTGGCCTGGCAAGTCACCGGAAAAATGGTGACTTAATCGCTATCAATGGCACCGTGGAGGAGCGGCCAACAGAACCTGGAAATGGTCCGCAAATGGCATGCGCTGTTAGTGGTTTTTGAGCGTCACCACACAGCAGGTAACGCCCAACCTTATGATGAATCCGAATGGGATCGATCATTGCAACACATCGTGCCAGATTTTGTCATTGCGAAACGAAGGCTATGCAAACTGGGCTGTGGAGAGGAAAGTGGAGGTTCTCATTTCCTTGGTGGACCTGAAATCACCTGGACCTGGACATGGTAGAAGCTGTTCTTGCTCGAGATCGCCCTTGGCAATCGAAGTGCAGCCTACAGGTGGCCTGGCAAGTCACCGGAAAAATGGTGGCTTAATCGCTATCAATGGCACCGTGAAGGAGCGGCCAACAGAACCTGGAAATGGTCCGCAAATGGCATGCGCTGTTAGTAGTTTTTGAGCGTCACCATACAGCAGGTAACACCCAACCTTATGATGAATCCGAATGGGATCGATCATTGCAACACTCCGGCCAGATTGCAGATTTTCTATTCTTATCATAGCGAAACAAAGACTATGAAACCGGGGCTGTGGAGAGGAAAGTGGCGGGTCTCATTTCCTTGGTGGACATGAAATCACACCTGGACATGGCAGAAGCTGTTCTTGGTTGAGATCGCCCTTGGCAATCGAAGTGCAGCCTACAGGTGGCCTGGCAAGTCACCGGAAAAATGGTGGCTTAATCGCTATCAATGGCACCGTGAAGGAGCGGCCAACAGAACCTGGAAATGGTCCGCAAATGGCATGCGCTGTTAGTGGTTTTTGAGCGTCACCACACAGCAGGTAACACCCAACGTTATGATGAATCCGAATGGGATCGATCATTGCAACACATCGTGCCAGATTTTGTCATTGCGAAACGAAGGCTATGCAAACTGGGCTGTGGAGAGGAAAGTGGCGGGTCTCATTTCCTTGGTGGACCTGAAATCACCTGGACCTGGACATGGTAGAAGCTGTTCTTGCTCGAGATCGTCTTTGGCAATCGAAGTGCAGCCTACAGGTGGCCTGGCAAGTCACCGGAAAAATGGTGGCTTCATCGCTATCAATGGCACCGTGAAGGAGCGGCCAACAGAACCTGGAAATGGTCCGCAAATGGCATGCGCTGTTAGTGGTTTTTGAGCGTCACCACACAGCAGGTAACACCCAACTTTATGATGAATCCGAATGAGATCGATCATTGCAACACATCGTGCCAGATTTTGTCATTGCGAAACGAAGGCTATGCAAACTGGGCTGTGGAGAGGAAAGTGGAGGTTCTCATTTCCTTGGTGGACCTGAAATCACCTGGACCTGGACATGGTAGAAGCTGTTCTTGCTCGAGATCGCCCTTGGCAATCAAAGTGCAGCCTACAGGTGGCCTGGCAAGTCACCGGAAAAATGGTGGCTTCATCGCTATCAATGGCACCGTGGAGGAGCGGCCAACAGAACCTGGAAATGGTCCGCAAATGGCATGCGCTGTTAGTGGTTTTTGAGCGTCACCACACAGCAGGTAACACCCAACTTTATGATGAATCCGAATGAGATCGATCATTGCAACACATCGTGCCAGATTTTGTCATTGCGAAACGAAGGCTATGCAAACTGGGCTGTGGAGAGGAAAGTGGCGGGTCTCATTTCCTTGGTGGACATGAAATCACCTGGACCTGGAAATGGAAGAAGCTGTTCTTGCTCGAGATCGCCCTTGGCAATCGAAGTGCAGCCTACAGGTGGCCTGGCAAGTCACCGGAAAAATGGTGACTTAATCGCTATCAATGGCACCGTGGAGGAGCGGCCAACAGAACCTGGAAATGGTCCGCAAATGGCATGCGCTGTTAGTGGTTTTTGAGCGTCACCACACAGCAGGTAACGCCCAACCTTATGATGAATCCGAATGGGATCGATCATTGCAACACATCGTGCCAGATTTTGTCATTGCGAAACGAAGGCTATGCAAACTGGGCTGTGGAGAGGAAAGTGGAGGTTCTCATTTCCTTGGTGGACCTGAAATCACCTGGACCTGGACATGGTAGAAGCTGTTCTTGCTCGAGATCGCCCTTGGCAATCGAAGTGCAGCCTACAGGTGGCCTGGCAAGTCACCGGAAAAATGGTGGCTTAATCGCTATCAATGGCACCGTGAAGGAGCGGCCAACAGAACCTGGAAATGGTCCGCAAATGGCATGCGCTGTTAGTAGTTTTTGAGCGTCACCATACAGCAGGTAACACCCAACCTTATGATGAATCCGAATGGGATCGATCATTGCAACACATCGTGCCAGATTTTGTCATTGCGAAACGAAGGCTATGCAAACTGGGCTGTGGAGAGGAAAGTGGAGGTTCTCATTTCCTTGGTGGACCTGAAATCACCTGGACCTGGACATGGTAGAAGCTGTTCTTGCTCGAGATCGCCCTTGGCAATCGAAGTGCAGCCTACAGGTGGCCTGGCAAGTCACCGGAAAAATGGTGGCTTCATCGCTATCAATGGCACCGTGAAGGAGCGGCCAACAGAACCTGGAAATGGTCCGCAAATGGCATGCGCTGTTAGTGGTTTTTGATCGTCACCACACAGCAGGTAACACCCAACCTTATGATGAATCAAAATGGGATCGATCATTGCAACACATCGTGCCAGATTGCAGATTTTCTATTCTTATCATAGCGAAACAAAGACTATGAAACCGGGGCTGTGGAGAGGAAAGTGGCGGGTCTCATTTCCTTGGTGGACATGAAATCACCTGGAACTGGAAATGGAAGAAGCTGTTCTTGCTCGAGATCGTCTTTGGCAATCGAAGTGCAGCCTACAGGTGGCCTGGCAAGTCACCGGAAAAATGGTGGCTTCATCGCTATCAATGGCACCGTGGAGGAGCGGCCAACAGAACCTGGAAATGGTCCGCAAATGGCATGCGCTGTTAGTGGTTTTTGAGCGTCACCACACAGCAGGTAACACCCAACCTTATGATGAATCCGAATGGGATCGATCATTGCAACACATCGTGCCAGATTTTGTCATTGCGAAACGAAGGCTATGCAAACTGGGCTGTGGAGAGGAAAGTGGCGGGTCTCATTTCCTTGGTGGACATGAAATCACCTGGAACTGGAAATGGAAGAAGCTGTTCTTGCTCGAGATCGTCTTTGGCAATCGAAGTGCAGCCTACAGGTGGCCTGGCAAGTCACCGGAAAAATGGTGGCTTCATCGCTATCAATGGCACCGTGGAGGAGCGGCCAACAGAACCTGGAAATGGTCCGCAAATGGCATGCGCTGTTAGTGGTTTTTGAGCGTCACCACACAGCAGGTAACACCCAACCTTATGATGAATCCGAATGGGATCGATCATTGCAACACATCGTGCCAGATTTTGTCATTGCGAAACGAAGGCTATGCAAACTGGGCTGTGGAGAGGAAAGTGGCGGGTCTCATTTCCTTGGTGGACATGAAATCACCTGGAACTGGAAATGGAAGAAGCTGTTCTTGCTCGAGATCGTCTTTGGCAATCGAAGTGCAGCCTACAGGTGGCCTGGCAAGTCACCGGAAAAATGGTGGCTTCATCGCTATCAATGGCACCGTGGAGGAGCGGCCAACAGAACCTGGAAATGGTCCGCAAATGGCATGCGCTGTTAGTGGTTTTTGAGCGTCACCACACAGCAGGTAACACCCAACCTTATGATGAATCCGAATGGGATCGATCATTGCAACACATCGTGCCAGATTTTGTCATTGCGAAACGAAGGCTATGCAAACTGGGCTGTGGAGAGGAAAGTGGCGGGTCTCATTTCCTTGGTGGACCTGAAATCACCTGGACCTGGACATGGTAGAAGCTGTTCTTGCTCGAGATCGCCCTTGGCAATCAAAGTGCAGCCTACAGGTGGCCTGGCAAGTCACCGGAAAAATGGTGGCTTAATCGCTATCAATGGCACCGTGGAGGAGCGGCCAACAGAACCTGGAAATGGTCCGCAAATGGCATGCGCTGTTAGTGGTTTTTGAGCGTCACCACACAGCAGGTAACGCCCAACCTTATGATGAATCCGAATGGGATCGATCATTGCAACACATCGTGCCAGATTGCAGATTTTCTATTCTTATCATAGCGAAACGAAGGCTATGAAACCGGGGCTGTGGAGAGGAAAGTGGCGGGTCTCATTTCCTTGGTGGACATGAAATCACACCTGGACATGGCAGAAGCTGTTCTTGCTTGAGATCGCCCTTGGCAATCGAAGTGCAGCCTACAGGTGGCCTGGCAAGTCACCGGAAAAATGGTGGCTTAATCGCTATCAATGGCACCGTGGAGGAGCGGCCAACAGAACCTGGAAATGGTCCGCAAATGGCATGCGCTGTTAGTGGTTTTTGAGCGTCACCACACAGCAGGTAACACCCAACCTTATGATGAATCCGAATGGGATCGATCATTGCAACACATCGTGCCAGATTTTGTCATAGCGTAACGAAGGCTATGCAACCTGGGGTATGGAGATGAAAATTGCGGGTCTCATTTCCTTGGTGGACCTGAAATCACCTGGACCTGGACATGGCAGAAGCTGTTCTTGCTTGAGATCGCCCTTGGCAATCGAAGTGCAGCCTACAGGTGGCCTGGCAAGTCACCGGAAAAATGGTGGCTTCATCGCTATCAATGGCACCGTGAAGGAGCGGCCAACAGAACCTGGAAATGGTCCGCAAATGGCATGCGCTGTTAGTGGTTTTTGAGCGTCACCACACAGCAGGTAACGCCCAACCTTATGATGAATCCGAATGGGATCGATCATTGCAACACATCGTGCCAGATTGCAGATTTTCTATTCTTATCATAGCGAAACGAAGGCTATGAAACCGGGGCTGTGGAGAGGAAAGTGGCGGGTCTCATTTCCTTGGTGGACATGAAATCACACCTGGACATGGCAGAAGCTGTTCTTGCTTGAGATCGCCTTTGGCAATCGAAGTGCAGCCTACAGGTGGCCTGGCAAGTCACCGGAAAAATGGTGGCTTAATCGCTATCAATGGCACCGTGGAGGAGCGGCCAACAGAACCTGGAAATGGTCCGCAAATGGCATGCGCTGTTAGTGGTTTTTGAGCGTCACCACACAGCAGGTAACACCCAACCTTATGATGAATCCGAATGGGATCGATCATTGCAACACATCGTGCCAGATTTTGTCATAGCGTAACGAAGGCTATGCAACCTGGGGTATGGAGATGAAAATTGCGGGTCTCATTTCCTTGGTGGACCTGAAATCACCTGGACCTGGACATGGCAGAAGCTGTTCTTGCTTGAGATCGCCCTTGGCAATCGAAGTGCAGCCTACAGGTGGCCTGGCAAGTCACCGGAAAAATGGTGGCTTCATCGCTATCAATGGCACCGTGAAGGAGCGGCCAACAGAACCTGGAAATGGTCCGCAAATGGCATGCGCTGTTAGTGGTTTTTGAGCGTCACCACACAGCAGGTAACACCCAACCTTATGATGAATCAAAATGGGATCGATCATTGCAACACATCGTGCCAGATTGCAGATTTTCTATTCTTATCATAGCGAAACAAAGACTATGAAACCGGGGCTGTGGAGAGGAAAGTGGCGGGTCTCATTTCCTTGGTGGACATGAAATCACACCTGGACATGGCAGAAGCTGTTCTTGCTCGAGATCGCCCTTGGCAATCGAAGTGCAGCCTACAGGTGGCCTGGCAAGTCACCGGAAAAATGGTGGCTTCATCGCTATCAATGGCACCGTGAAGGAGCGGCCAACAGAACCTGGAAATGGTCCGCAAATGGCATGCGCTGTTAGTGGTTTTTGAGCGTCACCACACAGCAGGTAACACCCAACGTTATGATGAATCCGAATGGGATCGATCATTGCAACACATCGTGCCAGATTTTGTCATTGCGAAACGAAGGCTATGCAAACTGGGCTGTGGAGAGGAAAGTGGCGGGTCTCATTTCCTTGGTGGACATGAAATCACCTGGACCTGGACATGGTAGAAGCTGTTCTTGCTCGAGATCGTCTTTGGCAATCGAAGTGCAGCCTACAGGTGGCCTGGCAAGTCACCGGAAAAATGGTGGCTTCATCGCTATCAATGGCACCGTGAAGGAGCGGCCAACAGAACCTGGAAATGGTCCGCAAATGGCATGCGCTGTTAGTGGTTTTTGATCGTCACCATACAGCAGGTAACACCCAACCTTATGATGAATCAAAATGGGATCGATCATTGCAACACATCGTGCCAGATTGCAGATTTTCTATTCTTATCATAGCGAAACAAAGACTATGAAACCGGGGCTGTGGAGAGGAAAGTGGCGGGTCTCATTTCCTTGGTGGACATGAAATCACACCTGGACATGGCAGAAGCTGTTCTTGCTTGAGATCGCCCTTGGCAATCGAAGTGCAGCCTACAGGTGGCCTGGCAAGTCACCGGAAAAATGGTGGCTTCATCGCTATCAATGGCACCGTGAAGGAGCGGCCAACAGAACCTGGAAATGGTCCGCAAATGGCATGCGCTGTTAGTGGTTTTTGAGCGTCACCACACAGCAGGTAACACCCAACCTTATGATGAATCCGAATGGGATCGATCATTGCAACACATCGTGCCAGATTTTGTCATTGCGAAACGAAGGCTATGCAAACTGGGCTGTGGAGAGGAAAGCGGCGGGTCTCATTTCCTTGGTGGACCTGAAATCACCTGGACCTGGACATGGTAGAAGCTGTTCTTGCTCGAGATCGTCTTTGGCAATCGAAGTGCAGCCTACAGGTGGCCTGGCAAGTCACCGGAAAAATGGTGGCTTCATCGCTATCAATGGCACCGTGAAGGAGCGGCCAACAGAACCTGGAAATGGTCCGCAAATGGCATGCGCTGTTAGTGGTTTTTGATCGTCACCACACAGCAGGTAACACCCAACCTTATGATGAATCAAAATGGGATCGATCATTGCAACACATCGTGCCAGATTGCAGATTTTCTATTCTTATCATAGCGAAACAAAGACTATGAAACCGGGGCTGTGGAGAGGAAAGTGGCGGGTCTCATTTCCTTGGTGGACATGAAATCACACCTGGACATGGCAGAAGCTGTTCTTGCTTGAGATCGCCCTTGGCAATCGAAGTGCAGCCTACAGGTGGCCTGGCAAGTCACCGGAAAAATGGTGGCTTCATCGCTATCAATGGCACCGTGGAGGAGCGGCCAACAGAACCTGGAAATGGTCCGCAAATGGCATGCGCTGTTAGTGGTTTTTGAGCGTCACCACACAGCAGGTAACACCCAACGTTATGATGAATCCGAATGGGATCGATCATTGCAACACATCGTGCCAGATTTTGTCATTGCGAAACGAAGGCTATGCAAACTGGGCTGTGGAGAGGAAAGTGGCGGGTCTCATTTCCTTGGTGGACATGAAATCACCTGGAACTGGAAATGGAAGAAGCTGTTCTTGCTCGAGATCGTCTTTGGCAATCGAAGTGCAGCCTACAGGTGGCCTGGCAAGTCACCGGAAAAATGGTGGCTTCATCGCTATCAATGGCACCGTGGAGGAGCGGCCAACAGAACCTGGAAATGGTCCGCAAATGGCATGCGCTGTTAGTGGTTTTTGAGCGTCACCACACAGCAGGTAACACCCAACCTTATGATGAATCAAAATGGGATCGATCATTGCAACACATCGTGCCAGATTTTGTCATTGCGAAACGAAGGCTATGCAAACTGGGCTGTGGAGAGGAAAGTGGCGGGTCTCATTTCCTTGGTGGACATGAAATCACCTGGAACTGGAAATGGAAGAAGCTGTTCTTGCTCGAGATCGTCTTTGGCAATCGAAGTGCAGCCTACAGGTGGCCTGGCAAGTCACCGGAAAAATGGTGGCTTCATCGCTATCAATGGCACCGTGAAGGAGCGGCCAACAGAACCTGGAAATGGTCCGCAAATGGCATGCGCTGTTAGTGGTTTTTGAGCGTCACCACACAGCAGGTAACACCCAACGTTATGATGAATCCGAATGGGATCGATCATTGCAACACATCGTGCCAGATTTTGTCATTGCGAAACGAAGGCTATGCAAACTGGGCTGTGGAGAGGAAAGTGGCGGGTCTCATTTCCTTGGTGGACATGAAATCACCTGGAACTGGAAATGGAAGAAGCTGTTCTTGCTCGAGATCGTCTTTGGCAATCGAAGTGCAGCCTACAGGTGGCCTGGCAAGTCACCGGAAAAATGGTGGCTTCATCGCTATCAATGGCACCGTGGAGGAGCGGCCAACAGAACCTGGAAATGGTCCGCAAATGGCATACGCTGTTAGTGGTTTTTGAGCGTCACCACACAGCAGGTAACACCCAACCTTATGATGAATCAAAATGGGATCGATCATTGCAACACATCGTGCCAGATTGCAGATTTTCTATTCTTATCATAGCGAAACAAAGACTATGAAACCGGGGCTGTGGAGAGGAAAGTGGCGGGTCTCATTTCCTTGGTGGACATGAAATCACACCTGGACATGGCAGAAGCTGTTCTTGCTTGAGATCGCCCTTGGCAATCGAAGTGCAGCCTACAGGTGGCCTGGCAAGTCACCGGAAAAATGGTGGCTTCATCGCTATCAATGGCACCGTGAAGGAGCGGCCAACAGAACCTGGAAATGGTCCGCAAATGGCATGCGCTGTTAGTGGTTTTTGAGCGTCACCACACAGCAGGTAACACCCAACGTTATGATGAATCCGAATGGGATCGATCATTGCAACACATCGTGCCAGATTTTGTCATTGCGAAACGAAGGCTATGCAAACTGGGCTGTGGAGAGGAAAGTGGCGGGTCTCATTTCCTTGGTGGACCTGTAATCACCTGGACCTGGACATGGTAGAAGCTGTTCTTGCTCGAGATCGTCTTTGGCAATCGAAGTGCAGCCTACAGGTGGCCTGGCAAGTCACCGGAAAAATGGTGGCTTCATCGCTATCAATGGCACCGTGAAGGAGCGGCCAACACAACCTGGAAATGGTCCGCAAATGGCATGCGCTGTTAGTGGTTTTTGATCGTCACCATACAGCAGGTAACACCCAACCTTATGATGAATCAAAATGGGATCGATCATTGCAACACATCGTGCCAGATTGCAGATTTTCTATTCTTATCATAGCGAAACAAAGACTATGAAACCGGGGCTGTGGAGAGGAAAGTGGCGGGTCTCATTTCCTTGGTGGACATGAAATCACACCTGTTCTTGAAATCACACCAGAAGCTGTTCTTGCTTGAGATCGCCCTTGGCAATCGAAGTGCAGCCTACAGGTGGCCTGGCAAGTCACCGGAAAAATGGTGGCTTCATCGCTATCAATGGCACCGTGGAGGAGCGGCCAACAGAACCTGGAAATGGTCCGCAAATGGCATGCGCTGTTAGTGGTTTTTGAGCGTCACCACACAGCAGGTAACACCCAACGTTATGATGAATCCGAATGGGATCGATCATTGCAACACATCGTGCCAGATTTTGTCATTGCGAAACGAAGGCTATGCAAACTGGGCTGTGGAGAGGAAAGTGACGGGTCTCATTTCCTTGGTGGACCTGAAATCACCTGGACCTGGACATGGTAGAAGCTGTTCTTGCTCGAGATCGTCTTTGGCAATCGAAGTGCAGCCTACAGGTGGCCTGGCAAGTCACCGGAAAAATGGTGGCTTCATCGCTATCAATGGCACCGTGAAGGAGCGGCCAACAGAACCTGGAAATGGTCCGCAAATGGCATACGCTGTTAGTGGTTTTTGAGCGTCACCACACAGCAGGTAACACCCAACCTTATGATGAATCAAAATGGGATCGATCATTGCAACACATCGTGCCAGATTGCAGATTTTCTATTCTTATCATAGCGAAACAAAGACTATGAAACCGGGGCTGTGGAGAGGAAAGTGGCGGGTCTCATTTCCTTGGTGGACATGAAATCACACCTGGACATGGCAGAAGCTGTTCTTGCTTGAGATCGCCCTTGGCAATCGAAGTGCAGCCTACAGGTGGCCTGGCAAGTCACCGGAAAAATGGTGGCTTCATCGCTATCAATGGCACCGTGAAGGAGCGGCCAACAGAACCTGGAAATGGTCCGCAAATGGCATGCGCTGTTAGTGGTTTTTGAGCGTCACCACACAGCAGGTAACACCCAACCTTATGATGAATCAAAATGGGATCGATCATTGCAACACATCGTGCCAGATTTTGTCATAGCGTAACGAAGGCTATGCAAACTGGGCTGTGGAGAGGAAAGTGGAGGTTCTCATTTCCTTGGTGGACCTGAAATCACCTGGACCTGGACATGGTAGAAGCTGTTCTTGCTCGAGATCGCCCTTGGCAATCAAAGTACAGCCTACAGGTGGCCTGGCAAGTCACCGGAAAAATGGTGGCTTAATCGCTATCAATGGCACCGTGGAGGAGCGGCCAACAGAACCTGGAAATGGTCCGCAAATGGCATGCGCTGTTAGTGGTTTTTGAGCGTCACCACACAGCAGGTAACACCCAACCTTATGATGAATCCGAATGGGATCGATCATTGCAACACATCGTGCCAGATTTTGTCATTGCGAAACGAAGGCTATGCAAACTGGGCTGTGGAGAGGAAAGTGGCGGGTTTCATTTCCTTGGTGGACATGAAATCACACCTGGACATGGCAGAAGCTGTTCTTGCTCGAGATCGCCCTTGGCAATCGAAGTGCAGCCTACAGGTGGCCTGGCAAGTCACCGGAAAAATGGTGGCTTAATCGCTATCAATGGCACCGTGAAGGAGCGGCCAACAGAACCTGGAAATGGTCCGCAAATGGCATGCGCTGTTAGTGGTTTTTGAGCGTCACCACACAGCAGGTAACACCCAACCTTATGATGAATCCGAATGGGATCGATCATTGCAACACATCGTGCCAGATTGCAGATTTTCTATTCTTATCATAGCGAAACAAAGACTATGAAACCGGGGCTGTGGAGAGGAAAGTGGCGGGTCTCATTTCCTTGGTGGACATGAAATCACACCTGGACATGGCAGAAGCTGTTCTTGCTTGAGATCGCCCTTGGCAATCGAAGTGCAGCCTACAGGTGGCCTGGCAAGTCACCGGAAAAATGGTGGCTTCATCGCTATCAATGGCACCGTGGAGGAGCGGCCAACAGAACCTGGAAATGGTCCGCAAATGGCATGCGCTGTTAGTGGTTTTTGAGCGTCACCACACAGCAGGTAACGCCCAACCTTATGATGAATCCGAATGGGATCGATCATTGCAACACATCGTGCCAGATTGCAAATTTTCTATTCTTATCATAGCGAAACAAAGGCTATGAAACCGGGGCTGTGGAGAGGAAAGTGGCGGGTCTCATTTCCTTGGTGGACATGAAATCACACCTGGACATGGCCGAAGCTGTTCTTGCTTGAGATCGCCCTTGGCAATCGAAGTGCAGCCTACAGGTGGCCTGGCAAATTACCGGAAAATGGTGGCTTCATCGCTATCAATGGCACCGTGGAGGAGCGGCCAACAGAACCTGGAAATGGTCCGCAAATGGCATGCGCTGTTAGTGGTTTTTGAGCGTCACCACACAGCAGGTAACACCCAACTTTATGATGAATCCGAATGAGATCGATCATTGCAACACATCGTGCCAGATTTTGTCATTGCGAAACGAAGGCTATGCAAACTGGGCTGTGGAGAGGAAAGTGGAGGTTCTCATTTCCTTGGTGGACCTGAAATCACCTGGACCTGGACATGGTAGAAGCTGTTCTTGCTCGAGATCGCCCTTGGCAATCAAAGTACAGCCTACAGGTGGCCTGGCAAGTCACCGGAAAAATGGTGGCTTAATCGCTATCAATGGCACCGTGGAGGAGCGGCCAACAGAACCTGGAAATGGTCCGCAAATGGCATGCGCTGTTAGTGGTTTTTGAGCGTCACCACACAGCAGGTAACACCCAACCTTATGATGAATCCGAATGGGATCGATCATTGCAACACATCGTGCCAGATTTTGTCATTGCGAAACGAAGGCTATGCAAACTGGGCTGTGGAGAGGAAAGTGGCGGGTTTCATTTCCTTGGTGGACATGAAATCACACCTGGACATGGCAGAAGCTGTTCTTGCTCGAGATCGCCCTTGGCAATCGAAGTGCAGCCTACAGGTGGCCTGGCAAGTCACCGGAAAAATGGTGGCTTAATCGCTATCAATGGCACCGTGAAGGAGCGGCCAACAGAACCTGGAAATGGTCCGCAAATGGCATGCGCTGTTAGTGGTTTTTGAGCGTCACCACACAGCAGGTAACACCCAACCTTATGATGAATCCGAATGGGATCGATCATTGCAACACATCGTGCCAGATTGCAGATTTTCTATTCTTATCATAGCGAAACAAAGACTATGAAACCGGGGCTGTGGAGAGGAAAGTGGCGGGTCTCATTTCCTTGGTGGACATGAAATCACACCTGGACATGGCAGAAGCTGTTCTTGCTTGAGATCGCCCTTGGCAATCGAAGTGCAGCCTACAGGTGGCCTGGCAAGTCACCGGAAAAATGGTGGCTTCATCGCTATCAATGGCACCGTGGAGGAGCGGCCAACAGAACCTGGAAATGGTCCGCAAATGGCATGCGCTGTTAGTGGTTTTTGAGCGTCACCACACAGCAGGTAACGCCCAACCTTATGATGAATCCGAATGGGATCGATCATTGCAACACATCGTGCCAGATTGCAAATTTTCTATTCTTATCATAGCGAAACAAAGGCTATGAAACCGGGGCTGTGGAGAGGAAAGTGGCGGGTCTCATTTCCTTGGTGGACATGAAATCACACCTGGACATGGCCGAAGCTGTTCTTGCTTGAGATCGCCCTTGGCAATCGAAGTGCAGCCTACAGGTGGCCTGGCAAATTACCGGAAAATGGTGGCTTCATCGCTATCAATGGCACCGTGGAGGAGCGGCCAACAGAACCTGGAAATGGTCCGCAAATGGCATGCGCTGTTAGTGGTTTTTGAGCGTCACCACACAGCAGGTAACACCCAACTTTATGATGAATCCGAATGAGATCGATCATTGCAACACATCGTGCCAGATTTTGTCATTGCGAAACGAAGGCTATGCAAACTGGGCTGTGGAGAGGAAAGTGGCGGGTTTCATTTCCTTGGTGGACATGAAATCACACCTGGACATGGCAGAAGCTGTTCTTGCTCGAGATCGCCCTTGGCAATCGAAGTGCAGCCTACAGGTGGCCTGGCAAGTCACCGGAAAAATGGTGGCTTAATCGCTATCAATGGCACCGTGAAGGAGCGGCCAACAGAACCTGGAAATGGTCCGCAAATGGCATGCGCTGTTAGTGGTTTTTGAGCGTCACCACACAGCAGGTAACACCCAACCTTATGATGAATCCGAATGGGATCGATCATTGCAACACATCGTGCCAGATTGCAGATTTTCTATTCTTATCATAGCGAAACAAAGACTATGAAACCGGGGCTGTGGAGAGGAAAGTGGCGGGTCTCATTTCCTTGGTGGACATGAAATCACACCTGGACATGGCAGAAGCTGTTCTTGCTTGAGATCGCCCTTGGCAATCGAAGTGCAGCCTACAGGTGGCCTGGCAAGTCACCGGAAAAATGGTGGCTTCATCGCTATCAATGGCACCGTGGAGGAGCGGCCAACAGAACCTGGAAATGGTCCGCAAATGGCATGCGCTGTTAGTGGTTTTTGAGCGTCACCACACAGCAGGTAACACCCAACCTTATGATGAATCAAAATGGGATCGCTCATTGCAACACATCGTGCCAGATTTTGTCATAGCGTAACGAAGGCTATGCAAACTGGGCTGTGGAGAGGAAAGTGGCGGGTCTCATTTCCTTGGTGGACCTGAAATCACCTGGACCTGGACATGGCAGAAGCTGTTCTTGCTCGAGATCGTCCTTGGCAATCGAGGCGCAGCCTACAGGTGGCCCGGCAAGTCACCGGAAAATGGTGGCTTAATCGCTATCAATGGCACCGTGGAGGAGCGGCCACCAGAACCTGGAAATGGTCCGCAAATGGCATGCGCTGTTAGTGGTTTCTGAGCGTCACCACACAGCAGGTAACACCCAACCTTATGATGAATCCGAATGGGATCGATCATTGCAACACATCGTGCCAGATTTTGTCATAGCGAAACGAAGGCTATGCAACCTGGGCTGTGGAGAGGAAAGTGGCGGGTCTCATTTCCTTGGTGGACCTGGACATGGTCGAAGCTGTTCTTGCTCGAGATCGTCTTTGGCAATCGAAGTGCAGCCTACAGGTGGCCTGGCAAATTACCGGAAAATGGTGGCTTCATCGCTATCAATGGCACCGTGGAGGAGCGGCCACCAGAACCTGGAAATGGTCCGCAAATGGCATGCGCTGTTAGTGGTTTTTGAGCGTCACCACACAGCAGGTAACACCCAACCTCATGATGAATCCGAATGGGATCGATCATTGCAACACATCGTGCCAGATTGCAGATTTTCTATTCTTATCATAGCGAAACAAAGGCTATGCAAACCGGGGCTGTGGAGAGGAAAGTGGCGGGTCTCATTTCCTTGGTGGACATGAAATCACCTGGACCTGGAAATGGAAGAAGCTGTTCTTGCTTGAGATCGTCCTTGGCAATCGAAGTGCAGCCTACAGGTGGCCTGGCAAGTCACCGGAAAAATGGTGGCTTCATCGCTATCAATGGCACCGTGGAGGAGCGGCCAACAGAACCTGGAAATGGTCCGCAAATGGCATGCGCTGTTAGTGGTTTTTGAGCGTCACCACACAGCAGGTAACACCCAACCTTATGATGAATCCGAATGGGATCGATCATTGCAACACATCGTGCCAGATTTTGTCATTGCGAAACGAAGGCTATGCAAACTGGGCTGTGGAGAGGAAAGTGGAGGTTCTCATTTCCTTGGTGGACCTGAAATCACCTGGACCTGGACATGGTAGAAGCTGTTCTTGCTCGAGATCGCCCTTGGCAATCAAAGTGCAGCCTACAGGTGGCCTGGCAAGTCACCGGAAAAATGGTGGCTTAATCGCTATCAATGGCACCGTGGAGGAGCGGCCAACAGAACCTGGAAATGGTCCGCAAATGGCATGCGCTGTTAGTGGTTTTTGAGCGTCACCACACAGCAGGTAACACCCAACTTTATGATGAATCCGAATGAGATCGATCATTGCAACACATCGTGCCAGATTTTGTCATTGCGAAACGAAGGCTATGCAAACTGGGCTGTGGAGAGGAAAGTGGAGGTTCTCATTTCCTTGGTGGACCTGAAATCACCTGGACCTGGACATGGTAGAAGCTGTTCTTGCTCGAGATCGCCCTTGGCAATCAAAGTGCAGCCTACAGGTGGCCTGGCAAGTCACCGGAAAAATGGTGGCTTAATCGCTATCAATGGCACCGTGGAGGAGCGGCCAACAGAACCTGGAAATGGTCCGCAAATGGCATGCGCTGTTAGTGGTTTTTGAGCGTCACCACACAGCAGGTAACACCCAACTTTATGATGAATCCGAATGAGATCGATCATTGCAACACATCGTGCCAGATTTTGTCATTGCGAAACGAAGGCTATGCAAACTGGGCTGTGGAGAGGAAAGTGGAGGTTCTCATTTCCTTGGTGGACCTGAAATCACCTGGACCTGGACATGGTAGAAGCTGTTCTTGCTCGAGATCGCCCTTGGCAATCAAAGTGCAGCCTACAGGTGGCCTGGCAAGTCACCGGAAAAATGGTGGCTTAATCGCTATCAATGGCACCGTGGAGGAGCGGCCAACAGAACCTGGAAATGGTCCGCAAATGGCATGCGCTGTTAGTGGTTTTTGAGCGTCACCACACAGCAGGTAACACCCAACTTTATGATGAATCCGAATGAGATCGATCATTGCAACACATCGTGCCAGATTTTGTCATTGCGAAACGAAGGCTATGCAAACTGGGCTGTGGAGAGGAAAGTGGAGGTTCTCATTTCCTTGGTGGACCTGAAATCACTTGGACCTGGACATGGTAGAAGCTGTTCTTGCTTGAGATCGCCCTTGGCAATCAAAGTGCAGCCTACAGGTGGCCTGGCAAGTCACCGGAAAAATGGTGGCTTAATCGCTATCAATGGCACCGTGGAGGAGCGGCCAACAGAACCTGGAAATGGTCCGCAAATGGCATGCGCTGTTAGTGGTTTTTGAGCGTCACCACACAGCAGGTAACACCCAACTTTATGATGAATCCGAATGAGATCGATCATTGCAACACATCGTGCCAGATTTTGTCATTGCGAAACGAAGGCTATGCAAACTGGGCTGTGGAGAGGAAAGTGGAGGTTCTCATTTCCTTGGTGGACCTGAAATCACCTGGACCTGGACATGGTAGAAGCTGTTCTTGCTCGAGATCGCCCTTGGCAATCAAAGTGCAGCCTACAGGTGGCCTGGCAAGTCACCGGAAAAATGGTGGCTTAATCGCTATCAATGGCACCGTGGAGGAGCGGCCAACAGAACCTGGAAATGGTCCGCAAATGGCATGCGCTGTTAGTGGTTTTTGAGCGTCACCACACAGCAGGTAACACCCAACTTTATGATGAATCCGAATGAGATCGATCATTGCAACACATCGTGCCAGATTTTGTCATTGCGAAACGAAGGCTATGCAAACTGGGCTGTGGAGAGGAAAGTGGAGGTTCTCATTTCCTTGGTGGACCTGAAATCACCTGGACCTGGACATGGTAGAAGCTGTTCTTGCTCGAGATCGCCCTTGGCAATCAAAGTGCAGCCTACAGGTGGCCTGGCAAGTCACCGGAAAAATGGTGGCTTCATCGCTATCAATGGCACCGTGGAGGAGCGGCCAACAGAACCTGGAAATGGTCCGCAAATGGCATGCGCTGTTAGTGGTTTTTGAGCGTCACCACACAGCAGGTAACACCCAACTTTATGATGAATCCGAATGAGATCGATCATTGCAACACATCGTGCCAGATTTTGTCATTGCGAAACGAAGGCTATGCAAACTGGGCTGTGGAGAGGAAAGTGGCGGGTCTCATTTCCTTGGTGGACATGAAATCACCTGGACCTGGAAATGGAAGAAGCTGTTCTTGCTCGAGATCGCCCTTGGCAATCGAAGTGCAGCCTACAGGTGGCCTGGCAAGTCACCGGAAAAATGGTGACTTAATCGCTATCAATGGCACCGTGGAGGAGCGGCCAACAGAACCTGGAAATGGTCCGCAAATGGCATGCGCTGTTAGTGGTTTTTGAGCGTCACCACACAGCAGGTAACGCCCAACCTTATGATGAATCCGAATGGGATCGATCATTGCAACACATCGTGCCAGATTTTGTCATTGCGAAACGAAGGCTATGCAAACTGGGCTGTGGAGAGGAAAGTGGAGGTTCTCATTTCCTTGGTGGACCTGAAATCACCTGGACCTGGACATGGTAGAAGCTGTTCTTGCTCGAGATCGCCCTTGGCAATCGAAGTGCAGCCTACAGGTGGCCTGGCAAGTCACCGGAAAAATGGTGGCTTAATCGCTATCAATGGCACCGTGAAGGAGCGGCCAACAGAACCTGGAAATGGTCCGCAAATGGCATGCGCTGTTAGTAGTTTTTGAGCGTCACCATACAGCAGGTAACACCCAACCTTATGATGAATCCGAATGGGATCGATCATTGCAACACTCCGGCCAGATTGCAGATTTTCTATTCTTATCATAGCGAAACAAAGACTATGAAACCGGGGCTGTGGAGAGGAAAGTGGCGGGTTTCATTTCCTTGGTGGACATGAAATCACACCTGGACATGGCAGAAGCTGTTCTTGCTTGAGATCGCCCTTGGCAATCGAAGTGCAGCCTACAGGTGGCCTGGCAAGTCACCGGAAAAATGGTGGCTTAATCGCTATCAATGGCACCGTGAAGGAGCGGCCAACAGAACCTGGAAATGGTCCGCAAATGGCATGCGCTGTTAGTGGTTTTTGAGCGTCACCACACAGCAGGTAACACCCAACGTTATGATGAATCCGAATGGGATCGATCATTGCAACACATCGTGCCAGATTTTGTCATTGCGAAACGAAGGCTATGCAAACTGGGCTGTGGAGAGGAAAGTGGCGGGTCTCATTTCCTTGGTGGACCTGAAATCACCTGGACCTGGACATGGTAGAAGCTGTTCTTGCTCGAGATCGTCTTTGGCAATCGAAGTGCAGCCTACAGGTGGCCTGGCAAGTCACCGGAAAAATGGTGGCTTCATCGCTATCAATGGCACCGTGAAGGAGCGGCCAACAGAACCTGGAAATGGTCCGCAAATGGCATGCGCTGTTAGTGGTTTTTGATCGTCACCATACAGCAGGTAACACCCAACCTTATGATGAATCAAAATGGGATCGATCATTGCAACACATCGTGCCAGATTGCAGATTTTCTATTCTTATCATAGCGAAACAAAGACTATGAAACCGGGGCTGTGGAGAGGAAAGTGGCGGGTCTCATTTCCTTGGTGGACATGAAATCACACCTGGACATGGCAGAAGCTGTTCTTGCTTGAGATCGCCCTTGGCAATCGAAGTGCAGCCTACAGGTGGCCTGGCAAGTCACCGGAAAAATGGTGGCTTCATCGCTATCAATGGCACCGTGGAGGAGCGGCCAACAGAACCTGGAAATGGTCCGCAAATGGCATGCGCTGTTAGTGGTTTTTGAGCGTCACCACACAGCAGGTAACACCCAACCTTATGATGAATCCGAATGGGATCGATCATTGCAACACATCGTGCCAGATTTTGTCATTGCGAAACGAAGGCTATGCAAACTGGGCTGTGGAGAGGAAAGTGGCGGGTCTCATTTCCTTGGTGGACATGAAATCACCTGGAACTGGAAATGGAAGAAGCTGTTCTTGCTCGAGATCGTCTTTGGCAATCGAAGTGCAGCCTACAGGTGGCCTGGCAAGTCACCGAAAAAATGGTGGCTTCATCGCTATCAATGGCACCGTGGAGGAGCGGCCAACAGAACCTGGAAATGGTCCGCAAATGGCATACGCTGTTAGTGGTATTTGAGCGTCACCACACAGCAGGTAACACCCAACCTTATGATGTATCAAAATGGGATCGATCATTGCAACACATCGTGCCAGATTTTGTCATTGCGAAACGAAGGCTATGCAAACTGGGCTGTGGAGAGGAAAGTGGAGGTTCTCATTTCCTTGGTGGACCTGAAATCACCTGGACCTGGACATGGTAGAAGCTGTTCTTGCTCGAGATCGCCCTTGGCAATCAAAGTGCAGCCTACAGGTGGCCTGGCAAGTCACCGGAAAAATGGTGGCTTAATCGCTATCAATGGCACCGTGGAGGAGCGGCCAACAGAACCTGGAAATGGTCCGCAAATGGCATGCGCTGTTAGTGGTTTTTGAGCGTCACCACACAGCAGGTAACGCCCAACCTTATGATGAATCCGAATGGGATCGATCATTGCAACACATCGTGCCAGATTGCAGATTTTCTATTCTTATCATAGCGAAACGAAGGCTATGAAACCGGGGCTGTGGAGAGGAAAGTGGCGGGTCTCATTTCCTTGGTGGACATGAAATCACACCTGGACATGGCAGAAGCTGTTCTTGCTTGAGATCGCCCTTGGCAATCGAAGTGCAGCCTACAGGTGGCCTGGCAAGTCACCGGAAAAATGGTGGCTTAATCGCTATCAATGGCACCGTGGAGGAGCGGCCAACAGAACCTGGAAATGGTCCGCAAATGGCATGCGCTGTTAGTGGTTTTTGAGCGTCATCACACAGCAGGTAACACCCAACCTTATGATGAATTCGAATGGGATCGATCATTGCAACACATCGTGCCAGATTTTGTCATAGCGTAACGAAGGCTATGCAACCTGGGGTATGGAGATGAAAATTGCGGGTCTCATTTCCTTGGTGGACCTGAAATCACCTGGACCTGGACATGGCAGAAGCTGTTCTTGCTTGAGATCGCCCTTGGCAATCGAAGTGCAGCCTACAGGTGGCCTGGCAAGTCACCGGAAAAATGGTGGCTTCATCGCTATCAATGGCACCGTGAAGGAGCGGCCAACAGAACCTGGAAATGGTCCGCAAATGGCATGCGCTGTTAGTGGTTTTTGAGCGTCACCACACAGCAGGTAACGCCCAACCTTATGATGAATCCGAATGGGATCGATCATTGCAACACATCGTGCCAGATTGCAGATTTTCTATTCTTATCATAGCGAAACGAAGGCTATGAAACCGGGGCTGTGGAGAGGAAAGTGGCGGGTCTCATTTCCTTGGTGGACATGAAATCACACCTGGACATGGCAGAAGCTGTTCTTGCTTGAGATCGCCCTTGGCAATCGAAGTGCAGCCTACAGGTGGCCTGGCAAGTCACCGGAAAAATGGTGGCTTAATCGCTATCAATGGCACCGTGGAGGAGCGGCCAACAGAACCTGGAAATGGTCCGCAAATGGCATGCGCTGTTAGTGGTTTTTGAGCGTCACCACACAGCAGGTAACACCCAACCTTATGATGAATCCGAATGGGATCGATCATTGCAACACATCGTGCCAGATTTTGTCATAGCGTAACGAAGGCTATGCAACCTGGGGTATGGAGATGAAAATTGCGGGTCTCATTTCCTTGGTGGACCTGAAATCACCTGGACCTGGACATGGCAGAAGCTGTTCTTGCTTGAGATCGCCCTTGGCAATCGAAGTGCAGCCTACAGGTGGCCTGGCAAGTCACCGGAAAAATGGTGGCTTCATCGCTATCAATGGCACCGTGAAGGAGCGGCCAACAGAACCTGGAAATGGTCCGCAAATGGCATGCGCTGTTAGTGGTTTTTGAGCGTCACCACACAGCAGGTAACACCCAACCTTATGATGAATCAAAATGGGATCGATCATTGCAACACATCGTGCCAGATTGCAGATTTTCTATTCTTATCATAGCGAAACAAAGACTATGAAACCGGGGCTGTGGAGAGGAAAGTGGCGGGTCTCATTTCCTTGGTGGACATGAAATCACACCTGGACATGGCAGAAGCTGTTCTTGCTTGAGATCGCCCTTGGCAATCGAAGTGCAGCCTACAGGTGGCCTGGCAAGTCACCGGAAAAATGGTGGCTTCATCGCTATCAATGGCACCGTGAAGGAGCGGCCAACAGAACCTGGAAATGGTCCGCAAATGGCATGCGCTGTTAGTGGTTTTTGAGCGTCACCACACAGCAGGTAACACCCAACCTTATGATGAATCCGAATGGGATCGATCATTGCAACACATCGTGCCAGATTTTGTCATAGCGTAACGAAGGCTATGCAACCTGGGGTATGGAGATGAAAATTGCGGGTCTCATTTCCTTGGTGGACCTGAAATCACCTGGACCTGGACATGGCAGAAGCTGTTCTTGCTTGAGATCGCCCTTGGCAATCGAAGTGCAGCCTACAGGTGGCCTGGCAAGTCACCGGAAAAATGGTGGCTTCATCGCTATCAATGGCACCGTGAAGGAGCGGCCAACAGAACCTGGAAATGGTCCGCAAATGGCATGCGCTGTTAGTGGTTTTTGAGCGTCACCACACAGCAGGTAACACCCAACCTTATGATGAATCAAAATGGGATCGATCATTGCAACACATCGTGCCAGATTGCAGATTTTCTATTCTTATCATAGCGAAACAAAGACTATGAAACCGGGGCTGTGGAGAGGAAAGTGGCGGGTCTCATTTCCTTGGTGGACATGAAATCACACCTGGACATGGCAGAAGCTGTTCTTGCTTGAGATCGCCCTTGGCAATCGAAGTGCAGCCTACAGGTGGCCTGGCAAGTCACCGGAAAAATGGTGGCTTCATCGCTATCAATGGCACCGTGAAGGAGCGGCCAACAGAACCTGGAAATGGTCCGCAAATGGCATGCGCTGTTAGTGGTTTTTGAGCGTCACCACACAGCAGGTAACACCCAACCTTATGATGAATCCGAATGGGATCGATCATTGCAACACATCGTGCCAGATTGCAGATTTTCTATTCTTATCATAGCGAAACAAAGACTATGAAACCGGGGCTGTGGAGAGGAAAGTGGCGGGTCTCATTTCCTTGGTGGACATGAAATCACACCTGGACATGGCAGAAGCTGTTCTTGCTTGAGATCGCCCTTGGCAATCGAAGTGCAGCCTACAGGTGGCCTGGCAAGTCACCGGAAAAATGGTGGCTTCATCGCTATCAATGGCACCGTGAAGGAGCGGCCAACAGAACCTGGAAATGGTCCGCA
The DNA here is from genome assembly GCF_943734745.1 of Anopheles darlingi. Taxonomy (NCBI): domain Eukaryota; kingdom Metazoa; phylum Arthropoda; class Insecta; order Diptera; family Culicidae; genus Anopheles; species Anopheles darlingi. Next base: position 52,897,290 of record NC_064874.1, read on the forward strand.
AATGGCATGCGCTGTTAGTGGTTTTTGAGCGTCACCACACAGCAGGTAACACCCAACGTTATGATGAATCCGAATGGGATCGATTTTTTTTTTTTTTCCGAAAATTACGTTTATTCTGATAATAATTGATAGTAATCGAGGTTGATTTACAATGGGTTCAGCTTTTGCTTCTCCTCATTAGTTGTGTTATAAATGGGTGACCCGAGTGAATTGTTGATTGTACTATAACTTGAGTGGTGTTGGATTTTTGACTGGAATTGTTATCCTGTCTTATTGTTTCCGTCCTATTTTTCCTGTATAATCTTATTTCCTACCCTTCCCCCATTATGTACATGGAATAAAAGCTGATTTACCTAAACCTATCTCACCTAAGCCTACTCTACTAATTAAGCTATGTACATGTGTCATAGGAGACGTTTTTTCAATTCGGTGTTTCTTACGCAATCAGACCAGTACTTCTTGTTTATTTTTAAAATGTGTTTTGGAATTTTTTCTACTTCGGCTAGATTATGTACTTTATCTGTGCTATGCCAGGGGGGCAGGTTGAGTATTATTTTCAGAAATTTGTTTTGAATTTTTTGCAATTTAAGTTTGTGAGATTTTGCACTGCTAGTCCATATGGCGGAGGCATAAGTAATGGTGGGTCGGATAATCGACGTGTAAAGTAGTAACTTGTTTTTCCTATTAAGTTTAGATCTCCTATTAATTAGGCTATAGAGTATTTTTAGATGTGTTTCGCATTTTTGTATTGTTTTGTATATATGTGTTTTATAGGATAATTTCTTATCTAAATGGAGTCCTAGGTATTTAACTGATTCCTTCCATGGAATGTCTGTGTTATTAATTTTTGTGCATCTGTTTGGTTGGCGACTTTGGCTGGTTCTACGAGTGAAGAAAATTGCTTCGGATTTCTCTGCATTTATTTGCATCTTCCATTTTTTGCAGTATTTTTCGTATTTTTTGAGGCTATTGTTTAGGTTTTTTGTTATAGCATTGGAAATAGTGCTGGAGGAGCTTATTGCTATGTCGTCTGCATAGAGATATTGTTTACATTTCTTTTGAGTAGGAATGTCGGAGATGTAGATGTTGAACAGTAATGGAGAGAGAACACTACCCTGCGGTACTCCTGCATCTGGTGTGTAGATGTTAGAGCTTGAGTTTCCTATGAATACCTGATTTTGTCTGTTTTTAAGGAATGAATCTATTAATTTAACGATGTTCTGTGGGAATTTTAGTTTGGACAATTTATATATTAAACCGTTATGCCAGATTGTATCGAAAGCTTTCTCGCTATCTAGTAGGACGAGTCCTGTGGATTTTTTATTTTTTAAGTTTGATCGTATATTACTGGTTAGCCTGTGTAGTTGATGGGTGGTTGACAGTGATTTTTGGAAGCCGAATTGGGTAGGTTGGATTATGCAGTTATTGCTAGTATGTTCGTTTATCCTATTGGCTATTGTTTTTTCGAAAATTTTTCCCAGGCAGCTGAGCAAGCTGATGGGTCGGTAGTTTTGGGGGAGGCTATGGTCTTTACCCGGTTTGGGGATTGGGACGATTTTTGCGTGTTTCCAAGCATTGGGGAAGTAGCCTAAGTTTAGACAAGCATTGAAAATGTGTGTAATTTGGATTATGGCTTTGTTGGGTAGATTTTTGATACTTTTGTTGTTGATATTGTCTAAACCGGTGGATTTTTTAGTTTTCAGTTTTTTGATAATGTTTGTGATTTCTATTGGTTTGATCAGAAGGGTTGGGGGGAGTGATTCTTGGCTTGAATTTTTTAAACTTTGGGCCGATTCTTTCACTGTTTTTTCCATGGCGCTCTTTAAGTTTGTTGTTATTTTATGGGAGTGTTTAAAGTGTGAGCTTATAGCTTCACATTTTTCTTCTGCACTCATTAGGACTTCATTTCCATTCGTTTTTAAGGGAGGAATGATTTGTTTTTGGTTTTTTAGATTTTTAACTATTTTCCACAGGGTTTTGTTGCTGTTGTGTTTGCTGTTGATGTTCGATAGTGTTTTGTCCCAGTTTTCATTTCGCAATGTATTTGTTTCTTCGCTAATCGTTTTTTCGAGTGAAGTATAAAACAATTTCGCTTGTTTGTTTCTACGGTTTCGTTGCCAAATTCGTCTGTACATATTTTTGATTTTGATCATTGTTTTTATGTTTTCTGGGAGTTTGATGTTATACTGTCCTGGTGTGATGAGTGGTATTGATTTATTATGGGCACATTGTATTGTTGTTGTGAGTGCTTTTATCTTCCGGTCTATTTGCTGGGTGGTGTCTAGGGTGTAATGGTTCATGTTTTGAACATTTACCTCACGGTTTATGTGTTCTCTGAACTGTTTCCAGTTTGCTTGGTTATAGTCAAACAATTTTGTAGAAGGTTTTTCTGTAGCAGTTGAGTGGTTAATGTTGAAGGTGACTGGCTCATGGTCGGATGAGAGTTCTGCTATTGTAATTGGTGATGAAATTTCATGATGGCCGTTTGTGATGATTAGGTCTATTGTTGAAGGTGAGAATTTACTGCATGTGGGAAAGTGAGTGGGTGTCTGTGGGTGGTAGATAGCGAAGGTGCCTCTTTGGCTGAGTTCAAAAAGGGTCTTGCCTGCACCATTTGCTGTTTTGCAGTTCCACATTCGATGCCGGGCGTTAAGGTCGCCACAGATGAAGTAGCTTTGGTTTCTATTCGTCAGTTTCTCCATGTCACTTTTGAATTTTTTGAGGTCTCTGTTGCCTCCCGGGTGATATGCTGCTGTGATGATGATGTTTCCTTGTTTCGTTGCTACAGAGATACCGAATGGGATCGATCATTGCAACACATCGTGCCAGATTTTGTCATTGCGAAACGAAGGCTATGCAAACTGGGCTGTGGAGAGGAAAGTGGCGGGTCTCATTTCCTTGGTGGACATGAAATCACCTGGACCTGGACATGGTAGAAGCTGTTCTTGCTCGAGATCGTCTTTGGCAATCGAAGTGCAGCCTACAGGTGGCCTGGCAAGTCACCGGAAAAATGGTGGCTTCATCGCTATCAATGGCACCGTGAAGGAGCGGCCAACAGAACCTGGAAATGGTCCGCAAATGGCATGCGCTGTTAGTGGTTTTTGATCGTCACCATACAGCAGGTAACACCCAACCTTATGATGAATCAAAATGGGATCGATCATTGCAACACATCGTGCCAGATTGCAGATTTTCTATTCTTATCATAGCGAAACAAAGACTATGAAACCGGGGCTGTGGAGAGGAAAGTGGCGGGTCTCATTTCCTTGGTGGACATGAAATCACACCTGGACATGGCAGAAGCTGTTCTTGCTTGAGATCGCCCTTGGCAATCGAAGTGCAGCCTACAGGTGGCCTGGCAAGTCACCGGAAAAATGGTGGCTTCATCGCTATCAATGGCACCGTGAAGGAGCGGCCAACAGAACCTGGAAATGGTCCGCAAATGGCATGCGCTGTTAGTGGTTTTTGAGCGTCACCACACAGCAGGTAACACCCAACCTTATGATGAATCCGAATGGGATCGATCATTGCAACACATCGTGCCAGATTTTGTCATTGCGAAACGAAGGCTATGCAAACTGGGCTGTGGAGAGGAAAGCGGCGGGTCTCATTTCCTTGGTGGACCTGAAATCACCTGGACCTGGACATGGTAGAAGCTGTTCTTGCTCGAGATCGTCTTTGGCAATCGAAGTGCAGCCTACAGGTGGCCTGGCAAGTCACCGGAAAAATGGTGGCTTCATCGCTATCAATGGCACCGTGAAGGAGCGGCCAACAGAACCTGGAAATGGTCCGCAAATGGCATGCGCTGTTAGTGGTTTTTGATCGTCACCATACAGCAGGTAACACCCAACCTTATGATGAATCAAAATGGGATCGATCATTGCAACACATCGTGCCAGATTGCAGATTTTCTATTCTTATCCTAGCGAAACAAAGACTATGAAACCGGGGCTGTGGAGAGGAAAGTGGCGGGTCTCATTTCCTTGGTGGACATGAAATCACACCTGGACATGGCAGAAGCTGTTCTTGCTTGAGATCGCCCTTGGCAATCGAAGTGCAGCCTACAGGTGGCCTGGCAAGTCACCGGAAAAATGGTGGCTTCATCGCTATCAATGGCACCGTGGAGGAGCGGCCAACAGAACCTGGAAATGGTCCGCAAATGGCATGCGCTGTTAGTGGTTTTTGAGCGTCACCACACAGCAGGTAACACCCAACCTTATGATGAATCCGAATGGGATCGATCATTGCAACACATCGTGCCAGATTTTGTCATTGCGAAACGAAGGCTATGCAAACTGGGCTGTGGAGAGGAAAGTGGCGGGTCTCATTTCCTTGGTGGACATGAAATCACCTGGAACTGGAAATGGAAGAAGCTGTTCTTGCTCGAGATCGTCTTTGGCAATCGAAGTGCAGCCTACAGGTGGCCTGGCAAGTCACCGGAAAAATGGTGGCTTCATCGCTATCAATGGCACCGTGGAGGAGCGGCCAACAGAACCTGGAAATGGTCCGCAAATGGCATGCGCTGTTAGTGGTTTTTGAGCGTCACCACACAGCAGGTAACACCCAACCTTATGATGAATCAAAATGGGATCGATCATTGCAACACATCGTGCCAGATTTTGTCATTGCGAAACGAAGGCTATGCAAACTGGGCTGTGGAGAGGAAAGTGGCGGGTCTCATTTCCTTGGTGGACATGAAATCACCTGGAACTGGAAATGGAAGAAGCTGTTCTTGCTCGAGATCGTCTTTGGCAATCGAAGTGCAGCCTACAGGTGGCCTGGCAAGTCACCGGAAAAATGGTGGCTTCATCGCTATCAATGGCACCGTGGAGGAGCGGCCAACAGAACCTGGAAATGGTCCGCAAATGGCATACGCTGTTAGTGGTTTTTGAGCGTCACCACACAGCAGGTAACACCCAACCTTATGATGAATCAAAATGGGATCGATCATTGCAACACATCGTGCCAGATTGCAGATTTTCTATTCTTATCATAGCGAAACAAAGACTATGAAACCGGGGCTGTGGAGAGGAAAGTGGCGGGTCTCATTTCCTTGGTGGACATGAAATCACACCTGGACATGGCAGAAGCTGTTCTTGCTTGAGATGCGCCCTTGGCAATCGAAGTGCAGCCTACAGGTGGCCTGGCAAGTCACCGGAAAAATGGTGGCTTCATCGCTATCAATGGCACCGTGAAGGAGCGGCCAACAGAACCTGGAAATGGTCCGCAAATGGCATGCGCTGTTAGTGGTTTTTGAGCGTCACCACACAGCAGGTAACACCCAACGTTATGATGAATCCGAATGGGATCGATCATTGCAACACATCGTGCCAGATTTTGTCATTGCGAAACGAAGGCTATGCAAACTGGGCTGTGGAGAGGAAAGTGGCGGGTCTCATTTCCTTGGTGGACCTCAAATCACCTGGACCTGGACATGGTAGAAGCTGTTCTTGCTCGAGATCGTCTTTGGCAATCGAAGTGCAGCCTACAGGTGGCCTGGCAAGTCACCGGAAAAATGGTGGCTTCATCGCTATCAATGGCACCGTGAAGGAGCGGCCAACAGAACCTGGAAATGGTCCGCAAATGGCATGCGCTGTTAGTGGTTTTTGATCGTCACCATACAGCAGGTAACACCCAACCTTATGATGAATCAAAATGGGATCGATCATTGCAACACATCGTGCCAGATTGCAGATTTTCTATTCTTATCATAGCGAAACAAAGACTATGAAACCGGGGCTGTGGAGAGGAAAGTGGCGGGTCTCATTTCCTTGGTGGACATGAAATCACACCTGTTCTTGAAATCACACCAGAAGCTGTTCTTGCTTGAGATCGCCCTTGGCAATCGAAGTGCAGCCTACAGGTGGCCTGGCAAGTCACCGGAAAAATGGTGGCTTCATCGCTATCAATGGCACCGTGGAGGAGCGGCCAACAGAACCTGGAAATGGTCCGCAAATGGCATGCGCTGTTAGTGGTTTTTGAGCGTCACCACACAGCAGGTAACACCCAACGTTATGATGAATCCGAATGGGATCGATCATTGCAACACATCGTGCCAGATTTTGTCATTGCGAAACGAAGGCTATGCAAACTGGGCTGTGGAGAGGAAAGTGGCGGGTCTCATTTCCTTGGTGGACCTGAAATCACCTGGACCTGGACATGGTAGAAGCTGTTCTTGCTCGAGATCGTCTTTGGCAATCGAAGTGCAGCCTACAGGTGGCCTGGCAAGTCACCGGAAAAATGGTGGCTTCATCGCTATCAATGGCACCGTGAAGGAGCGGCCAACAGAACCTGGAAATGGTCCGCAAATGGCATGCGCTGTTAGTGGTTTTTGATCGTCACCATACAGCAGGTAACACCCAACCTTATGATGAATCCGGATGGGATCGATCATTGCAACACATCGTGCCAGATTGCAGATTTTCTATTCTTATCATAGCGAAACAAAGACTATGAAACCGGGGCTGTGGAGAGGAAAGTGGCGGGTCTCATTTCCTTGGTGGACATGAAATCACACCTGGACATGGCAGAAGCTGTTCTTGCTTGAGATCGCCCTTGGCAATCGAAGTGCAGCCTACAGGTGGCCTGGCAAGTCACCGGAAAAATGGTGGCTTCATCGCTATCAATGGCACCGTGAAGGAGCGGCCAACAGAACCTGGAAATGGTCCGCAAATGGCATACGCTGTTAGTGGTTTTTGAGCGTCACCACACAGCAGGTAACACCCAACCTTATGATGAATCCGAATGGGATCGATCATTGCAACACATCGTGCCAGATTTTGTCATTGCGAAACGAAGGCTATGCAAACTGGACTGTGGAGAGGAAAGTGGCGGGTCTCATTTCCTTGGTGGACATGAAATCACCTGGAACTGGAAATGGAAGAAGCTGTTCTTGCTCGAGATCGTCTTTGGCAATCGAAGTGCAGCCTACAGGTGGCCTGGCAAGTCACCGGAAAAATGGTGGCTTCATCGCTATCAATGGCACCGTGAAGGAGCGGCCAACAGAACCTGGAAATGGTCCGCAAATGGCATGCGCTGTTAGTGGTTTTTGAGCGTCACCACACAGCAGGTAACACCCAACCTTATGATGAATCCGAATGGGATCGATCATTGCAACACATCGTGCCAGATTGCAGATTTTCTATTCTTATCATAGCGAAACAAAGACTATGAAACCGGGGCTGTGGAGAGGAAAGTGGCGGGTCTCATTTCCTTGGTGGACATGAAATCACACCTGGACATGGCAGAAGCTGTTCTTGCTTGAGATCGCCCTTGGCAATCGAAGTGCAGCCTACAGGTGGCCTGGCAAGTCACCGGAAAAATGGTGGCTTCATCGCTATCAATGGCACCGTGAAGGAGCGGCCAACAGAACCTGGAAATGGTCCGCAAATGGCATGCGCTGTTAGTGGTTTTTGAGCGTCACCACACAGCAGGTAACACCCAACCTTATGATGAATCCGAATGGGATCGATCATTGCAACACATCGTGCCAGATTGCAGATTTTCTATTCTTATCATAGCGAAACAAAGACTATGAAACCGGGGCTGTGAAACAAAGACTATGAAACCGGGGCTGTCTCATTTCCTTGGTGGACATGAAATCACACCTGGACATGGCAGAAGCTGTTCTTGCTTGAGATCGCCCTTGGCAATCGAAGTGCAGCCTACAGGTGGCCTGGCAAGTCACCGGAAAAATGGTGGCTTCATCGCTATCAATGGCACCGTGAAGGAGCGGCCAACAGAACCTGGAAATGGTCCGCAAATGGCATGCGCTGTTAGTGGTTTTTGAGCGTCACCACACAGCAGGTAACACCCAACCTTATGATGAATCCGAATGGGATCGATCATTGCGACACATCGTGCCAGATTTTGTCAATGCGAAACGAAGGCTATGCAACCTGGGCTGTGGAGATGAAAATGGCGGGTCTCATTTCCTTGGTGGACCTGAAATCACCTGGACATGGCAGAAGCTGTTCTTGGTTGAGATCGCCCTTGGCAATCAAAGTGCAGCCTACAGGTGGCCTGGCAAGTCACCGGAAAAATGGTGGCTTAATCGCTATCAATGGCACCGTGGAGGAGCGGCCAACAGAACCTGGAAATGGTCCGCAAATGGCATGCGCTGTTAGTGGTTTTTGAGCGTCACCACACAGCAGGTAACACCCAACCTTATGATGAATCCGAATGGGATCGATCATTGCAACACATCGTGCCAGATTTTGTCATTGCGAAACGAAGGCTATGCAAACTGGGCTGTGGAGAGGAAAGTGGCGGGTCTCATTTCCTTGGTGGACCTGAAATCACCTGGACCTGGACATGGTAGAAGCTGTTCTTGCTCGAGATCGCCCTTGGCAATCGAAGTGCAGCCTACAGGTGGCCTGGCAAGTCACCGGAAAAATGGTGGCTTAATCGCTATCAATGGCACCGTGGAGGAGCGGCCAACAGAACCTGGAAATGGTCCGCAAATGGCATGCGCTGTTAGTGGTTTTTGAGCGTCACCACACAGCAGGTAACACCCAACCTTATGATGAATCAAAATGGGATCGATCATTGCAACACATCGTGCCAGATTTTGTCATAGCGTAACGAAGGCTATGCAAACTGGGCTGTGGAGAGGAAAGTGGAGGTTCTCATTTCCTTGGTGGACATGAAATCACACCTGGACCTGGACATGGTAGAAGCTGTTCTTGCTCGAGATCGCCCTTGGCAATCGAAGTGCAGCCTACAGGTGGCCTGGCAAGTCACCGGAAAAATGGTGGCTTAATCGCTATCAATGGCACCGTGAAGGAGCGGCCAACAGAACCTGGAAATGGTCCGCAAATGGCATGCGCTGTTAGTGGTTTTTGAGCGTCACCATACAGCAGGTAACACCCAACCTTATGATGAATCCGAATGGGATCGATCATTGCAACACTCCGGCCAGATTGCAGATTTTCTATTCTTATCATAGCGAAACAAAGACTATGAAACCGGGGCTGTGGAGAGGAAAGTGGCGGGTTTCATTTCCTTGGTGGACATGAAATCACACCTGGACATGGCAGAAGCTGTTCTTGGTTGAGATCGCCCTTGGCAATCGAAGTGCAGCCTACAGGTGGCCTGGCAAGTCACCGGAAAAATGGTGGCTTAATCGCTATCAATGGCACCGTGAAGGAGCGGCCAACAGAACCTGGAAATGGTCCGCAAATGGCATGCGCTGTTAGTGGTTTTTGAGCGTCACCACACAGCAGGTACAACCCAACCTTATGATGAATCCGAATGGGATCGATCATTGCAACACATCGTGCCAGATTGCAGATTTTCTATTCTTATCATAGCGAAACAAAGACTATGAAACCGGGGCTGTGGAGAGGAAAGTGGCGGGTCTCATTTCCTTGGTGGACATGAAATCACACCTGGACATGGCAGAAGCTGTTCTTGCTTGAGATCGCCCTTGGCAATCGAAGTGCAGCCTACAGGTGGCCTGGCAAGTCACCGGAAAAATGGTGGCTTCATCGCTATCAATGGCACCGTGAAGGAGCGGCCAACAGAACCTGGAAATGGTCCGCAAATGGCATGCGCTGTTAGTGGTTTTTGAGCGTCACCACACAGCAGGTAACACCCAACCTTATGATGAATCCGAATGGGATCGATCATTGCAACACATCGTGCCAGATTGCAAATTTTCTATTCTTATCATAGCGAAACAAAGGCTATGAAACCGGGGCTGTGGAGAGGAAAGTGGCGGGTCTCATTTCCTTGGTGGACATGAAATCACACCTGGACATGGCCGAAGCTGTTCTTGCTTGAGATCGCCCTTGGCAATCGAAGTGCAGCCTACAGGTGGCCTGGCAAGTCACCGGAAAAATGGTTGCTTCATCGCTATCAATGGCACCGTGGAGGAGCGGCCAACAGAACCTGGAAATGGTCCGCAAATGGCATGCGCTGTTAGTGGTTTTTGAGCGTCACCACACAGCAGGTAACACCCAACCTTATGATGAATCCGAATGGGATCGATCATTGCAACACATCGTGCCAGATTTTGTCATAGCGAAACGAAGACTATGAAACCGGGGCTGTGGAGAGGAAAGTGGCGGGTCTCATTTCCTTGGTGGACCTGGACATGGCCGAAGCTGTTCTTGCTCGAGATCGTCTTTGGCAATCGAAGTGCAGCCTACAGGTGGCCTGGCAAATTACCGGAAAATGGTGGCTTCATCGCTATCAATGGCACCGTGGAGGAGCGGCCACCAGAACCTGGAAATGGTCCGCAAATGGCATGCGCTGTTAGTGGTTTTTGAGCGTCACCACACAGCAGGTAACACCCAACCTCATGATGAATCCGAATGGGATCGATCATTGCAACACATCGTGCCAGATTGCAGATTTTCTATTCTTATCATAGCGAAACGAAGGCTATGCAACCTGGGCTGTGGAGAGGAAAGTGGCGGGTCTCATTTCCTTGGTGGACCTGAAATCACCTGGACCTGGACATGGCAGAAGCTGTTCTTGCTCGAGATCGTCCTTGGCAATCGAGGCGCAGCCTACAGGTGGCCCGGCAAGTCACCGGAAAATGGTGGCTTCATCGCTATCAATGGCACCGTGGAGGAGCGGCCACCAGAACCTGGAAATGGTCCGCAAATGGCATGCGCTGTTAGTGGTTTCTGAGCGTCACCACACAGCAGGTAACACCCAACCTTATGATGAATCCGAATGGGATCGATCATTGCAACACATCGTGCCAGATTTTGTCATAGCGAAACGAAGGCTATGCAACCTGGGCTGTGGAGAGGAAAGTGGCGGGTCTCATTTCCTTGGTGGACCTGGACATGGTCGAAGCTGTTCTTGCTCGAGATCGTCTTTGGCAATCGAAGTGCAGCCTACAGGTGGCCTGGCAAATTACCGGAAAATGGTGGCTTCATCGCTATCAATGGCACCGTGGAGGAGCGGCCACCAGAACCTGGAAATGGTCCGCAAATGGCATGCGCTGTTAGTGGTTTTTGAGCGTCACCACACAGCAGGTAACACCCAACCTCATGATGAATCCGAATGGGATCGATCATTGCAACACATCGTGCCAGATTGCAGATTTTCTATTCTTATCATAGCGAAACAAAGGCTATGCAAACCGGGGCTGTGGAGAGGAAAGTGGCGGGTCTCATTTCCTTGGTGGACATGAAATCACCTGGACCTGGAAATGGAAGAAGCTGTTCTTGCTTGAGATCGTCCTTGGCAATCGAAGTGCAGCCTACAGGTGGCCTGGCAAGTCACCGGAAAAATGGTGGCTTCATCGCTATCAATGGCACCGTGGAGGAGCGGCCAACAGAACCTGGAAATGGTCCGCAAATGGCATGCGCTGTTAGTGGTTTTTGAGCGTCACCACACAGCAGGTAACACCCAACCTTATGATGAATCCGAATGGGATCGATCATTGCAACACATCGTGCCAGATTGCAAATTTTCTATTCTTATCATAGCGAAACAAAGGCTATGAAACCGGGGCTGTGGAGAGGAAAGTGGCGGGTCTCATTTCCTTGGTGGACATGAAATCACACCTGGACATGGCAGAAGCTGTTCTTGCTCGAGATCGCCCTTGGCAATCGAAGTGCAGCCTACAGGTGGCCTGGCAAGTCACCGGAAAAATGGTGGCTTAATCGCTATCAATGGCACCGTGGAGGAGCGGCCAACAGAACCTGGAAATGGTCCGCAAATGGCATGCGCTGTTAGTGGTTTTTGAGCGTCACCACACAGCAGGTAACACCCAACCTTATGATGAATCCGAATGGGATCGATCATTGCAACACATCGTGCCAGATTGCAGATTTTCTATTCTTATCATAGCGAAACAAAGGCTATGAAACCGGGGCTGTGGAGAGGAAAGTGGCGGGTCTCATTTCCTTGGTGGACATGAAATCACACCTGGACATGGCAGAAGCTGTTCTTGCTTGAGATCGCCCTTGGCAATCGAAGTGCAGCCTACAGGTGGCCTGGCAAGTCACCGGAAAAATTGTGGCTTCATCGCTATCAATGGCACCGTGAAGGAGCGGCCAACAGAACCTGGAAATGGTCCGCAAATGGCATGCGCTGTTAGTGGTTTTTGAGCGTCACCACACAGCAGGTAACACCCAATCTTATGATAAATCAAAATGGGACCGATCATTGCAACACATCGTGCCAGATTGCAGATTTTCTATTCTTATCATAGCGAAACAAAGACTATGAAACCGGGGCTGTGGAGAGGAAAGTGGCGGGTCTCATTTCCTTGGTGGACATGAAATCACCTGGACCTGGAAATGGAAGAAGCTGTTCTTGCTCGAGATCGTCTTTGGCAATCGAAGTGCAGCCTACAGGTGGCCTGGCAAGTCACCGGAAAAATGGTTGCTTCATCGCTATCAATGGCACCGTGGAGGAGCGGCCAACAGAACCTGGAAATGGTCCGCAAATGGCATGCGCTGTTAGTGGTTTTTAAGTGTCACCTCACAGCAGGTAACACCCAACCTCATGATGAATCCGAATGGGATCGATCATTGCAACACATCGTGCCAGATTGCAGATTTTCTATTCTTATCATAGCGAAACAAAGGCTATGAAACCGGGGCTGTGGAGAGGAAAGTGGCGGGTCTCATTTCCTTGGTGGACATGAAATCACACCTGGACATGGCAGAAGCTGTTCTTGCTTGAGATCGCCCTTGGCAATCGAAGTGCAGCCTACAGGTGGCCTGGCAAGTCACCGGAAAAATGGTTGCTTAATCGCTATCAATGGCACCGTGGAGAAGCGGCCAACAGAACCTGGAAATGGTCCGCAAATGGCATGCGCTGTTAGTGGTTTTTGAGCGTCACCACACAGCAGGTAACACCCAGCCTTATGATGAATCCGAATGGGATCGATCATTGCAACACATCGTGCCAGATTGCAGATTTTCTATTCTTATCATAGCGAAACGAAGGCTATGAAACCGGGGCTGTGGAGAGGAAAGTGGCGGGTCTCATTTCCTTGGTGGACCTGGACATGGCCGAAGCTGTTCTTGCTTGAGATCGCCCTTGGCAATCGAAGTGCAGCCTACAGGTGGCCTGGCAAGTCACCGGAAAAATGGTGGCTTAATCGCTATCAATGGCACCGTGGAGGAGCGGCCAACAGAACCTGGAAATGGTCCGCAAATGGCATGCGCTGTTAGTGGTTTTTGAGCGTCACCACACAGCAGGTAACACCCAACCTTATGATGAATCCGAATGGGATCGATCATTGCAACACATCGTGCCAGATTGCAGATTTTCTATTCTTATCATAGCGAAACGAAGGCTATGAAACCGGGGCTGTGGAGAGGAAAGTGGCGGGTCTCATTTCCTTGGTGGACCTGGACATGGCCGAAGCTGTTCTTGCTCGAGAACGTCTTTGGCAATCGAAGTGCAGCCTACAGGTGGCCTGGCAAGTCACCGGAAAAATGGTGGCTTCATCGCTATCAATGGCACCGTGAAGGAGCGGCCAACAGAACCTGGAAATGGTCCGCAAATGGCATGCGCTGTTAGTGGTTTTTGAGCGTCACCACACAGCAGGTAACACCCAACCTTATGATGAATCCGAATGGGATCGATCATTGCAACACATCGTGCCAGATTGCAAATTTTCTTTTCTTATCATAGCGAAACGAAGGCTATGAAACCGGGGCTGTGGAGAGGAAAGTGGCGGGTCTCATTTCCTTGGTGGACCTGGACATGGCCGAAGCTGTTCTTGCTCGAGATCGTCTTTGGCAATCGAAGTGCAGCCTACAGGTGGCCTGGCAAGTCACCGGAAAAATGGTTGCTTCATCGCTATCAATGGCACCGTGGAGGAGCGGCCAACAGAACCTGGAAATGGTCCGCAAATGGCATGCGCTGTTAGTGGTTTTTGAGCGTCACCACACAGCAGGTAACACCCAACCTTATGATGAATCCGAATGGGATCGATCATTGCAACACATCGTGCCAGATTGCAGATTTTCTATTCTTATCATAGCGACACGAAGGCTATGAAACCGGGGCTGTGGAGAGGAAAGTGGCGGGTCTCATTTCCTTGGTGGACCTGGACATGGCCGAAGCTGTTCTTGCTCGAGATCGTCTTTGGCAATCGAAGTGCAGCCTACAGGTGGCCTGGCAAGTCACCGGAAAAATGGTTGCTTCATCGCTATCAATGGCACCGTGGAGGAGCGGCCAACAGAACCTGGAAATGGTCCGCAAATGGCATGCGCTGTTAGTGGTTTTTGAGCGTCACCACACAGCAGGTAACACCCAACCTTATGATGAATCCGAATGGGATCGATCATTGCAACACATCGTGCCAGATTGCAGATTTTCTATTCTTATCATAGCGAAACGAAGGCTATGAAACCGGGGCTGTGGAGAGGAAAGTGGCGGGTCTCATTTCCTTGGTGGACCTGGACATGGCCGAAGCTGTTCTTGCTCGAGATCGTCTTTGGCAATCGAAGTGCAGCCTACAGGTGGCCTGGCAAGTCACCGGAAAAATGGTGGCTTCATCGCTATCAATGGCACCGTGAAGGAGCGGCCAACAGAACCTGGAAATGGTCCGCAAATGGCATGCGCTGTTAGTGGTTTTTGAGCGTCACCACACAGCAGGTAACACCCAACCTTATGATGAATCCGAATGGGATCGATCATTGCAACACATCGTGCCAGATTGCAGATTTTCTATTCTTATCATAGCGAAACGAAGGCTATGAAACCGGGGCTGTGGAGAGGAAAGTGGCGGGTCTCATTTCCTTGGTGGACCTGGACATGGCCGAAGCTGTTCTTGCTCGAGATCGTCTTTGGCAATCGAAGTGCAGCCTACAGGTGGCCTGGCAAGTCACCGGAAAAATGGTTGCTTCATCGCTATCAATGGCACCGTGGAGGAGCGGCCAACAGAACCTGGAAATGGTCCGCAAATGGCATGCGCTGTTAGTGGTTTTTGAGCGTCACCACACAGCAGGTAACACCCAACCTTATGATGAATCCGAATGGGATCGATCATTGCAACACATCGTGCCAGATTGCAGATTTTCTATTCTTATCATAGCGAAACGAAGGCTATGAAACCGGGGTTGTGGAGAGGAAAGTGGCGGGTCTCATTTCCTTGGTGGACCTGGACATGGCAGAAGCTGTTCTTGCTCGAGATCGTCTTTGGCAATCGAAGTGCAGCCTACAGGTGGCCTGGCAAGTCACCGGAAAAATGGTTGCTTCATCGCTATCAATGGCACCGTGGAGGAGCGGCCAACAGAACCTGGAAATGGTCCGCAAATGGCATGCGCTGTTAGTGGTTTTTGAGCGTCACCACACAGCAGGTAACACCCAACCTTATGATGAATCCGAATGGGATCGATCATTGCAACACATCGTGCCAGATTGCAGATTTTCTATTCTTATCATAGCGAAACGAAGGCTATGAAACCGGGGCTGTGGAGAGGAAAGTGGCGGGTCTCATTTCCTTGGTGGACCTGGACATGGCAGAAGCTGTTCTTGCTCGAGATCGTCTTTGGCAATCGAAGTGCAGCCTACAGGTGGCCTGGCAAGTCACCGGAAAAATGGTTGCTTCATCGCTATCAATGGCACCGTGGAGGAGCGGCCAACAGAACCTGGAAATGGTCCGCAAATGGCATGCGCTGTTAGTGGTTTTTGAGCGTCACCACACAGCAGGTAACACCCAACCTTATGATGAATCCGAATGGGATCGATCATTGCAACACATCGTGCCAGATTGCAGATTTTCTATTCTTATCATAGCGAAACGAAGGCTATGAAACCTGGGCTGTGGAGAGGAAAGTGGCGGGTCTCATTTCCTTGATGGACCTGAAATCACCTGGACCTGGACATGGCCGAAGCTGTTCTTGCTCGAGATCGTCTTTGGCAATCGAAGTGCAGCCTACAGGTGGCCTGGCAAGTCACCGGAAAAATGGTTGCTTCATCGCTATCAATGGCACCGTGGAGGAGCGGCCAACAGAACCTGGAAATGGTCCGCAAATGGCATGCGCTGTTAGTGGTTTTTGAGCGTCACCACACAGCAGGTAACACCCAACCTTATGATGAATCCGAATGGGATCGATCATTGCAACACATCGTGCCAGATTGCAAATTTTCTATTCTTATCATAGCGAAACAAAGGCTATGAAACCGGGGCTGTGGAGAGGAAAGTGGCGGGTCTCATTTCCTTGGTAGACATGAAATCACACCTGGACATGGCAGAAGCTGTTCTTGCTTGAGATCGTCTTTGGCAATCGAAGTGCAGCCTACAGGTGGCCTGGCAAGTCACCGGAAAAATGGTGGCTTCATCGCTATCAATGGCACCGTGAAGGAGCGGCCAACAGAACCTGGAAATGGTCCGCAAATGGCATGCGCTGTTAGTGGTTTTTGAGCGTCACCACACAGCAGGTAACACCCAACCTTATGATGAATCCGAATGGGATCGATCATTGCAACACATCGTGCCAGATTGCAAATTTTCTATTCTTATCATAGCGAAACAAAGGCTATGAAACCGGGGCTGTGGAGAGGAAAGTGGCGGGTCTCATTTCCTTGGTGGACATGAAATCACACCTGGACATGGCAGAAGCTGTTCTTGCTTGAGATCGCCCTTGGCAATCGAAGTGCAGCCTACAGGTGGCCTGGCAAGTCACCGGAAAAATGGTGGCTTAATCGCTATCAATGGCACCGTGGAGGAGCGGCCAACAGAACCTGGAAATGGTCCGCAAATGGCATGCGCTGTTAGTGGTTTTTTAGCGTCACCACACAGCAGGTAACACCCAACCTTATGATGAATCCGAATGGGATCGATCATTGCAACACATCGTGCCAGATTGCAGATTTTCTATTCTTATCATAGCGAAACAAAGGCTATGAAACCGGGGCTGTGGAGAGGAAAGTGGCGGGTCTCATTTCCTTGGTGGACATGAAATCACACCTGGACATGGCAGAAGCTGTTCTTGCTTGAGATCGCCCTTGGCAATCGAAGTGCAGCCTACAGGTGGCCTGGCAAGTCACCGGAAAATGGTGGCTTCATCGCTATCAATGGCACCGTGGAGGAGCGGCCAACAGAACCTGGAAATGGTCCGCAAATGGCATGCGCTGTTAGTGGTTTTTGAGCGTCACCACACAGCAGGTAACACCCAACCTTATGATGAATCCGAATGGGATCGATCATTGCAACACATCGTGCCAGATTGCAGATTTTCTATTCTTATCATAGCGAAACGAAGGCTATGCAAACTGGACTGTGGAGAGGAAAGTGGCGGGTCTCATTTCCTTGGTGGACATGAAATCACACCTGGACATGGCAGAAGCTGTTCTTGCTTGAGATCGCCCTTGGCAATCGAAGTGCAGCCTACAAGTCACCGGAAAAATGGTGGCTTAATCGCTATCAATGGCACCGTGAAGGAGCGGCCAACAGAACCTGGAAATGGTCCGCAAATGGCATGCGCTGTTAGTGGTTTTTGAGCGTCACCACACAGCAGGTAACACCCAATCTTATGATAAATCAAAATGGGACCGATCATTGCAACACATCGTGCCAGATTGCAGATTTTCTTTTCTTATCATAGCGAAACAAAGGCTATGAAACCGGGGCTGTGGAAAGGAAAGTGGCGGGTCTCATTTCCTTGGTGGACATGAAATCACACCTGGACATGGCAGAAGCTGTTCTTGCTTGAGATCGCCCTTGGCAATCGAAGTGCAGCCTACAGGTGGCCTGGCAAGTCACCGGAAAATGGTGGCTTCATCGCTATCAATGGCACCGTGGAGGAGCGGCCAACAGAACCTGGAAATGGTCCGCAAATGGCATGCGCTGTTAGTGGTTTTTGAGCGTCACCACACAGCAGGTAACACCCAACCTTATGATGAATCCGAATGGGATCGCTCATTGCAACACATCGTGCCAGATTGCAGATTTTCTATTCTTATCATAGCGAAACGAAGGCTATGAAACCGGGGCTGTGGAGAGAAAGGGGAGGGTCTCATTTCCTTGGTGGACATGAAATCACACCTGGACATGGCAGAAGCTGTTCTTGCTTGAGATCGCCCTTGGCAATCGAAGTGCAGCCTACAGGTGGCCTGGCAAGTCACCGGAAAAATGGTGGCTTAATCGCTATCAATGGCACCGTGGAGGAGCGGCCAACAGAACCTGGAAATGGTCCGCAAATGGCATGCGCTGTTAGTGGTTTTTGAGCGTCACCACACAGCAGGTAACACCCAACCTTATGATGAATCCGAATGGGATCGCTCATTGCAACACATCGTGCCAGATTGCAGATTTTCTATTCTTATCATAGCGAAACGAAGGCTATGAAACCGGGGCTGTGGAGAGAAAGGGGAGGGTCTCATTTCCTTGGTGGACATGAAATCACACCTGGACATGGCAGAAGCTGTTCTTGCTTGAGATCGCCCTTGGCAATCGAAGTGCAGCCTACAGGTGGCCTGGCAAGTCACCGGAAAAATGGTGGCTTAATCGCTATCAATGGCACCGTGAAGGAGCGGCCAACAGAACCTGGAAATGGTCCGCAAATGGCATGCGCTGTTAGTGGTTTTTGAGCGTCACCACACAGCAGGTAACACCCAATCTTATGATAAATCAAAATGGGATCGCTCATTGCAACACATCGTGCCAGATTTTGTCATAGCGAAACGAAGGCTATGCAACCTGGGCTGTGGAGAGGAAAGTGGCGGGTCTCATTTCCTTGGTGGACCTGAAATCACCTGGACCTGGACATGGCAGAAGCTGTTCTTGCTTGAGATCGTCCTTGGCAATCGAGGCGCAGCCTACAGGTGGCCTGGCAAGTCACCGGAAAAATGGTGGCTTAATCGCTATCAATGGCACCGTGGAGGAGCGGCCAACAGAACCTGGAAATGGTCCGCAAATGGCATGCGCTGTTAGTGGTTTTTGAGCGTCACCACACAGCAGGTAACACCCAACCTTATGATGAATCCGAATGGGATCGCTCATTGCAACACATCGTGCCAGATTGCAGATTTTCTATTCTTATCATAGCGAAACAAAGGCTATGAAACCGGGGCTGTGGAGAGGAAAGTGGCGGGTCTCATTTCCTTGGTGGACATGAAATCACACCTGGACATGGCAGAAGCTGTTCTTGCTTGAGATCGCCCTTGGCAATCGAAGTGCAGCCTACAGGTGGCCTGGCAAGTCACCGGAAAAATGGTTGCTTCATCGCTATCAATGGCACCGTGGAGGAGCGGCCAACAGAACCTGGAAATGGTCCGCAAATGGCATGCGCTGTTAGTGGTTTTTGAGCGTCACCACACAGCAGGTAACACCCAACCTTATGATGAATCCGAATGGGATCGATCATTGCAACACATCGTGCCAGATTGCAGATTTTCTATTCTTATCATAGCGAAACAAAGGCTATGAAACCGGGGCTGTGGAGAGGAAAGTGGCGGGTCTCATTTCCTTGGTGGACATGAAATCACACCTGGACATGGCCGAAGCTGTTCTTGCTCGAGATCGTCTTTGGCAATCGAAGTGCAGCCTACAGGTGGCCTGGCAAGTCACCGGAAAAATGGTTGCTTCATCGCTATCAATGGCACCGTGGAGGAGCGGCCAACAGAACCTGGAAATGGTCCGCAAATGGCATGCGCTGTTAGTGGTTTTTGAGCGTCACCACACAGCAGGTAACACCCAACCTTATGATGAATCCGAATGGGATCGATCATTGCAACACATCGTGCCAGATTGCAAATTTTCTATTCTTATCATAGCGAAACAAAGGCTATGAAACCGGGGCTGTGGAGAGGAAAGTGGCGGGTCTCATTTCCTTGGTGGACATGAAATCACACCTGGACATGGCAGAAGCTGTTCTTGCTTGAGATCGTCTTTGGCAATCGAAGTGCAGCCTACAGGTGGCCTGGCAAGTCACCGGAAAAATGGTGGCTTCATCGCTATCAATGGCACCGTGAAGGAGCGGCCAACAGAACCTGGAAATGGTCCGCAAATGGCATGCGCTGTTAGTGGTTTTTGAGCGTCACCACACAGCAGGTAACACCCAACCTTATGATGAATCCGAATGGGATCGATCATTGCAACACATCGTGCCAGATTGCAAATTTTCTATTCTTATCATAGCGAAACAAAGGCTATGAAACCGGGGCTGTGGAGAGGAAAGTGGCGGGTCTCATTTCCTTGGTGGACATGAAATCACACCTGGACATGGCAGAAGCTGTTCTTGCTTGAGATCGCCCTTGGCAATCGAAGTGCAGCCTACAGGTGGCCTGGCAAGTCACCGGAAAAATGGTGGCTTAATCGCTATCAATGGCACCGTGGAGGAGCGGCCAACAGAACCTGGAAATGGTCCGCAAATGGCATGCGCTGTTAGTGGTTTTTTAGCGTCACCACACAGCAGGTAACACCCAATCTTATGATAAATCAAAATGGGATCGCTCATTGCAACACATCGTGCCAGATTTTGTCATAGCGAAACGAAGGCTATGCAACCTGGGCTGTGGAGAGGAAAGTGGCGGGTCTCATTTCCTTGGTGGACCTGAAATCACCTGGACCTGGACATGGCAGAAGCTGTTCTTGCTTGAGATCGTCCTTGGCAATCGAGGCGCAGCCTACAGGTGGCCTGGCAAGTCACCGGAAAAATGGTGGCTTAATCGCTATCAATGGCACCGTGGAGGAGCGGCCAACAGAACCTGGAAATGGTCCGCAAATGGCATGCGCTGTTAGTGGTTTTTGAGCGTCACCACACAGCAGGTAACACCCAACCTTATGATGAATCCGAATGGGATCGCTCATTGCAACACATCGTGCCAGATTGCAGATTTTCTATTCTTATCATAGCGAAACAAAGGCTATGAAACCGGGGCTGTGGAGAGGAAAGTGGCGGGTCTCATTTCCTTGGTGGACATGAAATCACACCTGGACATGGCAGAAGCTGTTCTTGCTTGAGATCGCCCTTGGCAATCGAAGTGCAGCCTACAGGTGGCCTGGCAAGTCACCGGAAAAATGGTTGCTTCATCGCTATCAATGGCACCGTGGAGGAGCGGCCAACAGAACCTGGAAATGGTCCGCAAATGGCATGCGCTGTTAGTGGTTTTTGAGCGTCACCACACAGCAGGTAACACCCAACCTTATGATGAATCCGAATGGGATCGCTCATTGCAACACATCGTGCCAGATTGCAGATTTTCTATTCTTATCATAGCGAAACAAAGGCTATGAAACCGGGGCTGTGGAGAGGAAAGTGGCGGGTCTCATTTCCTTGGTGGACATGAAATCACACCTGGACATGGCCGAAGCTGTTCTTGCTCGAGATCGTCTTTGGCAATCGAAGTGCAGCCTACAGGTGGCCTGGCAAGTCACCGGAAAAATGGTTGCTTCATCGCTATCAATGGCACCGTGGAGGAGCGGCCAACAGAACCTGGAAATGGTCCGCAAATGGCATGCGCTGTTAGTGGTTTTTGAGCGTCACCACACAGCAGGTAACACCCAACCTTATGATGAATCCGAATGGGATCGATCATTGCAACACATCGTGCCAGATTGCAAATTTTCTATTCTTATCATAGCGAAACAAAGGCTATGAAACCGGGGCTGTGGAGAGGAAAGTGGCGGGTCTCATTTCCTTGGTGGACATGAAATCACACCTGGACATGGCAGAAGCTGTTCTTGCTTGAGATCGTCTTTGGCAATCGAAGTGCAGCCTACAGGTGGCCTGGCAAGTCACCGGAAAAATGGTGGCTTCATCGCTATCAATGGCACCGTGAAGGAGCGGCCAACAGAACCTGGAAATGGTCCGCAAATGGCATGCGCTGTTAGTGGTTTTTGAGCGTCACCACACAGCAGGTAACACCCAACCTTATGATGAATCCGAATGGGATCGATCATTGCAACACATCGTGCCAGATTGCAAATTTTCTATTCTTATCATAGCGAAACAAAGGCTATGAAACCGGGGCTGTGGAGAGGAAAGTGGCGGGTCTCATTTCCTTGGTGGACATGAAATCACACCTGGACATGGCAGAAGCTGTTCTTGCTTGAGATCGCCCTTGGCAATCGAAGTGCAGCCTACAGGTGGCCTGGCAAGTCACCGGAAAAATGGTGGCTTAATCGCTATCAATGGCACCGTGGAGGAGCGGCCAACAGAACCTGGAAATGGTCCGCAAATGGCATGCGCTGTTAGTGGTTTTTTAGCGTCACCACACAGCAGGTAACACCCAACCTTATGATGAATCCGAATGGGATCGATCATTGCAACACATCGTGCCAGATTGCAAATTTTCTATTCTTATCATAGCGAAACAAAGGCTATGAAACCGGGGCTGTGGAGAGGAAAGTGGCGGGTCTCATTTCCTTGGTGGACATGAAATCACACCTGGACATGGCAGAAGCTGTTCTTGCTTGAGATCGCCCTTGGCAATCGAAGTGCAGCCTACAGGTGGCCTGGCAAGTCACCGGAAAATGGTGGCTTCATCGCTATCAATGGCACCGTGGAGGAGCGGCCAACAGAACCTGGAAATGGTCCGCAAATGGCATGCGCTGTTAGTGGTTTTTGAGCGTCACCACACAGCAGGTAACACCCAACCTTATGATGAATCCGAATGGGATCGATCATTGCAACACATCGTGCCAGATTGCAGATTTTCTATTCTTATCATAGCGAAACGAAGGCTATGCAAACTGGACTGTGGAGAGGAAAGTGGCGGGTCTCATTTCCTTGGTGGACATGAAATCACACCTGGACATGGCAGAAGCTGTTCTTGCTTGAGATCGCCCTTGGCAATCGAAGTGCAGCCTACAAGTCACCGGAAAAATGGTGGCTTAATCGCTATCAATGGCACCGTGAAGGAGCGGCCAACAGAACCTGGAAATGGTCCGCAAATGGCATGCGCTGTTAGTGGTTTTTGAGCGTCACCACACAGCAGGTAACACCCAATCTTATGATAAATCAAAATGGGACCGATCATTGCAACACATCGTGCCAGATTGCAGATTTTCTTTTCTTATCATAGCGAAACAAAGGCTATGAAACCGGGGCTGTGGAAAGGAAAGTGGCGGGTCTCATTTCCTTGGTGGACATGAAATCACACCTGGACATGGCAGAAGCTGTTCTTGCTTGAGATCGCCCTTGGCAATCGAAGTGCAGCCTACAGGTGGCCTGGCAAGTCACCGGAAAATGGTGGCTTCATCGCTATCAATGGCACCGTGGAGGAGCGGCCAACAGAACCTGGAAATGGTCCGCAAATGGCATGCGCTGTTAGTGGTTTTTGAGCGTCACCACACAGCAGGTAACACCCAACCTTATGATGAATCCGAATGGGATCGCTCATTGCAACACATCGTGCCAGATTGCAGATTTTCTATTCTTATCATAGCGAAACGAAGGCTATGAAACCGGGGCTGTGGAGAGAAAGGGGAGGGTCTCATTTCCTTGGTGGACATGAAATCACACCTGGACATGGCAGAAGCTGTTCTTGCTTGAGATCGCCCTTGGCAATCGAAGTGCAGCCTACAGGTGGCCTGGCAAGTCACCGGAAAAATGGTGGCTTAATCGCTATCAATGGTACCGTGGAGGAGCGGCCAACAGAACCTGGAAATGGTCCGCAAATGGCATGCGCTGTTAGTGGTTTTTGAGCGTCACCACACAGCAGGTAACACCCAACCTTATGATGAATCCGAATGGGATCGCTCATTGCAACACATCGTGCCAGATTGCAGATTTTCTATTCTTATCATAGCGAAACGAAGGCTATGAAACCGGGGCTGTGGAGAGAAAGGGGAGGGTCTCATTTCCTTGGTGGACATGAAATCACACCTGGACATGGCAGAAGCTGTTCTTGCTTGAGATCGCCCTTGGCAATCGAAGTGCAGCCTACAGGTGGCCTGGCAAGTCACCGGAAAAATGGTGGCTTAATCGCTATCAATGGCACCGTGAAGGAGCGGCCAACAGAACCTGGAAATGGTCCGCAAATGGCATGCGCTGTTAGTGGTTTTTGAGCGTCACCACACAGCAGGTAACACCCAATCTTATGATAAATCAAAATGGGATCGCTCATTGCAACACATCGTGCCAGATTTTGTCATAGCGAAACGAAGGCTATGCAACCTGGGCTGTGGAGAGGAAAGTGGCGGGTCTCATTTCCTTGGTGGACCTGAAATCACCTGGACCTGGACATGGCAGAAGCTGTTCTTGCTTGAGATCGTCCTTGGCAATCGAGGCGCAGCCTACAGGTGGCCTGGCAAGTCACCGGAAAAATGGTGGCTTAATCGCTATCAATGGCACCGTGGAGGAGCGGCCAACAGAACCTGGAAATGGTCCGCAAATGGCATGCGCTGTTAGTGGTTTTTGAGCGTCACCACACAGCAGGTAACACCCAACCTTATGATGAATCCGAATGGGATCGCTCATTGCAACACATCGTGCCAGATTGCAGATTTTCTATTCTTATCATAGCGAAACAAAGGCTATGAAACCGGGGCTGTGGAGAGGAAAGTGGCGGGTCTCATTTCCTTGGTGGACATGAAATCACACCTGGACATGGCAGAAGCTGTTCTTGCTTGAGATCGCCCTTGGCAATCGAAGTGCAGCCTACAGGTGGCCTGGCAAGTCACCGGAAAAATGGTTGCTTCATCGCTATCAATGGCACCGTGGAGGAGCGGCCAACAGAACCTGGAAATGGTCCGCAAATGGCATGCGCTGTTAGTGGTTTTTGAGCGTCACCACACAGCAGGTAACACCCAACCTTATGATGAATCCGAATGGGATCGCTCATTGCAACACATCGTGCCAGATTGCAGATTTTCTATTCTTATCATAGCGAAACAAAGGCTATGAAACCGGGGCTGTGGAGAGGAAAGTGGCGGGTCTCATTTCCTTGGTGGACATGAAATCACACCTGGACATGGCCGAAGCTGTTCTTGCTCGAGATCGTCTTTGGCAATCGAAGTGCAGCCTACAGGTGGCCTGGCAAGTCACCGGAAAAATGGTTGCTTCATCGCTATCAATGGCACCGTGGAGGAGCGGCCAACAGAACCTGGAAATGGTCCGCAAATGGCATGCGCTGTTAGTGGTTTTTGAGCGTCACCACACAGCAGGTAACACCCAACCTTATGATGAATCCGAATGGGATCGATCATTGCAACACATCGTGCCAGATTGCAAATTTTCTATTCTTATCATAGCGAAACAAAGGCTATGAAACCGGGGCTGTGGAGAGGAAAGTGGCGGGTCTCATTTCCTTGGTGGACATGAAATCACACCTGGACATGGCAGAAGCTGTTCTTGCTTGAGATCGTCTTTGGCAATCGAAGTGCAGCCTACAGGTGGCCTGGCAAGTCACCGGAAAAATGGTGGCTTCATCGCTATCAATGGCACCGTGGAGGAGCGGCCAACAGAACCTGGAAATGGTCCGCAAATGGCATGCGCTGTTAGTGGTTTTTGAGCGTCACCACACAGCAGGTAACACCCAACCTTATGATGAATCCGAATGGGATCGATCATTGCAACACATCGTGCCAGATTGCAAATTTTCTATTCTTATCATAGCGAAACAAAGGCTATGAAACCGGGGCTGTGGAGAGGAAAGTGGCGGGTCTCATTTCCTTGGTGGACATGAAATCACACCTGGACATGGCAGAAGCTGTTCTTGCTTGAGATCGCCCTTGGCAATCGAAGTGCAGCCTACAGGTGGCCTGGCAAGTCACCGGAAAATGGTGGCTTCATCGCTATCAATGGCACCGTGGAGGAGCGGCCAACAAAACCTGGAAATGGTCCGCAAATGGCATGCGCTGTTAGTGGTTTTTGAGCGTCACCACACAGCAGGTAACACCCAACCTTATGATGAATCCGAATGGGATCGATCATTGCAACACATCGTGCCAGATTGCAAATTTTCTATTCTTATCATAGCGAAACAAAGGCTATGAAACCGGGGCTGTGGAGAGGAAAGTGGCGGGTCTCATTTCCTTGGTGGACATGAAATCACACCTGGACATGGCAGAAGCTGTTCTTGCTTGAGATCGTCTTTGGCAATCGAAGTGCAGCCTACAGGTGGCCTGGCAAGTCACCGGAAAAATGGTGGCTTCATCGCTATCAATGGCACCGTGAAGGAGCGGCCAACAGAACCTGGAAATGGTCCGCAAATGGCATGCGCTGTTAGTGGTTTTTGAGCGTCACCACACAGCAGGTAACACCCAACCTTATGATGAATCCGAATGGGATCGATC
Source organism: Anopheles darlingi (assembly GCF_943734745.1). Lineage (NCBI taxonomy): Eukaryota > Metazoa > Arthropoda > Insecta > Diptera > Culicidae > Anopheles > Anopheles darlingi. Next base: position 52,923,460 of record NC_064874.1, read on the forward strand.
ATTGCAACACATCGTGCCAGATTGCAAATTTTCTATTCTTATCATAGCGAAACAAAGGCTATGAAACCGGGGCTGTGGAGAGGAAAGTGGCGGGTCTCATTTCCTTGGTGGACATGAAATCACACCTGGACATGGCAGAAGCTGTTCTTGCTTGAGATCGCCCTTGGCAATCGAAGTGCAGCCTACAGGTGGCCTGGCAAGTCACCGGAAAAATGGTGGCTTAATCGCTATCAATGGCACCGTGGAGGAGCGGCCAACAAAACCTGGAAATGGTCCGCAAATGGCATGCGCTGTTAGTGGTTTTTGAGCGTCACCACACAGCAGGTAACACCCAACCTTATGATGAATCCGAATGGGATCGATCATTGCAACACATCGTGCCAGATTGCAAATTTTCTATTCTTATCATAGCGAAACAAAGGCTATGAAACCGGGGCTGTGGAGAGGAAAGTGGCGGGTCTCATTTCCTTGGTGGACATGAAATCACACCTGGACATGGCAGAAGCTGTTCTTGCTTGAGATCGCCCTTGGCAATCGAAGTGCAGCCTACAGGTGGCCTGGCAAGTCACCGGAAAATGGTGGCTTCATCGCTATCAATGGCACCGTGGAGGAGCGGCCAACAGAACCTGGAAATGGTCCGCAAATGGCATGCGCTGTTAGTGGTTTTTGAGCGTCACCACACAGCAGGTAACACCCAACCTTATGATGAATCCGAATGGGATCGATCATTGCAACACATCGTGCCAGATTGCAGATTTTCTATTCTTATCATAGCGAAACGAAGGCTATGCAAACTGGACTGTGGAGAGGAAAGTGGCGGGTCTCATTTCCTTGGTGGACATGAAATCACACCTGGACATGGCAGAAGCTGTTCTTGCTTGAGATCGCCCTTGGCAATCGAAGTGCAGCCTACAAGTCACCGGAAAAATGGTGGCTTCATCGCTATCAATGGCACCGTGAAGGAGCGGCCAACAGAACCTGGAAATGGTCCGCAAATGGCATGCGCTGTTAGTGGTTTTTGAGCGTCACCACACAGCAGGTAACACCCAATCTTATGATAAATCAAAATGGGACCGATCATTGCAACACATCGTGCCAGATTGCAGATTTTCTTTTCTTATCATAGCGAAACAAAGGCTATGAAACCGGGGCTGTGGAAAGGAAAGTGGCGGGTCTCATTTCCTTGGTGGACATGAAATCACACCTGGACATGGCAGAAGCTGTTCTTGCTTGAGATCGCCCTTGGCAATCGAAGTGCAGCCTACAGGTGGCCTGGCAAGTCACCGGAAAATGGTGGCTTCATCGCTATCAATGGCACCGTGGAGGAGCGGCCAACAGAACCTGGAAATGGTCCGCAAATGGCATGCGCTGTTAGTGGTTTTTGAGCGTCACCACACAGCAGGTAACACCCAACCTTATGATGAATCCGAATGGGATCGCTCATTGCAACACATCGTGCCAGATTGCAGATTTTCTATTCTTATCATAGCGAAACGAAGGCTATGAAACCGGGGCTGTGGAGAGAAAGGGGAGGGTCTCATTTCCTTGGTGGACATGAAATCACACCTGGACATGGCAGAAGCTGTTCTTGCTTGAGATCGCCCTTGGCAATCGAAGTGCAGCCTACAGGTGGCCTGGCAAGTCACCGGAAAAATGGTGGCTTAATCGCTATCAATGGCACCGTGGAGGAGCGGCCAACAGAACCTGGAAATGGTCCGCAAATGGCATGCGCTGTTAGTGGTTTTTGAGCGTCACCACACAGCAGGTAACACCCAACCTTATGATGAATCCGAATGGGATCGATCATTGCAACACATCGTGCCAGATTGCAGATTTTCTATTCTTATCATAGCGAAACGAAGGCTATGAAACCGGGGCTGTGGAGAGGAAAGTGGCGGGTCTCATTTCCTTGGTGGACATGAAATCACACCTGGACATGGCAGAAGCTGTTCTTGCTTGAGATCGCCCTTGGCAATCGAAGTGCAGCCTACAGGTGGCCTGGCAAGTCACCGGAAAAATGGTGGCTTAATCGCTATCAATGGCACCGTGAAGGAGCGGCCAACAGAACCTGGAAATGGTCCGCAAATGGCATGCGCTGTTAGTGGTTTTTGAGCGTCACCACACAGCAGGTAACACCCAATCTTATGATAAATCAAAATGGGATCGCTCATTGCAACACATCGTGCCAGATTTTGTCATAGCGAAACGAAGGCTATGCAACCTGGGCTGTGGAGAGGAAAGTGGCGGGTCTCATTTCCTTGGTGGACCTGAAATCACCTGGACCTGGACATGGCAGAAGCTGTTCTTGCTTGAGATCGTCCTTGGCAATCGAGGCGCAGCCTACAGGTGGCCTGGCAAGTCACCGGAAAATGGTGGCTTAATCGCTATCAATGGCACCGTGGAGGAGCGGCCAACAGAACCTGGAAATGGTCCGCAAATGGCATGCGCTGTTAGTGGTTTTTGAGCGTCACCACACAGCAGGTAACACCCAACCTTATGATGAATCCGAATGGGATCGCTCATTGCAACACATCGTGCCAGATTGCAGATTTTCTATTCTTATCATAGCGAAACGAAGGCTATGAAACCGGGGCTGTGGAGAGAAAGGGGAGGGTCTCATTTCCTTGGTGGACATGAAATCACACCTGGACATGGCAGAAGCTGTTCTTGCTTGAGATCGCCCTTGGCAATCGAAGTGCAGCCTACAGGTGGCCTGGCAAGTCACCGGAAAAATGGTGGCTTAATCGCTATCAATGGCACCGTGGAGGAGCGGCCAACAGAACCTGGAAATGGTCCGCAAATGGCATGCGCTGTTAGTGGTTTTTGAGCGTCACCACACAGCAGGTAACACCCAACCTTATGATGAATCCGAATGGGATCGATCATTGCAACACATCGTGCCAGATTGCAGATTTTCTATTCTTATCATAGCGAAACGAAGGCTATGAAACCGGGGCTGTGGAGAGGAAAGTGGCGGGTCTCATTTCCTTGGTGGACATGAAATCACACCTGGACATGGCAGAAGCTGTTCTTGCTTGAGATCGCCCTTGGCAATCGAAGTGCAGCCTACAGGTGGCCTGGCAAGTCACCGGAAAAATGGTGGCTTAATCGCTATCAATGGCACCGTGAAGAAGCGGCCAACAGAACCTGGAAATGGTCCGCAAATGGCATGCGCTGTTAGTGGTTTTTGAGCGTCACCACACAGCAGGTAACACCCAACCTTATGATGAATCCGAATGGGATCGATCATTGCAACACATCGTGCCAGATTGCAGATTTTCTTTTCTTATCATAGCGAAACAAAGGCTATGAAACCGGGGCTGTGGAGAGGAAAGTGGCGGGTCTCATTTCCTTGGTGGACATGAAATCACACCTGGACATGGCAGAAGCTGTTCTTGCTTGAGATCGCCCTTGGCAATCGAAGTGCAGCCTACAGGTGGCCTGGCAAGTCACCGGAAAAATGGTGGCTTCATCGCTATCAATGGCACCGTGGAGGAGCGGCCAACAGAACCTGGAAATGGTCCGCAAATGGCATGCGCTGTTAGTGGTTTTTGAGCGTCACCACACAGCAGGTAACACCCAACCTTATGATGAATCCGAATGGGATCGATCATTGCAACACATCGTGCCAGATTGCAGATTTTCTTTTCTTATCATAGCGAAACAAAGGCTATGAAACCGGGGCTGTGGAGAGGAAAGTGGCGGGTCTCATTTCCTTGGTGGACATGAAATCACACCTGGACATGGCAGAAGCTGTTCTTGCTTGAGATCGTCCTTGGCAATCGAGGCGCAGCCTACAGGTGGCCTGGCAAGTCACCGGAAAATGGTGGCTTAATCGCTATCAATGGCACCGTGGAGGAGCGGCCAACAGAACCTGGAAATGGTCCGCAAATGGCATGCGCTGTTAGTGGTTTTTGAGCGTCACGCGGCTTTGAGCGGCTATGAAACCGGGGCTGTGGAGAGGAAAGTGGCGGGTCTCATTTCCTTGGTGGACATGAAATCACACCTGGACATGGCCGAAGCTGTTCTTGCTCGAGATCGTCTTTGGCAATCGAAGTGCAGCCTACAGGTGGCCTGGCAAGTCACCGGAAAAATGGTGGCTTAATCGCTATCAATGGCACCGTGGAGGAGCGGCCAACAGAACCTGGAAATGGTCCGCAAATGGCATGCGCTGTTAGTGGTTTTTGAGCGTCACCACACAGCAGGTAACACCCAACCTTATGATGAATCCGAATGGGATCGATCATTGCAACACATCGTGCCAGATTTTGTCATTGCGAAACAAAGGCTATGCAACCTGGGCTGTGGAGAGGAAAGTGGCGGGTCTCATTTCCTTGGTGGACCTGAAATCACCTGGACCTGGACATGGCAGAAGCTGTTCTTGCTTGAGATCGTCCTTGGCAATCGAGGCGCAGCCTACAGGTGGCCTGGCAAGTCACCGGAAAATGGTGGCTTAATCGCTATCAATGGCACCGTGGAGGAGCGGCCAACAGAACCTGGAAATGGTCCGCAAATGGCATGCGCTGTTAGTGGTTTTTGAGCGTCACGCGGCTTTGAGCGGCTATGAAACCGGGGCTGTGGAGAGGAAAGTGGCGGGTCTCATTTCCTTGGTGGACATGAAATCACACCTGGACATGGCAGAAGCTGTTCTTGCTTGAGATCGCCCTTGGCAATCGAAGTGCAGCCTACAGGTGGCCTGGCAAGTCACCGGAAAAATGGTGGCTTAATCGCTATCAATGGCACCGTGGAGGAGCGGCCAACAGAACCTGGAAATGGTCCGCAAATGGCATGCGCTGTTAGTGGTTTTTGAGCGTCACCACACAGCAGGTAACACCCAACCTTATGATGAATCCGAATGGGATCGATCATTGCAACACATCGTGCCAGATTGCAGATTTTCTATTCTTATCATAGCGAAACGAAGGCTATGAAACCGGGGCTGTGGAGTGGAAAGTGGCGGGTCTCATTTCCTTGGTGGACATGAAATCACACCTGGACATGGCAGAAGCTGTTCTTGCTTGAGATCGCCCTTGGCAATCGAAGTGCAGCCTACAGGTGGCCTGGCAAGTCACCGGAAAAATGGTGGCTTAATCGCTATCAATGGCACCGTGAAGGAGCGGCCAACAGAACCTGGAAATGGTCCGCAAATGGCATGCGCTGTTAGTGGTTTTTGAGCGTCACCACACAGCAGGTAACACCCAATCTTATGATAAATCAAAATGGGATCGCTCATTGCAACACATCGTGCCAGATTGCAGATTTTCTTTTCTTATCATAGCGAAACAAAGGCTATGAAACCGGGGCTGTGGAGAGGAAAGTGGCGGGTCTCATTTCCTTGGTGGACATGAAATCACACCTGGACATGGCAGAAGCTGTTCTTGCTTGAGATCGCCCTTGGCAATCGAAGTGCAGCCTACAGGTGGCCTGGCAAGTCACCGGAAAAATGGTGGCTTCATCGCTATCAATGGCACCGTGGAGGAGCGGCCACCAGAACCTGGAAATGGTCCGCAAATGGCATGCGCTGTTAGTGGTTTTTGAGCGTCACCACACAGCAGGTAACACCCAACCTTATGATGAATCCGAATGGGATCGATCATTGCAACACATCGTGCCAGATTTTGTCATTGCGAAACGAAGGCTATGCAACCTGGGCTGTGGAGAGGAAAGTGGCGGGTCTCATTTCCTTGGTGGACCTGGACATGGCCGAAGCTGTTCTTGCTCGAGATCGTCTTTGGCAATCGAAGTGCAGCCTACAGGTGGCCTGGCAAGTCACCGGAAAATGGTGACTTCATCGCTATCAATGGCACCGTGGAGGAGCGGCCACCAGAACCTGGAAATGGTCAGCAAATGGCATGCGCTGTTAGTGGTTTTTGAGCGTCACCACACAGCAGGTAACACCCAACCTTATGATGAATCCGAATGGGATCGATCATTGCAACACATCGTGCCAGATTGCAGATTTTCTTTTCTTATCATAGCGAAACAAAGGCTATGAAACCGGGGCTGTGGAGAGGAAAGTGGCGGGTCTCATTTCCTTGGTGGACATGAAATCACACCTGGACATGGCAGAAGCTGTTCTTGCTTGAGATCGTCCTTGGCAATCGAAGTGCAGCCTACAGGTGGCCTGGAAAGTCACCGGAAAAATGGTGGCTTAATCGCTATCAATGGTACCGTGGAGGAGCGGCCAACAGAACCTGGAAATGGTCCGCAAATGGCATGCGCTGTTAGTGGTTTTTGAGCGTCACCACACAGCAGGTAACACCCAACCTTATGATGAATCCGAATGGGATCGATCATTGCAACACATCGTGCCAGATTTTGTCATTGCGAAACGAAGGCTATGCAACCTGGGCTGTGGAGAGGAAAGTGGCGGGTCTCATTTCCTTGGTGGACCTGGACATGGCCGAAGCTGTTCTTGCTCGAGATCGTCTTTGGCAATCGAAGTGCAGCCTATAGGTGGCCTGGCAAGTCACCGGAAAATGGTGGCTTCATCGCTATCAATGGCACCGTGGAGGAGCGGCCACCAGAACCTGGAAATGGTCCGCAAATGGCATGCGCTGTTAGTGGTTTTTGAGCGTCACCACACAGCAGGTAACACCCAACCTTATGATGAATCCGAATGGGATCGATCATTGCAACACATCGTGCCAGATTGCAGATTTTCTTTTCTTATCATAGCGAAACAAAGGCTATGAAACCGGGGCTGTGGAGAGGAAAGTGGCGGGTCTCATTTCCTTGGTGGACATGAAATCACACCTGGACATGGCAGAAGCTGTTCTTGCTTGAGATCGTCCTTGGCAATCGAAGTGCAGCCTACAGGTGGCCTGGAAAGTCACCGGAAAAATGGTGGCTTAATCGCTATCAATGGTACCGTGGAGGAGCGGCCAACAGAACCTGGAAATGGTCCGCAAATGGCATGCGCTGTTAGTGGTTTTTGAGCGTCACCACACAGCAGGTAACACCCAACCTTATGATGAATCCGAATGGGATCGATCATTGCAACACATCGTGCCAGATTTTGTCATTGCGAAACGAAGGCTATGCAACCTGGGCTGTGGAGAGGAAAGTGGCGGGTCTCATTTCCTTGGTGGACCTGGACATGGCCGAAGCTGTTCTTGCTCGAGATCGTCTTTGGCAATCGAAGTGCAGCCTATAGGTGGCCTGGCAAGTCACCGGAAAATGGTGGCTTCATCGCTATCAATGGCACCGTGGAGGAGCGGCCACCAGAACCTGGAAATGGTCCGCAAATGGCATGCGCTGTTAGTGGTTTTTGAGCGTCACCACACAGCAGGTAACACCCAACCTTATGATGAATCCGAATGGGATCGATCATTGCAACACATCGTGCCAGATTGCAGATTTTCTTTTCTTATCATAGCGAAACAAAGGCTATGAAACCGGGGCTGTGGAGAGGAAAGTGGCGGGTCTCATTTCCTTGGTGGACATGAAATCACACCTGGACATGGCCGAAGCTGTTCTTGCTTGAGATCGCCCTTGGCAATCGAAGTGCAGCCTACAGGTGGCCTGGCAAGTCACCGGAAAAATGGTGGCTTAATCGCTATCAATGGCACCGTGGAGGAGCGGCCAACAGAACCTGGAAATGGTCCGCAAATGGCATGCGCTGTTAGTGGTTTTTGAGCGTCACCACACAGCAGGTAACACCCAACCTTATGATGAATCCGAATGGGATCGATCATTGCAACACATCGTGCCAGATTGCAAATTTTCTATTCTTATCATAGCGAAACAAAGGCTATGAAACCGGGGCTGTGGAGAGGAAAGTGGCGGGTCTCATTTCCTTGGTGGACATGAAATCACCTGGACCTGGAAATGGAAGAAGCTGTTCTTGCTCGAGATCGTCTTTGGCAATCGAAGTGCAGCCTACAGGTGGCCCGGCAAGTCACCGGAAAATGGTGGCTTCATCGCTATCAATGGCACCGTGGAGGAGCGGCCACTAGAACCTGGAAATGGTCAGCAAATGGCATGCGCTGTTAGTGGTTTTTGAGCGTCACCACACAGTAGGTAACACCCAACCTTATGATGAATCCGAATGGGATCGATCATTGCAACACATCGTGCCAGATTGCAGATTTTCTATTCTTATCATAGCGAAACGAAGGCTATGAAACCGGGGCTGTGGAGAGGAAAGTGGCGGGTCTCATTTCCTTGGTGGACATGAAATCACACCTGGACATGGCAGAAGCTGTTCTTGCTTGAGATCGCCCTTGGCAATCGAAGTGCAGCCTACAGGTGGCCTGGCAAGTCACCGGAAAAATGGTGGCTTAATCGCTATCAATGGCACCGTGAAGGAGCGGCCAACAGAACCTGGAAATGGTCCGCAAATGGCATGCGCTGTTAGTGGTTTTTGAGCGTCACCACACAGCAGGTAACACCCAACCTTATGATGAATCCGAATGGGATCGATCATTGCAACACATCGTGCCAGATTGCAAATTTTCTATTCTTATCATAGCGAAACGAAGGCTATGAAACCGGGGCTGTGGAGAGGAAAGTGGCGGGTCTCATTTCCTTGGTGGACATGAAATCACACCTGGACATGGCAGAAGCTGTTCTTGCTTGAGATCGCCCTTGGCAATCGAAGTGCAGCCTACAGGTGGCCTGGCAAGTCACCGGAAAAATGGTGGCTTAATCGCTATCAATGGCACCGTGAAGGAGCGGCCAACAGAACCTTGAAATGGTCCGCAAATGGCATGCGCTGTTAGTGGTTTTTGAGCGTCACCACACAGCAGGTAACACCCAACCTTATGATGAATCCGAATGGGATCGATCATTGCAACACATCGTGCCAGATTGCAAATTTTCTATTCTTATCATAGCGAAACGAAGGCTATGAAACCGGGGCTGTGGAGAGGAAAGTGGCGGGTCTCATTTCCTTGGTGGACATGAAATCACACCTGGACATGGCAGAAGCTGTTCTTGCTTGAGATCGCCCTTGGCAATCGAAGTGCAGCCTACAGGTGGCCTGGCAAGTCACCGGAAAAATGGTGGCTTAATCGCTATCAATGGCACCGTGAAGGAGCGGCCAACAGAACCTGGAAATGGTCCGCAAATGGCATGCGCTGTTAGTGGTTTTTGAGCGTCACCACACAGCAGGTAACACCCAACCTTATGATAAATCAAAATGGGATCGCTCATTGCAACACATCGTGCCAGATTGCAGATTTTCTTTTCTTATCATAGCGAAACAAAGGCTATGAAACCGGGGCTGTGGAGAGGAAAGTGGCGGGTCTCATTTCCTTGGTGGACATGAAATCACACCTGGACATGGCAGAAGCTGTTCTTGCTTGAGATCGCCCTTGGCAATCGAAGTGCAGCCTACAGGTGGCCTGGCAAGTCACCGGAAAAATGGTGGCTTAATCGCTATCAATGGCACCGTGGAGGAGCGGCCAACAGAACCTGGAAATGGTCCGCAAATGGCATGCGCTGTTAGTGGTTTTTGAGCATCACCACACAGCAGGTAACACCCAACCTTATGATGAATCCGAATGGGATCGCTCATTGCAACACATCGTGCCAGATTGCAGATTTTCTTTTCTTATCATAGCGAAACAAAGGCTATGAAACCGGGGCTGTGGAGAGGAAAGTGGCGGGTCTCATTTCCTTGGTGGACATGAAATCACACCTGGACATGGCAGAAGCTGTTCTTGCTTGAGATCGCCCTTGGCAATCGAAGTGCAGCCTACAGGTGGCCTGGCAAGTCACCGGAAAAATGGTGGCTTAATCGCTATCAATGGCACCGTGGAGGAGCGGCCAACAGAACCTGGAAATGGTCCGCAAATGGCATGCGCTGTTAGTGGTTTTGAGCATCACCACACAGCAGGTAACACCCAACCTTATGATGAATCCGAATGGGATCGCTCATTGCAACACATCGTGCCAGATTGCAGATTTTCTTTTCTTATCATAGCGAAACAAAGGCTATGAAACCGGGGCTGTGGAGAGGAAAGTGGCGGGTCTCATTTCCTTGGTGGACATGAAATCACACCTGGACATGGCAGAAGCTGTTCTTGCTTGAGATCGCCCTTGGCAATCGAAGTGCAGCCTACAGGTGGCCTGGCAAGTCACCGGAAAAATGGTGGCTTAATCGCTATCAATGGCACCGTGGAGGAGCGGCCAACAGAACCTGGAAATGGTCCGCAAATGGCATGCGCTGTTAGTGGTTTTTGAGCGTCACCACACAGCAAGTAACACCCAACCTTATGATGAATCCGAATGGGATCGATCATTGCAACACATCGTGCCAGATTGCAGATTTTCTATTCTTATCATAGCGAAACGAAGGCTATGAAACCGGGGCTGTGGAGAGGAAAGTGGCGGGTCTCATTTCCTTGGTGGACATGAAATCACACCTGGACATGGCCGAAGCTGTTCTTGCTTGAGATCGCCCTTGGCAATCGAAGTGCAGCCTACAGGTGGCCTGGCAAGTCACCGGAAAAATGGTGGCTTAATCGCTATCAATGGCACCGTGGAGGAGCGGCCAACAGAACCTGGAAATGGTCCGCAAATGGCATGCGCTGTTAGTGGTTTTTGAGCGTCACCACACAGCAGGTAACACCCAACCTTATGATGAATCCGAATGGGATCGATCATTGCAACACATCGTGCCAGATTTTGTCATAGCGAAACGAAGGCTATGCAACCGGGGCTGTGGAGAGGAAAGTGGCGAGTCTCATTTCCTTGGTGGACATGAAATCACCTGGACCTGGAAATGGAAGAAGCTGTTCTTGCTCGAGATCGTCTTTGGCAATCGAAGTGCAGCCTACAGGTGGCCTGGCAAGTCACCGGAAAAATGGTGGCTTAATCGCTATCAATGGCACCGTGGAGGAGCGGCCAACAGAACCTGGAAATGGTCCGCAAATGGCATGCGCTGTTAGTGGTTTTTGAGCGTCACCACACAGCAGGTAACACCCAACCTTATGATGAATCCGAATGGGATCGATCATTGCAACACATCGTGCCAGATTTTGTCATAGCGAAACGAAGGCTATGCAACCTGGGCTGTGGAGAGGAAAGTGGCGAGTCTCATTTCCTTGGTGGACATGAAATCACCTGGACCTGGAAATGGAAGAAGCTGTTCTTGCTCGAGATCGTCTTTGGCAATCGAAGTGCAGCCTACAGGTGGCCTGGCAAGTCACCGGAAAAATGGTGGCTTAATCGCTATCAATGGCACCGTGAAGGAGCGGCCAACAGAACCTGGAAATGGTCCGCAAATGGCATGCGCTGTTAGTGGTTTTTGAGCGTCTCCACACAGCAGGTAACACCCAACCTTATGATGAATCCGAATGGGATCGCTCATTGCAACACATCGTGCCAGATTTTGTCATAGCGAAACGAAGGCTATGCAACCGGGGTGTGGAGAGGAAAATGGCGGGTCTCATTTCCTTGGTGGACCTGAAATCACCTGGACCTGGACATGGAAGAAGCTGTTCTTGCTCGAGATCGTCTTTGGCAATCGAAGTGCAGCCTACAGGTGGCCTGGCAAGTCACCGGAAAAATGGTGACTTCATCGCTATCAATGGCACCGTGAAGGAGCGGCCAACAGAACCTGGAAATGGTCCGCAAATGGCATGCGCTGTTAGTGGTTTTTAAGTGTCACCTCACAGCAGGTAACACCCAACCTTATGATGAATCCGAATGTGATCGATCATTGCAACACATCGTGCCAGATTTTGTCATTGCGAAACGAAGGCTATGCAAACTGGGCTGTGGAGAGGAAAGTGGCGGGTCTCATTTCCTTGGTGGACATGAAATCACACCTGGACATGGCAGAAGCTGTTCTTGCTTGAGATCGCCCTTGGCAATCGAGGTGCAGCCTACAGGTGGCCTGGCAAGTCACCGGAAAATTGTGGCTTCATCGCTATCAATGGCACCGTGAAGGAGCGGCCAACAGAACCTGGAAATGGTCCGCAAATGGCATGCGCTGTTAGTGGTTTTTGAGCGTCACCACACAGCAGGTAACACCCAACCTTATGATGAATCCGAATGGGATCGCTCATTGCAACACATCGTGCCAGATTTTGTCATTGCGAAACGAAGGCTATGCAAACTGGGCTGTGGAGAGGAAAGTGGCGAGTCTTATTTCCTTGGTGGACATGAAATCACCTGGACCTGGACATGGTAGAAGATGTTCTTGCTCGAGATCGTCTTTGGCAATCGAAGTGCAGCCTACAGGTGGCCTGGCAAGTCACCGGAAAAATGGTGGCTTCATCGCTATCAATGGCACCGTGAAGGAGCGGCCACCAGAACCTGGAAATGGTCAGCAAATGGCATGCGCTGTTAGTGGTTTTTAAGTGTCACCACACAGCAGGTAACACCCAACCTTATGATGAATCCGAATGTGATCGATCATTGCAACACATCGTGCCGTGGAGAGGAAAGTGGCGGGTCTCATTTCCTTGGTGGACATGAAATCACACCTGGACATGGCAGAAGCTGTTCTTGCTTGAGATCGCCCTTGGCAATCGAAGTGCAGCCTACAGGTGGCCTGGCAAGTCACCGGAAAAATGGTGGCTTCATCGCTATCAATGGCACCGTGAAGGAGCGGCCAACAGAACCTGGAAATGGTCCGCAAATGGCATGCGCTGTTAGTGGTTTTTAAGTGTCACCTCACAGCAGGTAACACCCAACCTTATGATGAATCCGAATGTGATCGATCATTGCAACACATCGTGCCAGATTTTGTCATTGCGAAACGAAGGCTATGCAAACTGGGCTGTGGAGAGGAAAGTGGCGGGTCTCATTTCCTTGGTGGACATGAAATCACACCTGGACATGGCAGAAGCTGTTCTTGCTTGAGATCGCCCTTGGCAATCGAAGTGCAGCCTACAGGTGGCCTGGCAAGTCACCGGAAAAATGGTGGCTTCATCGCTATCAATGGCACCGTGAAGGAGCGGCCAACAGAACCTGGAAATGGTCCGCAAATGGCATGCGCTGTTAGTGGTTTTTAAGTGTCACCTCACAGCAGGTAACACCCAACCTTATGATGAATCCGAATGTGATCGATCATTGCAACACATCGTGCCAGATTTTGTCATTGCGAAACGAAGGCTATGCAAACTGGGCTGTGGAGAGGAAAGTGGCGGGTCTCATTTCCTTGGTGGACCTGAAATCACACCTGGACATGGCAGAAGCTGTTCTTGCTTGAGATCGCCCTTGGCAATCGAAGTGCAGCCTACAGGTGGCCTGGCAAGTCACCGGAAAAATGGTGGCTTCATCGCTATCAATGGCACCGTGAAGGAGCGGCCACCAGAACCTGGAAATGGTCAGCAAATGGCATGCGCTGTTAGTGGTTTTTAAGTGTCACCTCACAGCAGGTAACACCCAACCTTATGATGAATCCGAATGTGATCGATCATTGCAACACATCGTGCCAGATTTTGTCATTGCGAAACGAAGGCTATGCAAACTGGGCTGTGGAGAGGAAAGTGGCGGGTCTCATTTCCTTGGTGGACATGAAATCACACCTGGACATGGCAGAAGCTGTTCTTGCTTGAGATCTCCCTTGGCAATCGAAGTGCACCCTACAGGTGGCCTGGCAAGTCACCGGAAAAATTGTGGCTTAATCGCTATCAATGGCACCGTGAAGGAGCGGCCAACAGAACCTGGACATGGTCCGCAAATGGCATGCGCTGTTAGTGGTTTTTGAGCGTCACCACACAGCAGGTAACACCCAACCTTATGATGAATCCGAATGGGATCGATCATTGCAACACATCGTGCCAGATTGCAGATTTTCTATTCTTATCATAGCGAAACAAAGACTTTGAAACCGGGGCTGTGGAGAGGAAAGTGGCGGGTCTTATTTCCTTGGTGGACATGAAATCACACCTGGACATGGCAGAAGCTGTTCTTGCTTGAGATCGCCCTTGGCAATCGAAGTGCAGCCTACAGGTGGCCTGGCAAGTCACCGGAAAAATGGTGGCTTCATCGCTATCAATGGCACCGTGAAGGAGCGGCCAACAGAACCTGGAAATGGTCCGCAAATGGCATGCGCTGTTAGTGGTTTTTGAGGATGGAATGGCAGTTAATAAACATGATAAGCAAGGAAATAAATCCTTTCAAAAATTAATGTTTCATACTCTATTCCTGTAACCGGGCCGTTTAGCTAGTCCATATACAAATTTTAGTAAATTCTGCCGCTTGACAGGGATGCAACATGCCGCAGCCGTAAGCGCGAGCGAGAAAACAAATTCCGCGTTTTCCGCCACCTGAGATGCAAAATGCTGTGAGACGTAAGCGCGAGCGAGAAAACAAATTCCGCGCACCTCGAATCGAGAGAGGAGAGCGTGCGCCAGAGCGAAGCGCGCGAGAGCGAAGCGTGCGAGAGCAAAACGCGCAGCGCCAGAGAGAAACGCGCTGTGGAGAAATCAAAGAGCGAATCGCGCGGGCAACTTTGATTTTCTGCACCGTGCATGCAATGGGGAACGGAAAAATGCACCAATTTGCTGCCCGAAAATGGATTTAAAAAGCTATTTTACTCATAGACATGAAATGCACAATATGAGATTGGAAAATATAACTCAAGTTAAACCAATCTTGCGCTGTTTTCCACCTCAAAACGAAGGTAGATTCGACTCTACGGTCGCTGCTGTCGTGGTTTTCAATCTCTGCAATGATTGAATGTGTTCTGGCAAGTGCAATAAACTGTGTCCTAATAAGTCATCCACGCTTGCGTTCCAGGACATCGTAGCATATGATCGCTACGTTAAGCCGCTGACCGCGTAACGGTTGCCGATGCAAAATGGGACAGGCAGCCACTCACTGGACTCGCTGCATGCGCCAGAATGAATCCGAGGTCTTTAGCCACCAGCCACCACTCTTTAGAATGATCAGAATGGGATCGCTCCTTGCAACACATCGTGCCAGATTTTATCCTAGCGAAACGAAGGCTATGCAACTTGGACTGGGAAAGTGGCGGGTCGCTTTTCCTTGATGTACCTGAAATCACCTGGACCTGGACATGGTAGAAGCTGTTTTCGAGATCGTCCTTGGCAATCGAAGTACAGCCGACAGGTAGAGAAGCCGACGCTTCTATGCTGGCAATGGTCTGTCTGTTGGACCTTGCCGGCCTGGCAAGTCACCGGAAAAATGTGTGCCTAATCGCTATCCATGGTTACACGCGGTCAGAGGAATGGTTTACTGTCCGACTGTCTCTATTCCTGATCAAAATAGGATCGCTCCTTGCAACACATCGTGCCAGATTTTGTCATTGCGAAACGAAGGCTATGCACCCTGGGCCGTGGAGAGGAAAGTGGGATTCATTTCCTTGGTGGACCTGAAATCACCTGGACCTGGACATGGTAGAAGCTGTTCTTGCTCGAGATCGTCTTTGGCAATCGAAGTGCAGCCTACAGGTGGCCTGGCAAGTCACCGGAAAAATGGTGGCTTAATCGCTATCAATGCCACCGTGGAGGAGCGGCCACCAGAACCTGGAAATGGTCCGCAAATGGCATGCGCTGTTAGTGGTTTTTAAGTGTCACCTCACAGCAGGTAACACCCAACCTTATGATGAATCCGAATGTGATCGATCATTGCAACACATCGTGCCAGATTTTGTCATTGCGAAACGAAGGCTATGCAAACTGGGCTGTGGAGAGGAAAGTGGCGGGTCTCATTTCCTTGGTGGACATGAAATCACACCTGGACATGGCAGAAGCTGTTCTTGCTTGAGATCGCCCTTGGCAATCGAAGTGCAGCCTACAGGTGGCCTGGCAAGTCACCGGAAAAATGGTGGCTTAATCGCTATCAATGCCACCGTGGAGGAGCGGCCAACAGAACCTGGAAATGGTCCGCAAATGGCATGCGCTGTTAGTGGTTTTTAAGTGTCACCTCACAGCAGGTAACACCCAACCTTATGATGAATCCGAATGTGATCGATCATTGCAACACATCGTGCCAGATTTTGTCATTGCGAAACGAAGGCTATGCAAACTGGGCTGTGGAGAGGAAAGTGGCGGGTCTCATTTCCTTGGTGGACATGAAATCACACCTGGACATGGCAGAAGCTGTTCTTGCTTGAGATCGCCCTTGGCAATCGAAGTGCAGCCTACAGGTGGCCTGGCAAGTCACCGGAAAAATGGTGGCTTAATCGCTATCAATGGCACCGTGAAGGAGCGGCCAACAGAACCTGGAAATGGTCAGCAAATGGCATGCGCTGTTAGTGGTTTTTGAGCGTCACCACACAGCAGGTAACACCCAACCTTATGATGAATCCGAATGGGATCGATCATTGCAACACATCGTGCCAGATTTTGTCATAGCGAAACGAAGGCTATGCAACCTGGGGTGTGGAGATGAAAATGGCGGGTCTCATTTCCTTGGTGGACCTGAAATCACCTGGACCTGGACATGGTAGAAGCTGTTCTTGCTCGAGATCGTCTTTGGCAATCAAAGTGCAGCCTACAGGTGGCCCGGCAAGTCACCGGAAAATGGTGGCTTAATCAATGGTTACACGCGGTCAGAGGAATGGTTTACTGTCCGACTTTCTCTATGCCTGATCAAAATAGGATCGCTCCTTGCAACACATCGTGCCAGATTTTGTCATTGCGAAACGAAAGGCGTCATCCACATTTGCGTTCCACGACATCGAAGCTCATGATCGCTGCGTTAAGCCGCTGACCGCGTAACGGTTGCCGATGCGAAATGAGACAGGCAGCCACTCACTGGACTCGCTGAATGCGCCTGAATGAATCCGTGGTCTTTAGCCACCAGCCCCCACTCTTTAGAATGATCAGAATGGAACACATCATGCCAGATTTTATCGTTGCCAAACGAAGGCTATGCAACCGGGACGGAGGCTATGCAACTGGCAGGTCTCATTTCCTGGATGGAACCAAAATCAGACATGGCCTGGGCATGATTGACCATGGCCTGGACATGATGAACCTGGACATGGTAGAAGCTGTTCTTGCTTGAGATCGCCCTTGGCAATCGAACTACAGCTTACGGGCAGATGATCAAGCGCTGATCGATCGCGTCTACCCTGGCATCGGTCAGCCTGGCAAGTCACCGAAAAAAGGATGTGCTAATTCACTATCAATGGCAGGGTAATGGAGCGGCCAACACAACCTGGAAATCGATGGTCGATGCATGCGCAAGAATGAACACGCGCCAGAAGAATGGGTTACTGTCGGACTGGCTATGATATCAGACCGGTTCAGTTTCTATGCCTGATGATTTGTCCACTGTTGTCACACACAATGGAGTTTCACCTCACAGCAGGTAGCACCCAACCTTATGATGAATCCGAATGGAATCGATCATTGCAACACATCGTGCCAGATTGCAGATTTTCTATTCTTATCATAGCGAAACAAAGGCTATGAATCCGGGGCTGGGAAAGTTTCCGGTTTCATATTATCGATTGGCGTGAAATCACACCTGGACCTGGACATGGCAGGACATAGCCTGGGCATGATGGACCTGGACATGACAGAAGCTGTTCTTTCTTCCGCCCTTGCCAATTGAAGATCAGTCGACAGGCGGATGATCAAGCGCGGATGGACCTACCCTGGCATCGGTCAGTCGGACAATGGACTGGCAAATCACTGACAAAAGGGATCGTGGAAATGGTTGATCTCTCGAGCATCCCGGTGAACCGATAAAAGTTGCACAAGTCTTGCATCACAAGTGACGAAAATTTCGCAATGGCGCTTCCCATACTTTCTGATTTTGGATTTTAGAAACCAAATCATAAACGGGAAAACATGGAAAGTGCTAGAATGGCCTGGAAAGGCATGGAATGGCATGGAATGGCATGGAATGGCATGGAGGGGCATGGAATGGCATGGAAGGGCATGGAATGGCAGTTAATAAACATGATAAGCAAGGAAATAAATCCTTTCAAAAATTAATGTTTCATACTCTGCCAAAAATTCATGTTTCATACTTCAAATTCTGCCGCTTGACAGGGATGCAACATGCCGCAGCCGTAAGCGCGAGCGAGAAAACAAATTCCGCGTTTTCCGCCACCTGAGATGCAAAATGCTGCCAGACGTAAGCGCGAGCGAGAAAACAAATTCCGCGCACCTCGAATCGAGAGAGGAGAGCGTGCGCCAGAGCGAAGCGCGCGAGAGCTATGCGTGCGAGAGCGAAACGCAGCGCCAGAGAGAAACGCGCTGTGGAGAAATCAAAGAGCGAATCGCGCGGGCAACTTTGATTTTCTGCACCGTGCATGCAATGGGGAACGGAAAAATGCACCAATTTGCTGCCCGAAAATGGATTTAAAAAGCTATTTTACTCATAGACATGAAATGCACAATATGAGATTGGAAAATATAACTCAAGTTAAACCAATCTTGCGCTGTTTTCCACCTCAAAACGAAGGTAGATTCGACTCTACGGTCGCTGCTGTCGTGGTTTTCAATCTCTGCAATGATTGAATGTGTTCTGGCAAGTGCAATAAACTGTGTCCTAATAAGTCATCCACGCTTGCGTACCAGGACATCGTAGCATATGATCGCTACGTTAAGCCGCTGACCGCGTAACGGTTGCCGATGCAAAATGGGACAGGCAGCCACTCACTGGACTCGCTGCATGCGCCAGAATGAATCCGAGGTCTTTAGCCACCAGCCACCACTCTTTAGAATGATCAGAATGGGATCGCTCCTTGCAACACATCGTGCCAGATTTTATCCTAGCGAAACGAAGGCTATGCAACTTGGACTGGGAAAGTGGCGGGTCGCTTTTCCTTGATGTACCTGAAATCACCTGGACCTGTACATGGTAGAAGCTGTTTTCGAGATCGTCCTTGGCAATCGAAGTACAGCCGACAGGTAGAGAAGCCGACGCTTCTATGCTGGCAATGGTCTGTCTGTTGGACCTTGCCGGCCTGGCAAGTCACCGGAAAAATGTGTGCCTAATCGCTATCCATGGTTACACGCGGTCAGAGGAATGGTTTACTGTCCGACTGTCTCTATTCCTGATCAAAATAGGATCGCTCCTTGCAACACATCGTGCCAGATTTTGTCATTGCGAAACGAAGGCTATGCACCCTGGGCCGTGGAGAGGAAAGTGGGATTCATTTCCTTGGTGGACCTGAAATCACCTGGACCTGGACATGGCAGAAGCTGTTCTTGCTCGAGATCGTCTTTGGCAATCGAAGTGCAGCCTACAGGTGGCCTGGCAAGTCACCGGAAAAATGGTGGCTTAATCGCTATCAATGGCACCGTGAAGGAGCGGCCAACAGAACCTGGAAATGGTCCGCAAATGGCATGCGCTGTTAGTGGTTTTTGAGCGTCACCACACAGCAGGTAACACCCAACCTTATGATGAATCAAAATGGGATCGCTCATTGCAACACATCGTGCCAGATTTTGCCATAGCGAAACGAAGGCTATGCAACCTGGGGTGTGGAGATGAAAATGGCGGGTCTCATTTCCTTGGTGGACCTGAAATCACCTGGACCTGGACATGGTAGAAGCTGTTCTTGCTCGAGATCGTCTTTGGCAATCGAAGTGCAGCCTACAGGTGGCCTGGCAAGTCACCGGAAAAATGGTGGCTTCATCGCTATCAATGGCACCGTGAAGGAGCGGCCAACAGAACCTGGAAATGGTCCGCAAATGGCATGCGCTGTTAGTGGTTTTTGAGCGCCACCACACAGCAGGTAACACCCAACCTTATGATGAATCAAAATGGGATCGCTCATTGCAACACATCGTGCCAGATTTTGTCATTGCGAAACGAAGGCTATGCAAACTGGGCTGTGGAGAGGAAAGTGGCGGGTCTCATTTCCTTGGTGGACATGAAATCACACCTGGACATGGCAGAAGCTGTTCTTGCTTGAGATCGCCCTTGGCAATCGAAGTGCAGCCTACAGGTGGCCTGGCAAGTCACCGGAAAAATGGTGGCTTCATCGCTATCAATGGCACCGTGAAGGAGCGGCCACCAGAACCTGGAAATGGTCAGCAAATGGCATGCGCTGTTAGTGGTTTTTAAGTGTCACCTCACAGCAGGTAACACCCAACCTTATGATGAATCCGAATGGGATCGATCATTGCAACACATCGTGCCAGATTGCAGATTTTCTATTCTTATCATAGCGAAACAAAGGCTATGAAACCGGGGCTGGGAAAGTTTCCGGTTTCATATTATCGATTGGCGTGAAATCACACCTGGACCTGGACATGGCAGGACATAGCCTGGGCATGATGGACCTGGACATGACAGAAGCTGTTCTTTCTTCCGCCCTTGCCAATTGAAGATCAGTCGACAGGCGGATGATCAAGCGCGGATGGACCTACCCTGGCATCGGTCAGTCGGACAATGGACTGGCAAATCACTGACAAAAGGGATCGTGGAAATGGTTGATCTCTCGAGCATCCCGGTGAACCGATAAAAGTTGCACAAGTCTTGCATCACAAGTGACGAAAATTTCGCAATGGCGCTTCCCATACTTTCTGATTTTGGATTTTAGAAACCAAATCATAAACGGGAAAACATGGAAAGTGCTAGAATGGCCTGGAAAGGCATGGAATGGCATGGAATGGCATGGAATGGCATGGAAGGGCATGGAATGGCATGGAAGGGCATGGAATGGCAGTTAATAAACCTGATAAGCAAGGAAATAAAACATTTCAAAAATTAATGTTTCATACTCTATTCCTGTAACCGGGCCGTTTAGCTAGTCCATATACAAATTTAAGTAAATTCTGCCGCTTGACAGGGATGCAACATGCCGCAGCCGTAAGCGCGAGCGAGAAAACAAATTCCGCGTTTTCTGCCACCTGAGATGCAAAATGTTGCCAGACGTAAGCGCGAGCGAGAAAACAAATTCCGCGCACCTCGAATCGAGAGAGGAGAGCGTGCGCCAGAGCGAAGCGCGCGAGAGCGAAGCGTGCGAGAGCGAAACGCAGCGCCAGAGAGAAACGCGCTGTGGAGAAATCAAAGAGCGAATCGCGCGGGCAACTTTGATTTTCTGCACCGTGCATGCAATGGGGAACGGAAAAATGCACCAATTTGCTGCCCGAAAATGGATTTAAAAAGCTATTTTACTCATAGACATGAAATGCACAATATGAGATTGGAAAATATAACTCAAGTTAAACCAATCTTGCGCTGTTTTCCACCTCAAAACGAAGGTAGATTCGACTCTACGGTCGCTGCTGTCGTGGTTTTCAATCTCTGCAATGATTGAATGTGTTCTGGCAAGTGCAATAAACTGTGTCCTAATAAGTCATCCACGCTTGCGTACCAGGACATCGTAGCATATGATCGCTACGTTAAGCCGCTGACCGCGTAACGGTTGCCGATGCAAAATGGGACAGGCAGCCACTCACTGGACTCGCTGCATGCGCCAGAATGAATCCGAGGTCTTTAGCCACCAGCCACCACTCTTTAGAATGATCAGAATGGGATCGCTCCTTGCAACACATCGTGCCAGATTTTATCCTAGCGAAACGAAGGCTATGCAACTTGGACTGGGAAAGTGGCGGGTCGCTTTTCCTTGATGTACCTGAAATCACCTGGACCTGTACATGGTAGAAGCTCTTTTCGAGATCGTCCTTGGCAATCGAAGTACAGCCGACAGGTAGAGAAGCCGACGCTTCTATGCTGGCAATGGTCTGTCTGTTGGACCTTGCCGGCCTGGCAAGTCACCGGAAAAATGTGTGCCTAATCGCTATCCATGGTTACACGCGGTCAGAGGAATGGTTTACTGTCCGACTGTCTCTATTCCTGATCAAAATAGGATCGCTCCTTGCAACACATCGTGCCAGATTTTGTCATTGCGAAACGAAGGCTATGCACCCTGGGCCGTGGAGAGGAAAGTGGGATTCATTTCCTTGGTGGACCTGAAATCACCTGGACCTGGACATGGTAGAAGCTGTTCTTGCTCGAGATCGTCTTTGGCAATCGAAGTGCAGCCTACAGGTGGCCTGGCAAGTCACCGGAAAAATGGTGGCTTAATCGCTATCAATGGCACCGTGAAGGAGCGGCCAACAGAACCTGGAAATGGTCCGCAAATGGCATGCGCTGTTAGTGGTTTTTGAGCGTCACCACACAGCAGGTAACACCCAACCTTATGATGAATCCGAATGGGATCGCTCATTGCAACACATCGTGCCAGATTGCAGATTTTCTATTCTTATCATAGCGAAACGAAGGCTATGAAACCGGGGCTGTGGAGAGGAAAGTGGCGGGTCTCATTTCCTTGGTGGACATGAAATCACACCTGGACATGGCAGAAGCTGTTCTTGCTTGAGATCGCCCTTGGCAATCGAAGTGCAGCCTACAGGTGGCCTGGCAAGTCACCGGAAAAATGGTGGCTTCATCGCTATCAATGGCACCGTGAAGGAGCGGCCACCAGAACCTGGAAATGGTCAGCAAATGGCATGCGCTGTTAGTGGTTTTTAAGTGTCACCTCACAGCAGGTAACACCCAACCTTATGATGAATCCGAATGTGATCGATCATTGCAACACATCGTGCCAGATTTTGTCATTGCGAAACGAAGGCTATGCAAACTGGGCTGTGGAGAGGAAAGTGGCGGGTCTCATTTCCTTGGTGGACCTGAAATCACATCTGGACATGGCAGAAGCTGTTCTTGCTTGAGATCGCCCTTGGCAATCGAAGTGCAGCCTACAGGTGGCCTGGCAAGTCACCGGAAAAATGGTGGCTTCATCGCTATCAATGGCACCGTGAAGGAGCGGCCACCAGAACCTGGAAATGGTCAGCAAATGGCATGCGCTGTTAGTGGTTTTTAAGTGTCACCTCACAGCAGGTAACACCCAACCTTATGATGAATCCGAATGGGATCGATCATTGCAACACATCGTGCCAGATTGCAGATTTTCTATTCTTATCATAGCGAAACAAAGGCTATGAAACCGGGGCTGGGAAAGTTTCCGGTTTCATATTATCGATTGGCGTGAAATCACACCTGGACCTGGACATGGCAGGACATAGCCTGGGCATGATGGACCTGGACATGACAGAAGCTGTTCTTTCTTCCGCCCTTGCCAATTGAAGATCAGTCGACAGGCGGATGATCAAGCGCGGATGGACCTACCCTGGCATCGGTCAGTCGGACAATGGACTGGCAAATCACTGACAAAAGGGATCGTGGAAATGGTTGATCTCTCGAGCATCCCGGTGAACCGATAAAAGTTGCACAAGTCTTGCATCACAAGTGACGAAAATTTCGCAATGGCGCTTCCCATACTTTCTGATTTTGGATTTTAGAAACCAAATCATAAACGGGAAAACATGGAAAGTGCTAGAATGGCCTGGAAAGGCATGGAATGGCATGGAATGGCATGGAATGGCATGGAAGGGCATGGAATGGCATGGAAGGGCATGGAATGGCAGTTAATAAACATGATAAGCAAGGAAATAAAACATTTCAAAAATTAATGTTTCATACTCTATTCCTGTAACCGGGCCGTTTAGCTAGTCCATATACAAATTTAAGTAAATTCTGCCGCTTGACAGGGATGCAACATGCCGCAGCCGTAAGCGCGAGCGAGAAAACAAATTCCGCGTTTTCCGCCACCTGAGATGCAAAATGCTGCCAGACGTAAGCGCGAGCGAGAAAACAAATTCCGCGCACCTCGAATCGAGAGAGGAGAGCGTGCGCCAGAGCGAAGCGCGCGAGAGCTATGCGTGCGAGAGCGAAACGCAGCGCCAGAGAGAAACGCGCTGTGGAGAAATCAAAGAGCGAATCGCGCGGGCAACTTTGATTTTCTGCACCGTGCATGCAATGGGGAACGGAAAAATGCACCAATTTGCTGCCCGAAAATGAATTTAAAAAGCTATTTTACTCATAGACATGAAATGCACAATATGAGATTGGAAAATATAACTCAAGTTAAACCAATCTTGCGCTGTTTTCCACCTCAAAACGAAGGTAGATTCGACTCTACGGTCGCTGCTGTCGTGGTTTTCAATCTCTGCAATGATTGAATGTGTTCTGGCAAGTGCAATAAACTGTGTCCTAATAAGTCATCCACGCTTGCGTACCAGGACATCGTAGCATATGATCGCTACGTTAAGCCGCTGACCGCGTAACGGTTGCCGATGCAAAATGGGACAGGCAGCCACTCACTGGACTCGCTGCATGCGCCAGAATGAATCCGAGGTCTTTAGCCACCAGCCACCACTCTTTAGAATGATCAGAATGGGATCGCTCCTTGCAACACATCGTGCCAGATTTTATCCTAGCGAAACGAAGGCTATGCAACTTGGACTGGGAAAGTGGCGGGTCGCTTTTCCTTGATGTACCTGAAATCACCTGGACCTGTACATGGTAGAAGCTGTTTTCGAGATCGTCCTTGGCAATCGAAGTACAGCCGACAGGTAGAGAAGCCGACGCTTCTATGCTGGCAATGGTCTGTCTGTTGGACCTTGCCGGCCTGGCAAGTCACCGGAAAAATGTGTGCCTAATCGCTATCCATGGTTACACGCGGTCAGAGGAATGGTTTACTGTCCGACTGTCTCTATTCCTGATCAAAATAGGATCGCTCCTTGCAACACATCGTGCCAGATTTTGTCATTGCGAAACGAAGGCTATGCACCCTGGGCCGTGGAGAGGAAAGTGGGATTCATTTCCTTGGTGGACCTGAAATCACCTGGACCTGGACATGGCAGAAGCTGTTCTTGCTCGAGATCGTCTTTGGCAATCGAAGTGCAGCCTACAGGTGGCCTGGCAAGTCACCGGAAAAATGGTGGCTTAATTGCTATCAATGGCACCGTGAAGGAGCGGCCAACAGAACCTGGAAATGGTCCGCAAATGGCATGCGCTGTTAGTGGTTTTTGAGCGTCACCACACAGCAGGTAACACCCAACCTTATGATGAGTCAAAATGGGATCGCTCATTGCAACACATCGTGCCAGATTTTGTCATTGCGAAACGAAGGCTATGCACCCTGGGCCGTGGAGAGGAAAGTGGGATTCATTTCCTTGGTGGACCTGAAATCACCTGGACCTGGACATGGCAGAAGCTGTTCTTGCTCGAGATCGTCTTTGGCAATCGAAGTGCAGCCTACAGGTGGCCTGGCAAGTCACCGGAAAAATGGTGGCTTCATCGCTATCAATGGCACCGTGAAGGAGCGGCCACCAGAACCTGGAAATGGTCAGCAAATGGCATGCGCTGTTAGTGGTTTTTAAGTGTCACCTCACAGCAGGTAACACCCAACCTTATGATGAATCCGAATGTGATCGATCATTGCAACACATCGTGCCAGATTTTGTCATTGCGAAACGAAGGCTATGCACCCTGGGCTGTGGAGAGGAAAGTGGCGGGTCTCATTTCCTTGGTGGACCTGAAATCACATCTGGACATGGCAGAAGCTGTTCTTGCTTGAGATCGCCCTTGGCAATCGAAGTGCAGCCTACAGGTGGCCTGGCAAGTCACCGGAAAAATGGTGGCTTCATCGCTATCAATGGCACCGTGAAGGAGCGGCCACCAGAACCTGGAAATGGTCAGCAAATGGCATGCGCTGTTAGTGGTTTTTAAGTGTCACCTCACAGCAGGTAACACCCAACCTTATGATGAATCCGAATGGGATCGATCATTGCAACACATCGTGCCAGATTGCAGATTTTCTATTCTTATCATAGCGAAACAAAGGCTATGAAACCGGGGCTGGGAAAGTTTCCGGTTTCATATTATCGATTGGCGTGAAATCACACCTGGACCTGGACATGGCAGGACATAGCCTGGGCATGATGGACCTGGACATGACAGAAGCTGTTCTTTCTTCCGCCCTTGCCAATTGAAGATCAGTCGACAGGCGGATGATCAAGCGCGGATGGACCTACCCTGGCATCGGTCAGTCGGACAATGGACTGGCAAATCACTGACAAAAGGGATCGTGGAAATGGTTGATCTCTCGAGCATCCCGGTGAACCGATAAAAGTTGCACAAGTCTTGCATCACAAGTGACGAAAATTTCGCAATGGCGCTTCCCATACTTTCTGATTTTGGATTTTAGAAACCAAATCATAAACGGGAAAACATGGAAAGTGCTAGAATGGCCTGGAAAGGCATGGAATGGCATGGAATGGCATGGAATGGCATGGAAGGGCATGGAATGGCATGGAAGGGCATGGAATGGCAGTTAATAAACATGATAAGCAAGGAAATAAAACATTTCAAAAATTAATGTTTCATACTCTATTCCTGTAACCGGGCCGTTTAGCTAGTCCATATACAAATTTAAGTAAATTCTGCCGCTTGACAGGGATGCAACATGCCGCAGCCGTAAGCGCGAGCGAGAAAACAAATTCCGCGTTTTCCGCCACCTGAGATGCAAAATGCTGCCAGACGTAAGCGCGAGCGAGAAAACAAATTCCGCGCACCTCGAATCGAGAGAGGAGAGCGTGCGCCAGAGCGAAGCGCGCGAGAGCTATGCGTGCGAGAGCGAAACGCAGCGCCAGAGAGAAACGCGCTGTGGAGAAATCAAAGAGCGAATCGCGCGGGCAACTTTGATTTTCTGCACCGTGCATGCAATGGGGAACGGAAAAATGCACCAATTTGCTGCCCGAAAATGAATTTAAAAAGCTATTTTACTCATAGACATGAAATGCACAATATGAGATTGGAAAATATAACTCAAGTTAAACCAATCTTGCGCTGTTTTCCACCTCAAAACGAAGGTAGATTCGACTCTACGGTCGCTGCTGTCGTGGTTTTCAATCTCTGCAATGATTGAATGTGTTCTGGCAAGTGCAATAAACTGTGTCCTAATAAGTCATCCACGCTTGCGTACCAGGACATCGTAGCATATGATCGCTACGTTAAGCCGCTGACCGCGTAACGGTTGCCGATGCAAAATGGGACAGGCAGCCACTCACTGGACTCGCTGCATGCGCCAGAATGAATCCGAGGTCTTTAGCCACCAGCCACCACTCTTTAGAATGATCAGAATGGGATCGCTCCTTGCAACACATCGTGCCAGATTTTATCCTAGCGAAACGAAGGCTATGCAACTTGGACTGGGAAAGTGGCGGGTCGCTTTTCCTTGATGTACCTGAAATCACCTGGACCTGTACATGGTAGAAGCTGTTTTCGAGATCGTCCTTGGCAATCGAAGTACAGCCGACAGGTAGAGAAGCCGACGCTTCTATGCTGGCAATGGTCTGTCTGTTGGACCTTGCCGGCCTGGCAAGTCACCGGAAAAATGTGTGCCTAATCGCTATCCATGGTTACACGCGGTCAGAGGAATGGTTTACTGTCCGACTGTCTCTATTCCTGATCAAAATAGGATCGCTCCTTGCAACACATCGTGCCAGATTTTGTCATTGCGAAACGAAGGCTATGCACCCTGGGCCGTGGAGAGGAAAGTGGGATTCATTTCCTTGGTGGACCTGAAATCACCTGGACCTGGACATGGCAGAAGCTGTTCTTGCTCGAGATCGTCTTTGGCAATCGAAGTGCAGCCTACAGGTGGCCTGGCAAGTCACCGGAAAAATGGTGGCTTAATTGCTATCAATGGCACCGTGAAGGAGCGGCCAACAGAACCTGGAAATGGTCCGCAAATGGCATGCGCTGTTAGTGGTTTTTGAGCGTCACCACACAGCAGGTAACACCCAACCTTATGATGAGTCAAAATGGGATCGCTCATTGCAACACATCGTGCCAGATTTTGTCATTGCGAAACGAAGGCTATGCACCCTGGGCCGTGGAGAGGAAAGTGGGATTCATTTCCTTGGTGGACCTGAAATCACCTGGACCTGGACATGGCAGAAGCTGTTCTTGCTCGAGATCGTCTTTGGCAATCGAAGTGCAGCCTACAGGTGGCCTGGCAAGTCACCGGAAAAATGGTGGCTTAATTGCTATCAATGGCACCGTGAAGGAGCGGCCAACAGAACCTGGAAATGGTCCGCAAATGGCATGCGCTGTTAGTGGTTTTTAAGTGTCACCTCACAGCAGGTAACACCCAACCTTATGATGAATCCGAATGTGATCGATCATTACAACACATCGTGCCAGATTTTGTCATTGCGAAACGAAGGCTATGCAAACTGGGCTGTGGAGAGGAAAGTGGCGGGTCTCATTTCCTTGGTGGACCTGAAATCACACCTGGACATGGCAGAAGCTGTTCTTGCTTGAGATCGCCCTTGGCAATCGAAGTGCAGCCTACAGGTGGCCTGGCAAGTCACCGGAAAAATGGTGGCTTCATCGCTATCAATGGCACCGTGAAGGAGCGGCCAACAGAACCTGGAAATGGTCCGCAAATGGCATGCGCTGTTAGTGGTTTTTAAGTGTCACCTCAGAGCAGGTAACACCCAACCTTATGATGAATCCGAATGTGATCGATCATTGCAACACATCGTGCCAGATTTTGTCATTGCGAAACGAAGGCTATGCAAACTGGGCTGTGGAGAGGAAAGTGGCGGGTCTCATTTCCTTGGTGGACATGAAATCACACCTGGCCATGGCAGAAGCTGTTCTTGCTTGAGATCGCCCTTGGCAATCGAAGTGCAGCCTACAGGTGGCCTGGCAAGTCACCGGAAAAATGGTGGCTTCATCGCTATCAATGGCACCGTGAAGGAGCGGCCACCAGAACCTGGAAATGGTCAGCAAATGGCATGCGCTGTTAGTGGTTTTTAAGTGTCACCTCACAGCAGGTAACACCCAACCTTATGATGAATCCGAATGTGATCGATCATTGCAACACATCGTGCCAGATTTTGTCATTGCGAAGCGAAGGCTATGGAAACTGGGCTGTGGAGAGGAAAGTGGCGGGTCTCATTTCCTTGGTGGACATGAAATCACACCTGGCCATGGCAGAAGCTGTTCTTGCTTGAGATCGCCCTTGGCAATCGAAGTGCAGCCTACAGGTGGCCTGGCAAGTCACCGGAAAAATGGTGGCTTCATCGCTATCAATGGCACCGTGAAGGAGCGGCCAACAGAACCTGGAAATGGTCCGCAAATGGCATGCGCTGTTAGTGGTTTTTAAGTGTCACCACACAGCAGGTAACACCCAACCTTATGATGAATCCGAATGTGATCGCTCATTGCAACACATCGTGCCAGATTTTGTCATTGCGAAGCGAAGGCTATGCAAACTGGGCTGTGGAGAGGAAAGTGGCGGGTCTCATTTCCTTGGTGGACATGAAATCACACCTGGCCATGGCAGAAGCTGTTCTTGCTTGAGATCGCCCTTGGCAATCGAAGTGCAGCCTACAGGTGGCCTGGCAAGTCACCGGAAAAATGGTGGCTTAATCGCTATCAATGGCACCGTGAAGGAGCGGCCAACAGAACCTGGAAATGGTCCGCAAATGGCATGCGCTGTTAGTGGTTTTTAAGTGTCACCACACAGCAGGTAACACCCAACCTTATGATGAATCCGAATGTGATCGATCATTGCAACACATCGTGCCAGATTTTGTCATTGCGAAACGAAGGCTATGCAAACTGGGCTGTGGAGAGGAAAGTGGCGGGTCTCATTTCCTTGGTGGACATGAAATCACACCTGGCCATGGCAGAAGCTGTTCTTGCTTGAGATCGCCCTTGGCAATCGAAGTGCAGCCTACAGGTGGCCTGGCAAGTCACCGGAAAAATGGTGGCTTCATCGCTATCAATGGCACCGTGAAGGAGCGGCCACCAGAACCTGGAAATGGTCAGCAAATGGCATGCGCTGTTAGTGGTTTTTAAGTGTCACCTCACAGCAGGTAACACCCAACCTTATGATGAATCCGAATGTGATCGATCATTGCAACACATCGTGCCAGATTTTGTCATTGCGAAGCGAAGGCTATGCAAACTGGGCTGTGGAGAGGAAAGTGGCGGGTCTCATTTCCTTGGTGGACATGAAATCACACCTGGCCATGGCAGAAGCTGTTCTTGCTTGAAATCGCCCTTGGCAATCGAAGTGCAGCCTACAGGTGGCCTGGCAAGTCACCGGAAAAATGGTGGCTTCATCGCTATCAATGGCACCGTGAAGGAGCGGCCACCAGAACCTGGAAATGGTCAGCAAATGGCATGCGCTGTTAGTGGTTTTTAAGTGTCACCTCACAGCAGGTAACACCCAACCTTATGATGAATCCGAATGTGATCGATCATTGCAACACATCGTGCCAGATTTTGTCATTGCGAAGCGAAGGCTATGCAAACTGGGCTGTGGAGAGGAAAGTGGCGGGTCTCATTTCCTTGGTGGACATGAAATCACACCTGGCCATGGCAGAAGCTGTTCTTGCTTGAGATCGCCCTTGGCAATCGAAGTGCAGCCTACAGGTGGCCTGGCAAGTCACCGGAAAAATGGTGGCTTCATCGCTATCAATGGCACCGTGAAGGAGCGGCCACCAGAACCTGGAAATGGTCAGCAAATGGCATGCGCTGTTAGTGGTTTTTAAGTGTCACCTCACAGCAGGTAACACCCAACCTTATGATGAATCCGAATGTGATCGATCATTGCAACACATCGTGCCAGATTTTGTCATTGCGAA
The DNA here is from genome assembly GCF_943734745.1 of Anopheles darlingi. Classification (NCBI taxonomy): domain Eukaryota; kingdom Metazoa; phylum Arthropoda; class Insecta; order Diptera; family Culicidae; genus Anopheles; species Anopheles darlingi. The sequence goes on from NC_064874.1 coordinate 52,953,867, forward strand.
GCGAAGGCTATGCAAACTGGGCTGTGGAGAGGAAAATGGCGGGTCTCATTTCCTTGGTGGACATGAAATCACACCTGGCCATGGCAGAAGCTGTTCTTGCTTGAGATCGCCCTTGGCAATCGAAGTGCAGCCTACAGGTGGCCTGGCAAGTCACCGGAAAAATGGTGGCTTCATCGCTATCAATGGCACCGTGAAGGAGCGGCCAACAGAACCTGGAAATGGTCCGCAAATGGCATGCGCTGTTAGTGGTTTTTAAGTGTCACCACACAGCAGGTAACACCCAACCTTATGATGAATCCGAATGTGATCGATCATTGCAACACATCGTGCCAGATTTTGTCATTGCGAAACGAAGGCTATGCAAACTGGGCTGTGGAGAGGAAAGTGGCGAGTCTTATTTCCTTGGTGGACATGAAATCACCTGGACCTGGAAATGGAAGAAGCTGTTCTTGCTCGAGATCGTCTTTGGCAATCGAAGTGCAGCCTACAGGTGGCCTGGCAAGTCACCGGAAAAATGGTGGCTTCATCGCTATCAATGGCACCGTGAAGGAGCGGCCACCAGAACCTGGAAATGGTCAGCAAATGGCATGCGCTGTTAGTGGTTTTTAAGTGTCACCTCACAGCAGGTAACACCCAACCTTATGATGAATCCGAATGTGATCGATCATTGCAACACATCGTGCCAGATTTTGTCATTGCGAAACGAAGGCTATGCAAACTGGGCTGTGGAGAGGAAAGTGGCGGGTCTCATTTCCTTGGTGGACATGAAATCACCTGGACCTGGACATGGTAGAAGCTGTTCTTGCTCGAGATCGTCTTTGGCAATCGAAGTGCAGCCTACAGGTGGCCTGGCAAGTCACCGGAAAAATGGTGGCTTCATCGCTATCAATGGCACCGTGAAGGAGCGGCCAACAGAACCTGGAAATGGTCCGAAAATGGCATGCGCTGTTAGTGGTTTTTGAGCGTCACCACACAGCAGGTAACACCCAACCTTATGATGAATCCGAATGAGATCGATCATTGCAACACATCGTGCCAGATTTTGTCATTGCGAAACGAAGGCTATGCAAACTGGGCTGTGGAGAGGAAAGTGGAGGTTCTCATTTTCTTGGTGGACCTGAAATCACCTGGACCTGGACATGGTAGAAGCTGTTCTTGCTCGAGATCGTCTTTGGCAATCAAAGTGCAGCCTACAGGTGGCCCGGCAAGTCACCGGAAAATGGTGGCTTAATCAATGGTTACACGCGGTCAGAGGAATGGTTTACTGTCCGACTGTCTCTATGCCTGATCAAGATAGGATCGCTCCTTGCAACACATCGTGCCAGATTTTGTCATAGCGAAACGAAAGGCGTCATCCACATTTGCGTTCCACGACATCGAAGCTCATGATCGCTGCGTTAAGCCGCTGACCGCGTAACGGTTGCCGATGCGAAATGAGACAGGCAGCCACTCACTGGACTCGCTGAATGCGCCTGAATGAATCCGTGGTCTTTAGCCACCAGCCTTGGCAATCGAAGTGCAGCCTACAGGTGGCCTGGCAAGTCACCGGAAAAATGGTGGCTTCATCGCTATCAATGGCACCGTGAAGGAGCGGCCAACAGAACCTGGAAATGGTCCGCAAATGGCATGCGCTGTTAGTGGTTTTTGAGCGTCACCACACAGCAGGTAACACCCAACCTTATGATGAATCCGAATGTGATCGCTCATTGCAACACATCGTGCCAGATTTTGTCATTGCGAAACGAAGGCTATGCAAACTGGGCTGTGGAGAGGAAAGTGGCGGGTCTCATTTCCTTGGTGGACATGAAATCACCTGGACCTGGACATGGTAGAAGCTGTTCTTGCTCGAGATCGTCTTTGGCAATCGAAGTGCAGCCTACAGGTGGCCTGGCAAGTCACCGGAAAAATGGTGGCTTCATCGCTATCAATGGCACCGTGAAGGAGCGGCCAACAGAACCTGGAAATGGTCCGAAAATGGCATGCGCTGTTAGTGGTTTTTGAGCGTCACCACACAGCAGGTAACACCCAACCTTATGATGAATCCGAATGGGATCGATCATTGCAACACATCGTGCCAGATTTTGTCATAGCGAAACGAAGGCTATGCAACCTGGGGTGTGGAGATGAAAATGGCGGGTCTCATTTCCTTGGTGGACCTGAAATCACCTGGACCTGGACATGGTAGAAGCTGTTCTTGCTCGAGATCGTCTTTGGCAATCGAAGTGCAGCCTACAGGTGACCTGGCAAGTCACCGGAAAAATGGTGGCTTCATCGCTATCAATGGCACCGTGAAGGAGCGGCCAACAGAACCTGGAAATGGTCCGAAAATGGCATGCGCTGTTAGTGGTTTTTGAGCGTCACCACACAGCAGGTAACACCCAACCTTATGATGAATCCGAATGGGATCGATCATTGCAACACATCGTGCCAGATTTTGTCATAGCGAAACGAAGGCTATGCAACCTGGGGTGTGGAGATGAAAATGGCGGGTCTCATTTCCTTGGTGGACCTGAAATCACCTGGACCTGGACATGGTAGAAGCTGTTCTTGCTCGAGATCGTCTTTGGCAATCAAAGTGCAGCCTACAGGTGGCCCGGCAAGTCACCGGAAAATGGTGGCTTAATCAATGGTTACACGCGGTCAGAGGAATGGTTTACTGTCCGACTGTCTCTATGCCTGATCAAAATAGGATCGCTCCTTGCAACACATCGTGCCAGATTTTGTCATAGCGAAACGAAAGGCGTCATCCACATTTGCGTTCCACGACATCGAAGCTCATGATCGCTGCGTTAAGCCGCTGACCGCGTAACGGTTGCCGATGCGAAATGGGACAGGCAGCCACTCACTGGACTCGCTGAATGCGCCTGAATGAATCCGTGGTCTTTAGCCACCAGCCCCCACTCTTTAGAATGATCAGAATGGAACACATCATGCCAGATTTTATCGTTGCCAAACGAAGGCTATGCAACCGGGACGGAGGCTATGCAACTGGCAGGTCTCATTTCCTGGATGGACCCAAAATCAGACATGGCCTGGGCATGATTGACCATGGCCTGGACATGATGAACCTGGACATGGTAGAAGCTGTTCTTGCTTGAGATCGCCCTTGGCAATCGAACTACAGCTTACGGGCAGATGATCAAGCGCTGATCGATCGCGTCTACCCTGGCATCGGTCAGCCTGGCAAGTCACCGAAAAAAGGATGTGCTAATTCACTATCAATGGCAGGGTAATGGAGCGGCCAACACAACCTGGAAATCGATGGTCGATGCATGCGCAAGAATGAACACGCGCCAGAAGAATGGGTTACTGTCGGACTGGCTATGATATCAGACCGGTTCAGTTTCTATGCCTGATGATTTGTCCACTGTTGTCACACACAATGGAGTTTCACCTCACAGCAGGTAGCACCCAACCTTATGATGAATCCGAATGGAATCGATCATTGCAACACATCGTGCCAGATTGCAGATTTTCTATTCTTATCATAGCGAAACAAAGGCTATGAAACCGGGGCTGGGAAAGTTTCCGGTTTCATATTATCGATTGGCGTGAAATCACACCTGGACCTGGACATGGCAGGACATAGCCTGGGCATGACGGACCTGGACATGACAGAAGCTGTTCTTTCTTCCGCCCTTGCCAATTGAAGATCAGTCGACAGGCGGATGATCAAGCGCGGATGGACCTACCCTGGCATCGGTCAGTCGGACAATGGACTGGCAAATCACTGACAAAAGGGATCGTGGAAATAGTTGATCTCTCGAGCATCCCGGTGAACCGATAAAAGTTGCACAAGTCTTGCATCACAAGTGACGAAAATTTCGCAATGGCGCTTCCCATACTTTCTGATTTTGGATTTTAAAAACCAAATCATAAACGGGAAAACATGGAAAGTGCTAGAATGGCCTGGAAAGACATGGAATGGCATGGAATGGCATGGAATGGCATGGAAGGGCATGGAATGGCATGGAAGGGCATGGAATGGCAGTTAATAAACATGATAAGCAAGGAAATAAAACATTTCAAAAATTAATGTTTCATATTCTATTCCTGTAACCGGGCCGTTTAGCTAGTCCATATACAAATTTTAGTAAATTCTGCCGCTTGACAGGGATGCAACATGCCGCAGCCGTAAGCGCAAGCGAGAAAACAAATTCCGCGTTTTCCGCCACCTGAGATGCAAAATGCTGCCAGACGTAAGCGCGAGCGAGAAAACAAATTCCGCGCACCTCGAATCGAGAGAGGAGAGCGTGCGCCAGAGCGAAGCGCGCGAGAGCGAAGCGTGCGAGAGCAAAACGCGCAGCGCCAGAGAGAAACGCGCTGTGGAGAAATCAAAGAGCGAATCGCGCGGGCAACTTTGATTTTCTGCACCGTGCATGCAATGGGGAACGGAAAAATGCACCAATTTGCTGCCCGAAAATGGATTTAAAAAGCTATTTTACTCATAGACATGAAATGCACAATATGAGATTGGAAAATATAACTCAAGTTAAACCAATCTTGCGCTGTTTTCCACCTCAAAACGAAGGTAGATTCGACTCTACGGTCGCTGCTGTCGTGGTTTTCAATCTCTGCAATGATTGAATGTGTTCTGGCAAGTGCAATAAACTGTGTCCTAATAAGTCATCCACGCTTGCGTACCAGGACATCGTAGCATATGATCGCTACGTTAAGCCGCTGACCGCGTAACGGTTGCCGATGCAAAATGGGACAGGCAGCCACTCACTGGACTCGCTGCATGCGCCAGAATGAATCCGAGGTCTTTAGCCACCAGCCACCACTCTTTAGAATGATCAGAATGGGATCGCTCCTTGCAACACATCGTGCCAGATTTTATCCTAGCGAAACGAAGGCTATGCAACTTGGACTGGGAAAGTGGCGGGTCGCTTTTCCTTGATGTACCTGAAATCACCTGGACCTGTACATGGTAGAAGCTGTTTTCGAGATCGTCCTTGGCAATCGAAGTACAGCCGACAGGTAGAGAAGCCGACGCTTCTATGCTGGCAATGGTCTGTCTGTTGGACCTTGCCGGCCTGGCAAGTCACCGGAAAAATGTGTGCCTAATCGCTATCCATGGTTACACGCGGTCAGAGGAATGGTTTACTGTCCGACAGTCTCTATTCCTGATCAAAATAGGATCGCTCCTTGCAACACATCGTGCCAGATTTTGTCATTGCGAAACGAAGGCTATGCACCCTGGGCCGTGGAGAGGAAAGTGGGATTCATTTCCTTGGTGGACCTGAAATCACCTGGACCTGGACATGGCAGAAGCTGTTCTTGCTCGAGATCGTCTTTGGCAATCGAAGTGCAGCCTACAGGTGGCCTGGCAAGTCACCGGAAAAATGGTGGCTTAATCGCTATCAATGGCACCGTGAAGGAGCGGCCAACAGAACCTGGAAATGGTCCGCAAATGGCATGCGCTGTTAGTGGTTTTTGAGCGTCACCACACAGCAGGTAACACCCAACCTTATGATGAATCCGAATGGGATCGATCATTGCAACACATCGTGCCAGATTGCAGATTTTCTATTCTTATCATAGCGAAACAAAGACTATGAAACCGGGGCTGTGGAGAGGAAAGTGGCGGGTCTCATTTCCTTGGTGGACATGAAATCACACCTGGACATGGCAGAAGCTGTTCTTGCTTGAGATCGCCCTTGGCAATCGAAGTGCAGCCTACAAGTGGCCTGGCAAGTCACCGGAAAAATGGTGGCTTCATCGCTATCAATGGCACCGTGGAGGAGCGGCCAACAGAACCTGGAAATGGTCCGCAAATGGCATGCGCTGTTAGTGGTTTTTGAGCGTCACCACACAGCAGGTAACACCCAACCTTATGATGAATCAAAATGGGATCGCTCCTTGCAACACATCGTGCCAGATTTTGTCATTGCGAAACGAAGGCTATGCAACCTGGGCTGTGGAGAGGAAAGTGGCGAGTCTCATTTCCTTGGTGGACATGAAATCACCTGGACCTGGAAATGGAAGAAGCTGTTCTTGCTCGAGATCGTCTTTGGCAATCGAAGTGCAGCCTACAGGTGGCCTGGCAAGTCACCGGAAAAATGGTGGCTTCATCGCTATCAATGGCACCGTGAAGGAGCGGCCAACAGAACCTGGAAATGGTCCGCAAATGGCATGCGCTGTTAGTGGTTTTTGAGCGTCACCACACAGCAGGTAACACCCAACCTTATGATGAATCAAAATGGGATCGCTCCTTGCAACACATCGTGCCAGATTTTGTCATAGCGAAACGAAGGCTATGCAACCTGGGGTGTGGAAATGAAAATGGCGGGTCTCATTTCCTTGGTGGACCTGAAATCACCTGGACCTGGACATGGTAGAAGCTGTTCTTGCTCGAGATCGTCTTTGGCAATCGAAGTGCAGCCTACAGGTGGCCTGGCAAGTCACCGGAAAAATGGTGGCTTCATCGCTATCAATGGCACCGTGGAGGAGCGGCCAACAGAACCTGGAAATGGTCCGCAAATGGCATGCGCTGTTAGTGGTTTTTGAGCGTCACCACACAGCAGGTAACACCCAACCTTATGATGAATCCGAATGGGATCGATCATTGCAACACATCGTGCCAGATTGCAGATTTTCTATTCTTATCATGGCGAAACAAAGGCTATGCAACCTGGGCTGTGGAGAGGAAAGTGGCGGGTCTCATTTCCTTGGTGGACATGAAATCACCTGGACCTGGAAATGGAAGAAGCTGTTCTTGCTCGAGATCGTCTTTGGCAATCGAAGTGCAGCCTACAGGTGGCCTGGCAAGTCACCGGAAAAATGGTGGCTTAATCGCTATCAATGGCACCGTGAAGGAGCGGCCAACAGAACCTGGAAATGGTCCGCAAATGGCATGCGCTGTTAGTGGTTTTTGAGCGTCACCACACAGCAGGTAACACCCAACCTTATGATGAATCCGAATGGGATCGATCATTGCAACACATCGTGCCAGATTGCAGATTTTCTATTCTTATCATGGCGAAACAAAGGCTATGCAACCTGGGCTGTGGAGAGGAAAGTGGCGGGTCTCATTTCCTTGGTGGACATGAAATCACCTGGACCTGGAAATGGAAGAAGCTGTTCTTGCTCGAGATCGTCTTTGGCAATCGAAGTGCAGCCTACAGGTGGCTTGGCAAGTCACCGGAAAAATGGTGGCTTAATCGCTATCAATGGCACCGTGAAGGAGCGGCCAACAGAACCTGGAAATGGTCCGCAAATGGCATGCGCTGTTAGTGGTTTTTGAGCGTCACCACACAGCAGGTAACACCCAACCTTATGATGAATCCGAATGGGATCGATCATTGCAACACATCGTGCCAGATTGCAGATTTTCTATTCCTATCATGGCGAAACAAAGGCTATGCAACCTGGGCTGTGGAGAGGAAAGTGGCGGGTCTCATTTCCTTGGTGGACATGAAATCACCTGGACCTGGAAATGGAAGAAGCTGTTCTTGCTCGAGATCGTCTTTGGCAATCGAAGTGCAGCCTACAGGTGGCCTGGCAAGTCACCGGAAAAATGGTGGCTTAATCGCTATCAATGGCACCGTGAAGGAGCGGCCAACAGAACCTGGAAATGGTCCGCAAATGGCATGCGCTGTTAGCGGTTTTTGATCGTCACCATACAGCAGGTAACACCCAACCTTATGATGAATCCGAATGGGATCGATCATTGCAACACATCGTGCCAGATTGCAGATTTTCTATTCTTATCATAGCGAAACAAAGACTATGAAACCGGGGCTGTGGAGAGGAAAGTGGCAGGTCTCATTTCCTTGGTGGACATGAAATCACACCTGGACATGGCAGAAGCTGTTCTTGGTTGAGATCGCCCTTGGCAATCAAAATGCAGCCTACAGGTGGCCTGGCAAGTCACCGGAAAAATGGTGGCTTCATCGCTATCAATGGCACCGTGAAGGAGCGGCCAACAGAACCTGGAAATGGTCCGCAAATGGCATGCGCTGTTAGTGGTTTTTGAGCGTCACCACACAGCAGGTAACACCCAACCTTATGATGAATCCGAATGGGATCGATCATTGCAACACATCGTGCCAGATTGCAGATTTTCTATTCTTATCATAGCGAAACAAAGACTATGAAACCGGGGCTGTGGAGAGGAAAGTGGCGGGTCTCATTTCCTTGGTGGACATGAAATCACACCTGGACATGGCAGAAGCTGTTCTTGCTTGAGATCGCCCTTGGCAATCGAAGTGCAGCCTACAAGTGGCCTGGCAAGTCACCGGAAAAATGGTGGCTTCATCGCTATCAATGGCACCGTGGAGGAGCGGCCAACAGAACCTGGAAATGGTCCGCAAATGGCATGCGCTGTTAGTGGGTTTTGAGCGTCACCACACAGCAGGTAACACCCAACCTTATGATGAATCCGAATGGGATCGATCATTGCAACACATCGTGCCAGATTTTGTCATTGCGAAACGAAGGCTATGCAAACTGGGCTGTGGAGAGGAAAGTGGCGGGTCTCATTTCCTTGGTGGACCTGAAATCACCTGGACCTGGACATGGTAGAAGCTGTTCTTGCTCGAGATCGCCCTTGGCAATCAAAGTGCAGCCTACAGGTGGCCTGGCAAGTCACCGGAAAAATGGTGGCTTAATCGCTATCAATGGCACCGTGGAGGAGCGGCCAACAGAACCTGGAAATGGTCCGCAAATGGCATGCGCTGTTAGTGGGTTTTGAGCGTCACCACACAGCAGGTAACACCCAACCTTATGATGAATCCGAATGGGATCGATCATTGCAACACATCGTGCCAGATTTTGTCATTGCGAAACGAAGGCTATGCAAACTGGGCTGTGGAGAGGAAAGTGGCGGGTCTCATTTCCTTGGTGGACATGAAATCACCTGGACCTGGACATGGTAGAAGCTGTTCTTGCTCGAGATCGTCTTTGGCAATCGAAGTGCAGCCTACAGGTGGCCTGGCAAGTCACCGGAAAAATGGTGGCTTCATCGCTATCAATGGCACCGTGAAGGAGCGGCCAACAGAACCTGGAAATGGTCCGCAAATGGCATGCGCTGTTAGTGGTTTTTGAGCGTCACCACACAGCAGGTAACACCCAACCTTATGATGAATCCGAATGGGATCGATCATTGCAACACATCGTGCCAGATTGCAGATTTTCTATTCTTATCATAGCGAAACAAAGACTATGAAACCGGGGCTGTGGAGAGGAAAGTGGCGGGTCTCATTTCCTTGGTGGACATGAAATCACCTGGACCTGGACATGGTAGAAGCTGTTCTTGCTCGAGATCGTCTTTGGCAATCGAAGTGCAGCCTACAGGTGGCCTGGCAAGTCACCGGAAAAATGGTGGCTTCATCGCTATCAATGGCACCGTGAAGGAGCGGCCAACAGAACCTGGAAATGGTCCGCAAATGGCATGCGCTGTTAGTGGTTTTTGAGCGTCACCAGGTACACAGCAGGTAACACCCAACCTTATGATGAATCCGAATGGGATCGATCATTGCAACACATCGTGCCAGATTGCAGATTTTCTATTCTTATCATAGCGAAACAAAGACTATGAAACCGGGGCTGTGGAGAGGAAAGTGGCGGGTCTCATTTCCTTGGTGGACATGAAATCACCTGGACCTGGACATGGTAGAAGCTGTTCTTGCTCGAGATCGTCTTTGGCAATCGAAGTGCAGCCTACAGGTGGCCTGGCAAGTCACCGGAAAAATGGTGGCTTCATCGCTATCAATGGCACCGTGAAGGAGCGGCCAACAGAACCTGGAAATGGTCCGCAAATGGCATGCGCTGTTAGTGGTTTTTGAGCGTCACCACACAGCAGGTAACACCCAACCTTATGATGAATCCGAATGGGATCGATCATTGCAACACATCGTGCCAGATTTTGTCATTGCGAAACGAAGGCTATGCAAACTGGGCTGTGGAGAGGAAAGTGGCGGGTCTCATTTCCTTGGTGGACATGAAATCACCTGGACCTGGACATGGTAGAAGCTGTTCTTGCTCGAGATCGTCTTTGGCAATCGAAGTGCAGCCTACAGGTGGCCTGGCAAGTCACCGGAAAAATGGTGGCTTCATCGCTATCAATGGCACCGTGAAGGAGCGGCCAACAGAACCTGGAAATGGTCCGCAAATGGCATGCGCTGTTAGTGGTTTTTGAGCGTCACCACACAGCAGGTAACACCCAACCTTATGATGAATCCGAATGGGATCGATCATTGCAACACATCGTGCCAGATTTTGTCATTGCGAAACGAAGGCTATGCAAACTGGGCTGTGGAGAGGAAAGTGGCGGGTCTCATTTCCTTGGTGGACATGAAATCACCTGGACCTGGACATGGTAGAAGCTGTTCTTGCTCGAGATCGTCTTTGGCAATCGAAGTGCAGCCTACAGGTGGCCTGGCAAGTCACCGGAAAAATGGTGGCTTCATCGCTATCAATGGCACCGTGAAGGAGCGGCCAACAGAACCTGGAAATGGTCCGCAAATGGCATGCGCTGTTAGTGGTTTTTGAGCGTCACCACACAGCAGGTAACACCCAACCTTATGATGAATCCGAATGGGATCGATCATTGCAACACATCGTGCCAGATTGCAGATTTTCTATTCTTATCATAGCGAAACAAAGACTATGAAACCGGGGCTGTGGAGAGGAAAGTGGCGGGTCTCATTTCCTTGGTGGACATGAAATCACACCTGGACATGGCAGAAGCTGTTCTTGCTTGAGATCGCCCTTGGCAATCGAAGTGCAGCCTACAAGTGGCCTGGCAAGTCACCGGAAAAATGGTGGCTTCATCGCTATCAATGGCACCGTGGAGGAGCGGCCAACAGAACCTGGAAATGGTCCGCAAATGGCATGCGCTGTTAGTGGTTTTTGAGCGTCACCACACAGCAGGTAACACCCAACCTTATGATGAATCCGAATGGGATCGATCATTGCAACACATCGTGCCAGATTTTGTCATTGCGAAACGAAGGCTATGCAAACTGGGCTGTGGAGAGGAAAGTGGCGGGTCTCATTTCCTTGGTGGACATGAAATCACCTGGACCTGGACATGGTAGAAGCTGTTCTTGCTCGAGATCGTCTTTGGCAATCGAAGTGCAGCCTACAGGTGGCCTGGCAAGTCACCGGAAAAATGGTGGCTTCATCGCTATCAATGGCACCGTGAAGGAGCGGCCAACAGAACCTGGAAATGGTCCGCAAATGGCATGCGCTGTTAGTGGTTTTTGAGCGTCACCACACAGCAGGTAACACCCAACCTTATGATGAATCCGAATGTGATCGATCATTGCAACACATCGTGCCAGATTTTGTCATTGCGAAACGAAGGCTATGCAAACTGGGCTGTGGAGAGGAAAGTGGCGGGTCTCATTTCCTTGGTGGACATGAAATCACCTGGACCTGGACATGGTAGAAGCTGTTCTTGCTCGAGATCGTCTTTGGCAATCGAAGTGCAGCCTACAGGTGGCCTGGCAAGTCACCGGAAAAATGGTGGCTTCATCGCTATCAATGGCACCGTGAAGGAGCGGCCAACAGAACCTGGAAATGGTCCGAAAATGGCATGCGCTGTTAGTGGTTTTTGAGCGTCACCACACAGCAGGTAACACCCAACCTTATGATGAATCCGAATGGGATCGATCATTGCAACACATCGTGCCAGATTTTGTCATAGCGAAACGAAGGCTATGCAACCTGGGGTGTGGAGATGAAAATGGCGAGTCTCATTTCCTTGGTGGACCTGAAATCACCTGGACCTGGACATGGTAGAAGCTGTTCTTGCTCGAGATCGTCTTTGGCAATCGAAGTGCAGCCTACAGGTGACCTGGCAAGTCACCGGAAAAATGGTGGCTTCATCGCTATCAATGGCACCGTGAAGGAGCGGCCAACAGAACCTGGAAATGGTCCGAAAATGGCATGCGCTGTTAGTGGTTTTTGAGCGTCACCACACAGCAGGTAACACCCAACCTTATGATGAATCCGAATGGGATCGATCATTGCAACACATCGTGCCAGATTGCAGATTTTCTATTCTTATCATGGCGAAACAAAGGCTATGCAACCTGGGCTGTGGAGAGGAAAGTGGCGGGTCTCATTTCCTTGGTGGACATGAAATCACCTGGACCTGGAAATGGAAGAAGCTGTTCTTGCTCGAGATCGTCTTTGGCAATCGAAGTGCAGCCTACAGGTGGCCTGGCAAGTCACCGGAAAAATGGTGGCTTAATCGCTATCAATGGCACCGTGAAGGAGCGGCCAACAGAACCTGGAAATGGTCCGCAAATGGCATGCGCTGTTAGTGGTTTTTGAGCGTCACCACACAGCAGGTAACACCCAACCTTATGATGAATCCGAATGGGATCGATCATTGCAACACATCGTGCCAGATTGCAGATTTTCTATTCTTATCATGGCGAAACAAAGGCTATGCAACCTGGGCTGTGGAGAGGAAAGTGGCGGGTCTCATTTCCTTGGTGGACATGAAATCACCTGGACCTGGAAATGGAAGAAGCTGTTCTTGCTCGAGATCGTCTTTGGCAATCGAAGTGCAGCCTACAGGTGGCCTGGCAAGTCACCGGAAAAATGGTGGCTTAATCGCTATCAATGGCACCGTGAAGGAGCGGCCAACAGAACCTGGAAATGGTCCGCAAATGGCATGCGCTGTTAGTGGTTTTTGAGCGTCACCACACAGCAGGTAACACCCAACCTTATGATGAATCCGAATGGGATCGATCATTGAAACACATCGTGCCAGATTGCAGATTTTCTATTCTTATCATGGCGAAACAAAGGCTATGCAACCTGGGCTGTGGAGAGGAAAGTGGCGGGTCTCATTTCCTTGATGGACATGAAATCACACCTGGAAATGGAAGAAGCTGTTCTTGCTCGAGATCGTCTTTGGCAATCGAAGTGCAGCCTACAGGTGGCCTGGCAAGTCACCGGAAAAATGGTGGCTTAATCGCTATCAATGGCACCGTGAAGGAGCGGCCAACAGAACCTGGAAATGGTCCGCAAATGGCATGCGCTGTTAGTGGTTTTTGAGCGTCACCACACAGCAGGTAACACCCAACCTTATGATGAATCCGAATGGGATCGATCATTGAAACACATCGTGCCAGATTGCAGATTTTCTATTCTTATCATGGCGAAACAAAGGCTATGCAACCTGGGCTGTGGAGAGGAAAGTGGCGGGTCTCATTTCCTTGGTGGACATGAAATCACCTGGACCTGGAAATGGAAGAAGCTGTTCTTGCTCGAGATCGTCTTTGGCAATCGAAGTGCAGCCTACAGGTGGCCTGGCAAGTCACCGGAAAAATGGTGGCTTAATCGCTATCAATGGCACCGTGAAGGAGCGGCCAACAGAACCTGGAAATGGTCCGCAAATGGCATGCGCTGTTAGTGGTTTTTGATCGTCACCATACAGCAGGTAACACCCAACCTTATGATGAATCCGAATGGGATCGATCATTGCAACACATCGTGCCAGATTGCAGATTTTCTATTCTTATCATAGCGAAACAAAGACTATGAAACCGGGGCTGTGGAGAGGAAAGTGGCAGGTCTCATTTCCTTGGTGGACATGAAATCACACCTGGACATGGCAGAAGCTGTTCTTGGTTGAGATCGCCCTTGGCAATCAAAATGCAGCCTACAGGTGGCCTGGCAAGTCACCGGAAAAATGGTGGCTTAATCGCTATCAATGGCACCGTGAAGGAGCGGCCAACAGAACCTGGAAATGGTCCGCAAATGGCATGCGCTGTTAGTGGTTTTTGAGCGTCACCACACAGCAGGTAACACCCAACCTTATGATGAATCCGAATGGGATCGATCATTGCAACACATCGTGCCAGATTGCAGATTTTCTATTCTTATCATGGCGAAACAAAGGCTATGCAACCTGGGCTGTGGAGAGGAAAGTGGCGGGTCTCATTTCCTTGGTGGACATGAAATCACCTGGACCTGGAAATGGAAGAAGCTGTTCTTGCTCGAGATCGTCTTTGGCAATCGAAGTGCAGCCTACAGGTGGCCTGGCAAGTCACCGGAAAAATGGTGGCTTAATCGCTATCAATGGCACCGTGAAGGAGCGGCCAACAGAACCTGGAAATGGTCCGCAAATGGCATGCGCTGTTAGTGGTTTTTGAGCGTCACCACACAGCAGGTAACACCCAACCTTATGATGAATCCGAATGGGATCGATCATTGAAACACATCGTGCCAGATTGCAGATTTTCTATTCTTATCATGGCGAAACAAAGGCTATGCAACCTGGGCTGTGGAGAGGAAAGTGGCGGGTCTCATTTCCTTGATGGACATGAAATCACACCTGGAAATGGAAGAAGCTGTTCTTGCTCGAGATCGTCTTTGGCAATCGAAGTGCAGCCTACAGGTGGCCTGGCAAGTCACCGGAAAAATGGTGGCTTAATCGCTATCAATGGCACCGTGAAGGAGCGGCCAACAGAACCTGGAAATGGTCCGCAAATGGCATGCGCTGTTAGTGGTTTTTGAGCGTCACCACACAGCAGGTAACACCCAACCTTATGATGAATCCGAATGGGATCGATCATTGAAACACATCGTGCCAGATTGCAGATTTTCTATTCTTATCATGGCGAAACAAAGGCTATGCAACCTGGGCTGTGGAGAGGAAAGTGGCGGGTCTCATTTCCTTGGTGGACATGAAATCACCTGGACCTGGAAATGGAAGAAGCTGTTCTTGCTCGAGATCGTCTTTGGCAATCGAAGTGCAGCCTACAGGTGGCCTGGCAAGTCACCGGAAAAATGGTGGCTTAATCGCTATCAATGGCACCGTGAAGGAGCGGCCAACAGAACCTGGAAATGGTCCGCAAATGGCATGCGCTGTTAGTGGTTTTTGATCGTCACCATACAGCAGGTAACACCCAACCTTATGATGAATCCGAATGGGATCGATCATTGCAACACATCGTGCCAGATTGCAGATTTTCTATTCTTATCATAGCGAAACAAAGACTATGAAACCGGGGCTGTGGAGAGGAAAGTGGCAGGTCTCATTTCCTTGGTGGACATGAAATCACACCTGGACATGGCAGAAGCTGTTCTTGGTTGAGATCGCCCTTGGCAATCAAAATGCAGCCTACAGGTGGCCTGGCAAGTCACCGGAAAAATGGTGGCTTAATCGCTATCAATGGCACCGTGAAGGAGCGGCCAACAGAACCTGGAAATGGTCCGCAAATGGCATGCGCTGTTAGTGGTTTTTGAGCGTCACCACACAGCAGGTAACACCCAACCTTATGATGAATCCGAATGGGATCGATCATTGCAACACATCGTGCCAGATTGCAGATTTTCTATTCTTATCATGGCGAAACAAAGGCTATGCAACCTGGGCTGTGGAGAGGAAAGTGGCGGGTCTCATTTCCTTGGTGGACATGAAATCACCTGGACCTGGAAATGGAAGAAGCTGTTCTTGCTCGAGATCGTCTTTGGCAATCGAAGTGCAGCCTACAGGTGGCCTGGCAAGTCACCGGAAAAATGGTGGCTTAATCGCTATCAATGGCACCGTGAAGGAGCGGCCAACAGAACCTGGAAATGGTCCGCAAATGGCATGCGCTGTTAGTGGTTTTTGAGCGTCACCACACAGCAGGTAACACCCAACCTTATGATGAATCCGAATGGGATCGATCATTGAAACACATCGTGCCAGATTGCAGATTTTCTATTCTTATCATGGCGAAACAAAGGCTATGCAACCTGGGCTGTGGAGAGGAAAGTGGCGGGTCTCATTTCCTTGATGGACATGAAATCACACCTGGAAATGGAAGAAGCTGTTCTTGCTCGAGATCGTCTTTGGCAATCGAAGTGCAGCCTACAGGTGGCCTGGCAAGTCACCGGAAAAATGGTGGCTTAATCGCTATCAATGGCACCGTGAAGGAGCGGCCAACAGAACCTGGAAATGGTCCGCAAATGGCATGCGCTGTTAGTGGTTTTTGAGCGTCACCACACAGCAGGTAACACCCAACCTTATGATGAATCCGAATGGGATCGATCATTGAAACACATCGTGCCAGATTGCAGATTTTCTATTCTTATCATGGCGAAACAAAGGCTATGCAACCTGGGCTGTGGAGAGGAAAGTGGCGGGTCTCATTTCCTTGGTGGACATGAAATCACCTGGACCTGGAAATGGAAGAAGCTGTTCTTGCTCGAGATCGTCTTTGGCAATCGAAGTGCAGCCTACAGGTGGCCTGGCAAGTCACCGGAAAAATGGTGGCTTAATCGCTATCAATGGCACCGTGAAGGAGCGGCCAACAGAACCTGGAAATGGTCCGCAAATGGCATGCGCTGTTAGTGGTTTTTGATCGTCACCATACAGCAGGTAACACCCAACCTTATGATGAATCCGAATGGGATCGATCATTGCAACACATCGTGCCAGATTGCAGATTTTCTATTCTTATCATAGCGAAACAAAGACTATGAAACCGGGGCTGTGGAGAGGAAAGTGGCAGGTCTCATTTCCTTGGTGGACATGAAATCACACCTGGACATGGCAGAAGCTGTTCTTGGTTGAGATCGCCCTTGGCAATCAAAATGCAGCCTACAGGTGGCCTGGCAAGTCACCGGAAAAATGGTGGCTTAATCGCTATCAATGGCACCGTGAAGGAGCGGCCAACAGAACCTGGAAATGGTCCGCAAATGGCATGCGCTGTTAGTGGTTTTTGAGCGTCACCACACAGCAGGTAACACCCAACCTTATGATGAATCCGAATGAGATCGATCATTGCAACACATCGTGCCAGATTTTGTCATAGCGTAACGAAGGCTATGCAACCTGGGGTATGGAGATGAAAGTGGCGGGTCTCATTTCCTTGGTGGACATGAAATCACACCTGGACATGGCAGAAGCTGTTCTTGCTTGAGATCGCCCTTGGCAATCGAAGTGCAGCCTACAGGTGGCCTGGCAAGTCACCGGAAAAATGGTGGCTTCATCGCTATCAATGGCACCGTGGAGGAGCGGCCAACAGAACCTGGAAATGGTCCGCAAATGGCATGCGCTGTTAGTGGTTTTTGAGCGTCACCACACAGCAGGTAACACCCAACCTTATGATGAATCCGAATGGGATCGATCATTGCAACACATCGTGCCAGATTGCAGATTTTCTATTCTTATCATAGCGAAACAAAGACTATGAAACCGGGGCTGTGGAGAGGAAAGTGGCGGGTCTCATTTCCTTGGTGGACATGAAATCACACCTGGACATGGCAGAAGCTGTTCTTGGTTGAGATCGCCCTTGGCAATCAAAGTGCAGCCTACAGGTGGCCTGGCAAGTCACCGGAAAAATGGTGGCTTAATCGCTATCAATGGCACCGTGGAGGAGCGGCCAACAGAACCTGGAAATGGTCCGCAAATGGCATGCGCTGTTAGTGGTTTTTGAGCGTCACCACACAGCAGGTAACACCCAACCTTATGATGAATCCGAATGAGATCGATCATTGCAACACATCGTGCCAGATTTTGTCATTGCGAAACGAAGGCTATGCAAACTGGGCTGTGGAGAGGAAAGTGGAGGTTCTCATTTTCTTGGTGGACCTGAAATCACCTGGACCTGGACATGGTAGAAGCTGTTCTTGCTCGAGATCGCCCTTGGCAATCAAAGTGCAGCCTACAAGTGGCCTGGCAAGTCACCGGAAAAATGGTGGCTTCATCGCTATCAATGGCACCGTGGAGGAGCGGCCAACAGAACCTGGAAATGGTCCGCAAATGGCATGCGCTGTTAGTGGTTTTTGAGCGTCACCACACAGCAGGTAACACCCAACCTTATGATGAATCAAAATGGGATCGCTCCTTGCAACACATCGTGCCAGATTTTGTCATTGCGAAACGAAGGCTATGCAACCTGGGCTGTGGAGAGGAAAGTGGCGAGTCTCATTTCCTTGGTGGACATGAAATCACCTGGACCTGGAAATGGAAGAAGCTGTTCTTGCTCGAGATCGTCTTTGGCAATCGAAGTGCAGCCTACAGGTGGCCTGGCAAGTCACCGGAAAAATGGTGGCTTCATCGCTATCAATGGCACCGTGAAGGAGCGGCCAACAGAACCTGGAAATGGTCCGCAAATGGCATGCGCTGTTAGTGGTTTTTGAGCGTCACCACACAGCAGGTAACACCCAACCTTATGATGAATCAAAATGGGATCGCTCATTGCAACACATCGTGCCAGATTTTGTCATAGCGAAACGAAGGCTATGCAACCTGGGGTGTGGAAATGAAAATGGCGGGTCTCATTTCCTTGGTGGACCTGAAATCACCTGGACCTGGACATGGTAGAAGCTGTTCTTGCTCGAGATCGTCTTTGGCAATCGAAGTGCAGCCTACAGGTGGCCTGGCAAGTCACCGGAAAAATGGTGGCTTCATCGCTATCAATGGCACCGTGGAGGAGCGGCCAACAGAACCTGGAAATGGTCCGCAAATGGCATGCGCTGTTAGTGGTTTTTGAGCGTCACCACACAGCAGGTAACACCCAACCTTATGATGAATCCGAATGGGATCGATCATTGCAACACATCGTGCCAGATTGCAGATTTTCTATTCTTATCATGGCGAAACAAAGGCTATGCAACCTGGGCTGTGGAGAGGAAAGTGGCGGGTCTCATTTCCTTGGTGGACATGAAATCACCTGGACCTGGAAATGGAAGAAGCTGTTCTTGCTCGAGATCGTCTTTGGCAATCGAAGTGCAGCCTACAGGTGGCCTGGCAAGTCACCGGAAAAATGGTGGCTTAATCGCTATCAATGGCACCGTGAAGGAGCGGCCAACAGAACCTGGAAATGGTCCGCAAATGGCATGCGCTGTTAGTGGTTTTTGAGCGTCACCACACAGCAGGTAACACCCAACCTTATGATGAATCCGAATGGGATCGATCATTGCAACACATCGTGCCAGATTGCAGATTTTCTATTCTTATCATGGCGAAACAAAGGCTATGCAACTTGGGCTGTGGAGAGGAAAGTGGCGGGTCTCATTTCCTTGATGGACATGAAATCACACTTGGAAATGGAAGAAGCTGTTCTTGCTCGAGATCGTCTTTGGCAATCGAAGTGCAGCCTACAGGTGGCTTGGCAAGTCACCGGAAAAATGGTGGCTTCATCGCTATCAATGGCACCGTGAAGGAGCGGCCAACAGAACCTGGAAATGGTCCGCAAATGGCATGCGCTGTTAGTGGTTTTTGAGCGTCACCACACAGCAGGTAACACCCAACCTTATGATGAATCCGAATGGGATCGATCATTGCAACACATCGTGCCAGATTGCAGATTTTCTATTCTTATCATGGCGAAACAAAGGCTATGCAACCTGGGCTGTGGAGAGGAAAGTGGCGGGTCTCATTTCCTTGGTGGACATGAAATCACCTGGACCTGGAAATGGAAGAAGCTGTTCTTGCTCGAGATCGTCTTTGGCAATCGAAGTGCAGCCTACAGGTGGCCTGGCAAGTCACCGGAAAAATGGTGGCTTAATCGCTATCAATGGCACCGTGAAGGAGCGGCCAACAGAACCTGGAAATGGTCCGCAAATGGCATGCGCTGTTAGTGGTTTTTGATCGTCACCATACAGCAGGTAACACCCAACCTTATGATGAATCCGAATGGGATCGATCATTGAAACACATCGTGTCAGATTGCAGATTTTCTATTCTTATCATGGCGAAACAAAGGCTATGCAACCTGGGCTGTGGAGAGGAAAGTGGCGGGTCTCATTTCCTTGGTGGACATGAAATCACCTGGACCTGGAAATGGAAGAAGCTGTTCTTGCTCGAGATCGTCTTTGGCAATCGAAGTGCAGCCTACAGGTGGCCTGGCAAGTCACCGGAAAAATGGTGGCTTAATCGCTATCAATGGCACCGTGAAGGAGCGGCCAACAGAACCTGGAAATGGTCCGCAAATGGCATGCGCTGTTAGTGGTTTTTGATCGTCACCATACAGCAGGTAACACCCAACCTTATGATGAATCCGAATGGGATCGATCATTGCAACACATCGTGCCAGATTGCAGATTTTCTATTCTTATCATAGCGAAACAAAGACTATGAAACCGGGGCTGTGGAGAGGAAAGTGGCGGGTCTCATTTCCTTGGTGGACATGAAATCACACCTGGACATGGCAGAAGCTGTTCTTGGTTGAGATCGCCCTTGGCAATCGAAGTGCAGCCTACAAGTGGCCTGGCAAGTCACCGGAAAAATGGTGGCTTCATCGCTATCAATGGCACCGTGGAGGAGCGGCCAACAGAACCTGGAAATGGTCCGCAAATGGCATGCGCTGTTAGTGGTTTTTGAGCGTCACCACACAGCAGGTAACACCCAACCTTATGATGAATCAAAATGGGATCGCTCATTGCAACACATCGTGCCAGATTTTGTCATAGCGTAACGAAGGCTATGCAACATGGGGTATGGAGAGGAAAGTGGCGGGTCTCATTTCCTTGGTGGACATGAAATCACCTGGACCTGGACATGGTAGAAGCTGTTCTTGCTCGAGATCGTCTTTGGCAATCGAAGTGCAGCCTACAGGTGACCTGGCAAGTCACCGGAAAAATGGTGGCTTCATCGCTATCAATGGCACCGTGAAGGAGCGGCCAACAGAACCTGGAAATGGTCCGAAAATGGCATGCGCTGTTAGTGGTTTTTGAGCGTCACCACACAGCAGGTAACACCCAACCTTATGATGAATCCGAATGGGATCGATCATTACAACACATCGTGCCAGATTGCAGATTTTCTATTCTTATCATGGCGAAACAAAGGCTATGCAACCTGGGCTGTGGAGAGGAAAGTGGCGGGTCTCATTTCCTTGGTGGACATGAAATCACCTGGACCTGGAAATGGAAGAAGCTGTTCTTGCTCGAGATCGTCTTTGGCAATCGAAGTGCAGCCTACAGGTGGCCTGGCAAGTCACCGGAAAAATGGTGGCTTAATCGCTATCAATGGCACCGTGAAGGAGCGGCCAACAGAACCTGGAAATGGTCCGCAAATGGCATGCGCTGTTAGTGGTTTTTGAGCGTCACCACACAGCAGGTAACACCCAACCTTATGATGAATCCGAATGGGATCGATCATTGAAACACATCGTGCCAGATTGCAGATTTTCTATTCTTATCATGGCGAAACAAAGGCTATGCAACCTGGGCTGTGGAGAGGAAAGTGGCGGGTCTCATTTCCTTGATGGACATGAAATCACACTTGGAAATGGAAGAAGCTGTTCTTGCTCGAGATCGTCTTTGGCAATCGAAGTGCAGCCTACAGGTGGCCTGGCAAGTCACCGGAAAAATGGTGGCTTAATCGCTATCAATGGCACCGTGAAGGAGCGGCCAACAGAACCTGGAAATGGTCCGCAAATGGCATGCGCTGTTAGTGGTTTTTGAGCGTCACCACACAGCAGGTAACACCCAACCTTATGATGAATCCGAATGGGATCGATCATTGAAACACATCGTGTCAGATTGCAGATTTTCTATTCTTATCATGGCGAAACAAAGGCTATGCAACCTGGGCTGTGGAGAGGAAAGTGGCGGGTCTCATTTCCTTGGTGGACATGAAATCACCTGGACCTGGAAATGGAAGAAGCTGTTCTTGCTCGAGATCGTCTTTGGCAATCGAAGTGCAGCCTACAGGTGGCCTGGCAAGTCACCGGAAAAATGGTGGCTTAATCGCTATCAATGGCACCGTGAAGGAGCGGCCAACAGAACCTGGAAATGGTCCGCAAATGGCATGCGCTGTTAGTGGTTTTTGATCGTCACCATACAGCAGGTAACACCCAACCTTATGATGAATCCGAATGGGATCGATCATTGCAACACATCGTGCCAGATTGCAGATTTTCTATTCTTATCATAGCGAAACAAAGACTATGAAACCGGGGCTGTGGAGAGGAAAGTGGCGGGTCTCATTTCCTTGGTGGACATGAAATCACACCTGGACATGGCAGAAGCTGTTCTTGGTTGAGATCGCCCTTGGCAATCGAAGTGCAGCCTACAAGTGGCCTGGCAAGTCACCGGAAAAATGGTGGCTTCATCGCTATCAATGGCACCGTGGAGGAGCGGCCAACAGAACCTGGAAATGGTCCGCAAATGGCATGCGCTGTTAGTGGTTTTTGAGCGTCACCACACAGCAGGTAACACCCAACCTTATGATGAATCAAAATGGGATCGCTCATTGCAACACATCGTGCCAGATTTTGTCATAGCGTAACGAAGGCTATGCAACATGGGGTATGGAGAGGAAAGTGGCGGGTCTCATTTCCTTGGTGGACATGAAATCACCTGGACCTGGACATGGTAGAAGCTGTTCTTGCTCGAGATCGTCTTTGGCAATCGAAGTGCAGCCTACAGGTGACCTGGCAAGTCACCGGAAAAATGGTGGCTTCATCGCTATCAATGGCACCGTGAAGGAGCGGCCAACAGAACCTGGAAATGGTCCGAAAATGGCATGCGCTGTTAGTGGTTTTTGAGCGTCACCACACAGCAGGTAACACCCAACCTTATGATGAATCCGAATGGGATCGATCATTACAACACATCGTGCCAGATTGCAGATTTTCTATTCTTATCATGGCGAAACAAAGGCTATGCAACCTGGGCTGTGGAGAGGAAAGTGGCGGGTCTCATTTCCTTGGTGGACATGAAATCACCTGGACCTGGAAATGGAAGAAGCTGTTCTTGCTCGAGATCGTCTTTGGCAATCGAAGTGCAGCCTACAGGTGGCCTGGCAAGTCACCGGAAAAATGGTGGCTTAATCGCTATCAATGGCACCGTGAAGGAGCGGCCAACAGAACCTGGAAATGGTCCGCAAATGGCATGCGCTGTTAGTGGTTTTTGAGCGTCACCACACAGCAGGTAACACCCAACCTTATGATGAATCCGAATGGGATCGATCATTGAAACACATCGTGTCAGATTGCAGATTTTCTATTCTTATCATGGCGAAACAAAGGCTATGCAACCTGGGCTGTGGAGAGGAAAGTGGCGGGTCTCATTTCCTTGGTGGACATGAAATCACCTGGACCTGGAAATGGAAGAAGCTGTTCTTGCTCGAGATCGTCTTTGGCAATCGAAGTGCAGCCTACAGGTGGCCTGGCAAGTCACCGGAAAAATGGTGGCTTAATCGCTATCAATGGCACCGTGAAGGAGCGGCCAACAGAACCTGGAAATGGTCCGCAAATGGCATGCGCTGTTAGTGGTTTTTGATCGTCACCATACAGCAGGTAACACCCAACCTTATGATGAATCCGAATGGGATCGATCATTGCAACACATCGTGCCAGATTGCAGATTTTCTATTCTTATCATAGCGAAACAAAGACTATGAAACCGGGGCTGTGGAGAGGAAAGTGGCGGGTCTCATTTCCTTGGTGGACATGAAATCACACCTGGACATGGCAGAAGCTGTTCTTGGTTGAGATCGCCCTTGGCAATCGAAGTGCAGCCTACAAGTGGCCTGGCAAGTCACCGGAAAAATGGTGGCTTCATCGCTATCAATGGCACCGTGGAGGAGCGGCCAACAGAACCTGGAAATGGTCCGCAAATGGCATGCGCTGTTAGTGGTTTTTGAGCGTCACCACACAGCAGGTAACACCCAACCTTATGATGAATCAAAATGGGATCGCTCATTGCAACACATCGTGCCAGATTTTGTCATAGCGTAACGAAGGCTATGCAACATGGGGTATGGAGAGGAAAGTGGCGGGTCTCATTTCCTTGGTGGACATGAAATCACCTGGACCTGGACATGGTAGAAGCTGTTCTTGCTCGAGATCGTCTTTGGCAATCGAAGTGCAGCCTACAGGTGACCTGGCAAGTCACCGGAAAAATGGTGGCTTCATCGCTATCAATGGCACCGTGAAGGAGCGGCCAACAGAACCTGGAAATGGTCCGAAAATGGCATGCGCTGTTAGTGGTTTTTGAGCGTCACCACACAGCAGGTAACACCCAACCTTATGATGAATCCGAATGGGATCGATCATTGCAACACATCGTGCCAGATTGCAGATTTTCTATTCTTATCATAGCGAAACAAAGACTATGAAACCGGGGCTGTGGAGAGGAAAGTGGCGGGTCTCATTTCCTTGGTGGACATGAAATCACACCTGGACATGGCAGAAGCTGTTCTTGGTTGAGATCGCCCTTGGCAATCGAAGTGCAGCCTACAAGTGGCCTGGCAAGTCACCGGAAAAATGGTGGCTTCATCGCTATCAATGGCACCGTGGAGGAGCGGCCAACAGAACCTGGAAATGGTCCGCAAATGGCATGCGCTGTTAGTGGTTTTTGAGCGTCACCACACAGCAGGTAACACCCAACCTTATGATGAATCCGAATGGGATCGATCATTGAAACACATCGTGTCAGATTGCAGATTTTCTATTCTTATCATGGCGAAACAAAGGCTATGCAACCTGGGCTGTGGAGAGGAAAGTGGCGGGTCTCATTTCCTTGGTGGACATGAAATCACCTGGACCTGGAAATGGAAGAAGCTGTTCTTGCTCGAGATCGTCTTTGGCAATCGAAGTGCAGCCTACAGGTGGCCTGGCAAGTCACCGGAAAAATGGTGGCTTAATCGCTATCAATGGCACCGTGAAGGAGCGGCCAACAGAACCTGGAAATGGTCCGCAAATGGCATGCGCTGTTAGTGGTTTTTGATCGTCACCATACAGCAGGTAACACCCAACCTTATGATGAATCCGAATGGGATCGATCATTGCAACACATCGTGCCAGATTGCAGATTTTCTATTCTTATCATAGCGAAACAAAGACTATGAAACCGGGGCTGTGGAGAGGAAAGTGGCGGGTCTCATTTCCTTGGTGGACATGAAATCACACCTGGACATGGCAGAAGCTGTTCTTGGTTGAGATCGCCCTTGGCAATCGAAGTGCAGCCTACAAGTGGCCTGGCAAGTCACCGGAAAAATGGTGGCTTCATCGCTATCAATGGCACCGTGGAGGAGCGGCCAACAGAACCTGGAAATGGTCCGCAAATGGCATGCGCTGTTAGTGGTTTTTGAGCGTCACCACACAGCAGGTAACACCCAACCTTATGATGAATCAAAATGGGATCGCTCATTGCAACACATCGTGCCAGATTTTGTCATAGCGTAACGAAGGCTATGCAACATGGGGTATGGAGAGGAAAGTGGCGGGTCTCATTTCCTTGGTGGACATGAAATCACCTGGACCTGGACATGGTAGAAGCTGTTCTTGCTCGAGATCGTCTTTGGCAATCGAAGTGCAGCCTACAGGTGACCTGGCAAGTCACCGGAAAAATGGTGGCTTCATCGCTATCAATGGCACCGTGAAGGAGCGGCCAACAGAACCTGGAAATGGTCCGAAAATGGCATGCGCTGTTAGTGGTTTTTGAGCGTCACCACACAGCAGGTAACACCCAACCTTATGATGAATCAAAATGGGATCGCTCATTGCAACACATCGTGCCAGATTGCAGATTTTCTATTCTTATCATAGCGAAACAAAGACTATGAAACCGGGGCTGTGGAGAGGAAAGTGGCGGGTCTCATTTCCTTGGTGGACATGAAATCACACCTGGACATGGCAGAAGCTGTTCTTGGTTGAGATCGCCCTTGGCAATCGAAGTGCAGCCTACAAGTGGCCTGGCAAGTCACCGGAAAAATGGTGGCTTCATCGCTATCAATGGCACCGTGGAGGAGCGGCCAACAGAACCTGGAAATGGTCCGCAAATGGCATGCGCTGTTAGTGGTTTTTGAGCGTCACCACACAGCAGGTAACACCCAACCTTATGATGAATCAAAATGGGATCGCTCATTGCAACACATCGTGCCAGATTTTGTCATAGCGTAACGAAGGCTATGCAACATGGGGTATGGAGAGGAAAGTGGCGGGTCTCATTTCCTTGGTGGACATGAAATCACCTGGACCTGGACATGGTAGAAGCTGTTCTTGCTCGAGATCGTCTTTGGCAATCGAAGTGCAGCCTACAGGTGACCTGGCAAGTCACCGGAAAAATGGTGGCTTCATCGCTATCAATGGCACCGTGAAGGAGCGGCCAACAGAACCTGGAAATGGTCCGAAAATGGCATGCGCTGTTAGTGGTTTTTGAGCGTCACCACACAGCAGGTAACACCCAACCTTATGATGAATCAAAATGGGATCGCTCATTGCAACACATCGTGCCAGATTTTGTCATAGCGTAACGAAGGCTATGCAACATGGGGTATGGAGAGGAAAGTGGCGGGTCTCATTTCCTTGGTGGACATGAAATCACCTGGACCTGGACATGGTAGAAGCTGTTCTTGCTCGAGATCGTCTTTGGCAATCGAAGTGCAGCCTACAGGTGGCCTGGCAAGTCACCGGAAAAATGGTGGCTTCATCGCTATCAATGGCACCGTGGAGGAGCGGCCAACAGAACCTGGAAATGGTCCGCAAATGGCATGCGCTGTTAGTGGTTTTTGAGCGTCACCACACAGCAGGTAACACCCAACCTTATGATGAATCAAAATGGGATCGCTCATTGCAACACATCGTGCCAGATTTTGTCATAGCGTAACGAAGGCTATGCAACATGGGGTATGGAGAGGAAAGTGGCGGGTCTCATTTCCTTGGTGGACATGAAATCACCTGGACCTGGACATGGTAGAAGCTGTTCTTGCTCGAGATCGTCTTTGGCAATCGAAGTGCAGCCTACAGGTGACCTGGCAAGTCACCGGAAAAATGGTGGCTTCATCGCTATCAATGGCACCGTGAAGGAGCGGCCAACAGAACCTGGAAATGGTCCGAAAATGGCATGCGCTGTTAGTGGTTTTTGAGCGTCACCACACAGCAGGTAACACCCAACCTTATGATGAATCCGAATGGGATCGATCATTGCAACACATCGTGCCAGATTGCAGATTTTCTATTCTTATCATAGCGAAACAAAGACTATGAAACCGGGGCTGTGGAGAGGAAAGTGGCGGGTCTCATTTCCTTGGTGGACATGAAATCACACCTGGACATGGCAGAAGCTGTTCTTGGTTGAGATCGCCCTTGGCAATCGAAGTGCAGCCTACAAGTGGCCTGGCAAGTCACCGGAAAAATGGTGGCTTCATCGCTATCAATGGCACCGTGGAGGAGCGGCCAACAGAACCTGGAAATGGTCCGCAAATGGCATGCGCTGTTAGTGGTTTTTGAGCGTCACCACACAGCAGGTAACACCCAACCTTATGATGAATCAAAATGGGATCGCTCATTGCAACACATCGTGCCAGATTTTGTCATAGCGTAACGAAGGCTATGCAACATGGGGTATGGAGAGGAAAGTGGCGGGTCTCATTTCCTTGGTGGACATGAAATCACACCTGGACATGGCAGAAGCTGTTCTTGGTTGAGATCGCCCTTGGCAATCGAAGTGCAGCCTACAAGTGGCCTGGCAAGTCACCGGAAAAATGGTGGCTTCATCGCTATCAATGGCACCGTGGAGGAGCGGCCAACAGAACCTGGAAATGGTCCGCAAATGGCATGCGCTGTTAGTGGTTTTTGAGCGTCACCACACAGCAGGTAACACCCAACCTTATGATGAATCCGAATGGGATCGATCATTGCAACACATCGTGCCAGATTGCAGATTTTCTATTCTTATCATAGCGAAACAAAGACTATGAAACCGGGGCTGTGGAGAGGAAAGTGGCGGGTCTCATTTCCTTGGTGGACATGAAATCACACCTGGACATGGCAGAAGCTGTTCTTGGTTGAGATCGCCCTTGGCAATCGAAGTGCAGCCTACAAGTGGCCTGGCAAGTCACCGGAAAAATGGTGGCTTCATCGCTATCAATGGCACCGTGGAGGAGCGGCCAACAGAACCTGGAAATGGTCCGCAAATGGCATGCGCTGTTAGTGGTTTTTGAGCGTCACCACACAGCAGGTAACACCCAACCTTATGATGAATCCGAATGGGATCGATCATTGAAACACATCGTGTCAGATTGCAGATTTTCTATTCTTATCATGGCGAAACAAAGGCTATGCAACCTGGGCTGTGGAGAGGAAAGTGGCGGGTCTCATTTCCTTGGTGGACATGAAATCACCTGGACCTGGAAATGGAAGAAGCTGTTCTTGCTCGAGATCGTCTTTGGCAATCGAAGTGCAGCCTACAGGTGGCCTGGCAAGTCACCGGAAAAATGGTGGCTTAATCGCTATCAATGGCACCGTGAAGGAGCGGCCAACAGAACCTGGAAATGGTCCGCAAATGGCATGCGCTGTTAGTGGTTTTTGATCGTCACCATACAGCAGGTAACACCCAACCTTATGATGAATCCGAATGGGATCGATCATTGCAACACATCGTGCCAGATTGCAGATTTTCTATTCTTATCATAGCGAAACAAAGACTATGAAACCGGGGCTGTGGAGAGGAAAGTGGCGGGTCTCATTTCCTTGGTGGACATGAAATCACACCTGGACATGGCAGAAGCTGTTCTTGGTTGAGATCGCCCTTGGCAATCGAAGTGCAGCCTACAAGTGGCCTGGCAAGTCACCGGAAAAATGGTGGCTTCATCGCTATCAATGGCACCGTGGAGGAGCGGCCAACAGAACCTGGAAATGGTCCGCAAATGGCATGCGCTGTTAGTGGTTTTTGAGCGTCACCACACAGCAGGTAACACCCAACCTTATGATGAATCAAAATGGGATCGCTCATTGCAACACATCGTGCCAGATTTTGTCATAGCGTAACGAAGGCTATGCAACATGGGGTATGGAGAGGAAAGTGGCGGGTCTCATTTCCTTGGTGGACATGAAATCACCTGGACCTGGACATGGTAGAAGCTGTTCTTGCTCGAGATCGTCTTTGGCAATCGAAGTGCAGCCTACAGGTGACCTGGCAAGTCACCGGAAAAATGGTGGCTTCATCGCTATCAATGGCACCGTGAAGGAGCGGCCAACAGAACCTGGAAATGGTCCGAAAATGGCATGCGCTGTTAGTGGTTTTTGAGCGTCACCACACAGCAGGTAACACCCAACCTTATGATGAATCCGAATGGGATCGATCATTACAACACATCGTGCCAGATTGCAGATTTTCTATTCTTATCATGGCGAAACAAAGGCTATGCAACCTGGGCTGTGGAGAGGAAAGTGGCGGGTCTCATTTCCTTGGTGGACATGAAATCACCTGGACCTGGAAATGGAAGAAGCTGTTCTTGCTCGAGATCGTCTTTGGCAATCGAAGTGCAGCCTACAGGTGGCCTGGCAAGTCACCGGAAAAATGGTGGCTTAATCGCTATCAATGGCACCGTGAAGGAGCGGCCAACAGAACCTGGAAATGGTCCGCAAATGGCATGCGCTGTTAGTGGTTTTTGAGCGTCACCACACAGCAGGTAACACCCAACCTTATGATGAATCCGAATGGGATCGATCATTGAAACACATCGTGTCAGATTGCAGATTTTCTATTCTTATCATGGCGAAACAAAGGCTATGCAACCTGGGCTGTGGAGAGGAAAGTGGCGGGTCTCATTTCCTTGGTGGACATGAAATCACCTGGACCTGGAAATGGAAGAAGCTGTTCTTGCTCGAGATCGTCTTTGGCAATCGAAGTGCAGCCTACAGGTGGCCTGGCAAGTCACCGGAAAAATGGTGGCTTAATCGCTATCAATGGCACCGTGAAGGAGCGGCCAACAGAACCTGGAAATGGTCCGCAAATGGCATGCGCTGTTAGTGGTTTTTGATCGTCACCATACAGCAGGTAACACCCAACCTTATGATGAATCCGAATGGGATCGATCATTGCAACACATCGTGCCAGATTGCAGATTTTCTATTCTTATCATAGCGAAACAAAGACTATGAAACCGGGGCTGTGGAGAGGAAAGTGGCGGGTCTCATTTCCTTGGTGGACATGAAATCACACCTGGACATGGCAGAAGCTGTTCTTGGTTGAGATCGCCCTTGGCAATCGAAGTGCAGCCTACAAGTGGCCTGGCAAGTCACCGGAAAAATGGTGGCTTCATCGCTATCAATGGCACCGTGGAGGAGCGGCCAACAGAACCTGGAAATGGTCCGCAAATGGCATGCGCTGTTAGTGGTTTTTGAGCGTCACCACACAGCAGGTAACACCCAACCTTATGATGAATCAAAATGGGATCGCTCATTGCAACACATCGTGCCAGATTTTGTCATAGCGTAACGAAGGCTATGCAACATGGGGTATGGAGAGGAAAGTGGCGGGTCTCATTTCCTTGGTGGACATGAAATCACCTGGACCTGGACATGGTAGAAGCTGTTCTTGCTCGAGATCGTCTTTGGCAATCGAAGTGCAGCCTACAGGTGACCTGGCAAGTCACCGGAAAAATGGTGGCTTCATCGCTATCAATGGCACCGTGAAGGAGCGGCCAACAGAACCTGGAAATGGTCCGAAAATGGCATGCGCTGTTAGTGGTTTTTGAGCGTCACCACACAGCAGGTAACACCCAACCTTATGATGAATCCGAATGGGATCGATCATTACAACACATCGTGCCAGATTGCAGATTTTCTATTCTTATCATGGCGAAACAAAGGCTATGCAACCTGGGCTGTGGAGAGGAAAGTGGCGGGTCTCATTTCCTTGGTGGACATGAAATCACCTGGACCTGGAAATGGAAGAAGCTGTTCTTGCTCGAGATCGTCTTTGGCAATCGAAGTGCAGCCTACAGGTGGCCTGGCAAGTCACCGGAAAAATGGTGGCTTAATCGCTATCAATGGCACCGTGAAGGAGCGGCCAACAGAACCTGGAAATGGTCCGCAAATGGCATGCGCTGTTAGTGGTTTTTGAGCGTCACCACACAGCAGGTAACACCCAACCTTATGATGAATCCGAATGGGATCGATCATTGAAACACATCGTGCCAGATTGCAGATTTTCTATTCTTATCATGGCGAAACAAAGGCTATGCAACCTGGGCTGTGGAGAGGAAAGTGGCGGGTCTCATTTCCTTGATGGACATGAAATCACACCTGGAAATGGAAGAAGCTGTTCTTGCTCGAGATCGTCTTTGGCAATCGAAGTGCAGCCTACAGGTGGCCTGGCAAGTCACCGGAAAAATGGTGGCTTAATCGCTATCAATGGCACCGTGAAGGAGCGGCCAACAGAACCTGGAAATGGTCCGCAAATGGCATGCGCTGTTAGTGGTTTTTGAGCGTCACCACACAGCAGGTAACACCCAACCTTATGATGAATCCGAATGGGATCGATCATTGAAACACATCGTGTCAGATTGCAGATTTTCTATTCTTATCATGGCGAAACAAAGGCTATGCAACCTGGGCTGTGGAGAGGAAAGTGGCGGGTCTCATTTCCTTGGTGGACATGAAATCACCTGGACCTGGAAATGGAAGAAGCTGTTCTTGCTCGAGATCGTCTTTGGCAATCGAAGTGCAGCCTACAGGTGGCCTGGCAAGTCACCGGAAAAATGGTGGCTTAATCGCTATCAATGGCACCGTGAAGGAGCGGCCAACAGAACCTGGAAATGGTCCGCAAATGGCATGCGCTGTTAGTGGTTTTTGATCGTCACCATACAGCAGGTAACACCCAACCTTATGATGAATCCGAATGGGATCGATCATTGCAACACATCGTGCCAGATTGCAGATTTTCTATTCTTATCATAGCGAAACAAAGACTATGAAACCGGGGCTGTGGAGAGGAAAGTGGCGGGTCTCATTTCCTTGGTGGACATGAAATCACACCTGGACATGGCAGAAGCTGTTCTTGGTTGAGATCGCCCTTGGCAATCGAAGTGCAGCCTACAAGTGGCCTGGCAAGTCACCGGAAAAATGGTGGCTTCATCGCTATCAATGGCACCGTGGAGGAGCGGCCAACAGAACCTGGAAATGGTCCGCAAATGGCATGCGCTGTTAGTGGTTTTTGAGCGTCACCACACAGCAGGTAACACCCAACCTTATGATGAATCAAAATGGGATCGCTCATTGCAACACATCGTGCCAGATTTTGTCATAGCGTAACGAAGGCTATGCAACATGGGGTATGGAGAGGAAAGTGGCGGGTCTCATTTCCTTGGTGGACATGAAATCACCTGGACCTGGACATGGTAGAAGCTGTTCTTGCTCGAGATCGTCTTTGGCAATCGAAGTGCAGCCTACAGGTGGCCTGGCAAGTCACCGGAAAAATGGTGGCTTAATCGCTATCAATGGCACCGTGAAGGAGCGGCCAACAGAACCTGGAAATGGTCCGCAAATGGCATGCGCTGTTAGTGGTTTTTGATCGTCACCATACAGCAGGTAACACCCAACCTTATGATGAATCCGAATGGGATCGATCATTGCAACACATCGTGCCAGATTTTGTCATAGCGTAACGAAGGCTATGCAACCTGGGGTATGGAGATGAAAGTGGCGGGTCTCATTTCCTTGGTGGACATGAAATCACACCTGGACATGGCAGAAGCTGTTCTTGCTTGAGATCGCCCTTGGCAATCGAAGTGCAGCCTACAGGTGGCCTGGCAAGTCACCGGAAAAATGGTGGCTTCATCGCTATCAATGGCACCGTGGAGGAGCGGCCAACAGAACCTGGAAATGGTCCGCAAATGGCATGCGCTGTTAGTGGTTTTTGAGCGTCACCACACAGCAGGTAACACCCAACCTTATGATGAATCCGAATGGGATCGATCATTGCAACACATCGTGCCAGATTGCAGATTTTCTATTCTTATCATGGCGAAACAAAGGCTATGCAACCTGGGCTGTGGAGAGGAAAGTGGCGGGTCTCATTTCCTTGATGGACATGAAATCACACCTGGAAATGGAAGAAGCTGTTCTTGCTCGAGATCGTCTTTGGCAATCGAAGTGCAGCCTACAGGTGGCCTGGCAAGTCACCGGAAAAATGGTGGCTTAATCGCTATCAATGGCACCGTGAAGGAGCGGCCAACAGAACCTGGAAATGGTCCGCAAATGGCATGCGCTGTTAGTGGTTTTTGAGCGTCACCACACAGCAGGTAACACCCAACCTTATGATGAATCCGAATGGGATCGATCATTGCAACACATCGTGCCAGATTGCAGATTTTCTATTCTTATCATGGCGAAACAAAGGCTATGCAACCTGGGCTGTGGAGAGGAAAGTGGCGGGTCTCATTTCCTTGGTGGACATGAAATCACCTGGACCTGGAAATGGAAGAAGCTGTTCTTGCTCGAGATCGTCTTTGGCAATCGAAGTGCAGCCTACAGGTGGCCTGGCAAGTCACCGGAAAAATGGTGGCTTAATCGCTATCAATGGCACCGTGAAGGAGCGGCCAACAGAACCTGGAAATGGTCCGCAAATGGCATGCGCTGTTAGTGGTTTTTGAGCGTCACCACACAGCAGGTAACACCCAACCTTATGATGAATCCGAATGGGATCGATCATTGAAACACATCGTGCCAGATTGCAGATTTTCTATTCTTATCATGGCGAAACAAAGGCTATGCAACCTGGGCTGTGGAGAGGAAAGTGGCGGGTCTCATTTCCTTGATGGACATGAAATCACACCTGGAAATGGAAGAAGCTGTTCTTGCTCGAGATCGTCTTTGGCAATCGAAGTGCAGCCTACAGGTGGCCTGGCAAGTCACCGGAAAAATGGTGGCTTAATCGCTATCAATGGCACCGTGAAGGAGCGGCCAACAGAACCTGGAAATGGTCCGCAAATGGCATGCGCTGTTAGTGGTTTTTGAGCGTCACCACACAGCAGGTAACACCCAACCTTATGATGAATCCGAATGGGATCGATCATTGAAACACATCGTGTCAGATTGCAGATTTTCTATTCTTATCATGGCGAAACAAAGGCTATGCAACCTGGGCTGTGGAGAGGAAAGTGGCGGGTCTCATTTCCTTGGTGGACATGAAATCACCTGGACCTGGAAATGGAAGAAGCTGTTCTTGCTCGAGATCGTCTTTGGCAATCGAAGTGCAGCCTACAGGTGGCCTGGCAAGTCACCGGAAAAATGGTGGCTTAATCGCTATCAATGGCACCGTGAAGGAGCGGCCAACAGAACCTGGAAATGGTCCGCAAATGGCATGCGCTGTTAGTGGTTTTTGATCGTCACCATACAGCAGGTAACACCCAACCTTATGATGAATCCGAATGGGATCGATCATTGCAACACATCGTGCCAGATTGCAGATTTTCTATTCTTATCATAGCGAAACAAAGACTATGAAACCGGGGCTGTGGAGAGGAAAGTGGCAGGTCTCATTTCCTTGGTGGACATGAAATCACACCTGGACATGGCAGAAGCTGTTCTTGGTTGAGATCGCCCTTGGCAATCAAAATGCAGCCTACAGGTGGCCTGGCAAGTCACCGGAAAAATGGTGGCTTAATCGCTATCAATGGCACCGTGAAGGAGCGGCCAACAGAACCTGGAAATGGTCCGCAAATGGCATGCGCTGTTAGTGGTTTTTGAGCGTCACCACACAGCAGGTAACACCCAACCTTATGATGAATCCGAATGAGATCGATCATTGCAACACATCGTGCCAGATTTTGTCATAGCGTAACGAAGGCTATGAAACCTGGGGTATGGAGATGAAAGTGGCGGGTCTCATTTCCTTGGTGGACATGAAATCACACCTGGACATGGCAGAAGCTGTTCTTGCTTGAGATCGCCCTTGGCAATCGAAGTGCAGCCTACAGGTGGCCTGGCAAGTCACCGGAAAAATGGTGGCTTCATCGCTATCAATGGCACCGTGGAGGAGCGGCCAACAGAACCTGGAAATGGTCCGCAAATGGCATGCGCTGTTAGTGGTTTTTGAGCGTCACCACACAGCAGGTAACACCCAACCTTATGATGAATCCGAATGGGATCGATCATTGCAACACATCGTGCCAGATTGCAGATTTTCTATTCTTATCATAGCGAAACAAAGACTATGAAACCGGGGCTGTGGAGAGGAAAGTGGCGGGTCTCATTTCCTTGGTGGACATGAAATCACACCTGGACATGGCAGAAGCTGTTCTTGGTTGAGATCGCCCTTGGCAATCAAAGTGCAGCCTACAGGTGGCCTGGCAAGTCACCGGAAAAATGGTGGCTTAATCGCTATCAATGGCACCGTGGAGGAGCGGCCAACAGAACCTGGAAATGGTCCGCAAATGGCATGCGCTGTTAGTGGTTTTTGAGCGTCACCACACAGCAGGTAACACCCAACCTTATGATGAATCCGAATGAGATCGATCATTGCAACACATCGTGCCAGATTTTGTCATTGCGAAACGAAGGCTATGCAAACTGGGCTGTGGAGAGGAAAGTGGAGGTTCTCATTTCCTTGGTGGACCTGAAATCACCTGGACCTGGACATGGTAGAAGCTGTTCTTGCTCGAGATCGCCCTTGGCAATCAAAGTGCAGCCTACAGGTGGCCTGGCAAGTCACCGGAAAAATGGTGGCTTAATCGCTATCAATGGCACCGTGGAGGAGCGGCCAACAGAACCTGGAAATGGTCCGCAAATGGCATGCGCTGTTAGTGGTTTTTGAGCGTCACCACACAGCAGGTAACACCCAACCTTATGATGAATCCGAATGGGATCGATCATTGCAACACATCGTGCCAGATTTTGTCATAGCGTAACGAAGGCTATGCAACCTGGGGTATGGAGATGAAAATGGCGGGTCTCATTTCCTTGGTGGACCTGAAATCACCTGGACCTGGACATGGTAGAAGCTGTTCTTGCTCGAGATCGTCTTTGGCAATCGAAGTGCAGCCTACAGGTGGCCTGGCAAGTCACCGGAAAAATGGTGGCTTCATCGCTATCAATGGCACCGTGGAGGAGCGGCCAACAGAACCTGGAAATGGTCCGCAAATGGCATGCGCTGTTAGTGGTTTTTGAGCGTCACCACACAGCAGGTAACACCCAACCTTATGATGAACCCGAATGAGATCGATCATTGCAACACATCGTGCCAGATTTTGTCATTGCGAAACGAAGTCTATGCAAACTGGGCTGTGGAGAGGAAAGTGGAGGTTCTCATTTCCTTGGTGGACCTGAAATCACCTGGACCTGGACATGGTAGAAGCTGTTCTTGCTCGAGATCGCCCTTGGCAATCAAAGTGCAGCCTACAGGTGGCCTGGCAAGTCACCGGAAAAATGGTGGCTTAATCGCTATCAATGGCACCGTGGAGGAGCGGCCAACAGAACCTGGAAATGGTCCGCAAATGGCATGCGCTGTTAGTGGTTTTTGAGCGTCACCACACAGCAGGTAACACCCAACCTTATGATGAATCCGAATGAGATCGATCATTGCAACACATCGTGCCAGATTTTGTCATTGCGAAACGAAGGCTATGCAAACTGGGCTGTGGAGAGGAAAGTGGAGGTTCTCATTTTCTTGGTGGACCTGAAATCACCTGGACCTGGACATGGTAGAAGCTGTTCTTGCTCGAGATCTCCCTTGGCAATCAAAGTGCAGCCTACAGGTGGCCTGGCAAGTCACCGGAAAAATGGTGGCTTAATCGCTATCAATGGCACCGTGGAGGAGCGGCCAACAGAACCTGGAAATGGTCCGCAAATGGCATGCGCTGTTAGTGGTTTTTGAGCGTCACCACACAGCAGGTAACACCCAACCTTATGATGAATCCGAATGGGATCGATCATTGCAACACATCGTGCCAGATTTTGTCATAGCGTAACGAAGGCTATGCAACCTGGGGTATGGAGATGAAAATGGCGGGTCTCATTTCCTTGGTGGACCTGAAATCACCTGGACCTGGACATGGTAGAAGCTGTTCTTGCTCGAGATCGTCTTTGGCAATCGAAGTGCAGCCTACAGGTGGCCTGGCAAGTCACCGGAAAAATGGTGGCTTAATCGCTATCAATGGCACCGTGGAGGAGCGGCCAACAAAACCTGGAAATGGTCCGCAAATGGCATGCGCTGTTAGTGGTTTTTGAGCGTCACCACACAGCAGGTAACACCCAACCTTATGATGAATCCGAATGGGATCGATCATTGCAACACATCGTGCCAGATTTTGTCATTGCGAAACGAAGGCTATGCAAACTGGGCTGTGGAGAGGAAAGTGGAGGTTCTCATTTTCTTGGTGGATCTGAAACTACCTGGACCTGGACATGGTAGAAGCTGTTCTTGCTCGAGATCGTCTTTGGCAATCGAAGTGCAGCCTACAGGTGGCCTGGCAAGTCACCGGAAAAATGGTGGCTTCATCGCTATCAATGGCACCGTGGAGGAGCGGCCAACAGAACCTGGAAATGGTCCGCAAATGGCATGCGCTGTTAGTGGTTTTTGAGCGTCACCACACAGCAGGTAACACCCAACCTTATGATGAATCCGAATGGGATCGATCATTGCAACACATCGTGCCAGATTTTGTCATTGCGAAACGAAGTCTATGCAAACTGGGCTGTGGAGAGGAAAGTGGAGGTTCTCATTTCCTTGGTGGACCTGAAATCACCTGGACCTGGACATGGTAGAAGCTGTTCTTGCTCGAGATCGCCCTTGGCAATCAAAGTGCAGCCTACAGGTGGCCTGGCAAGTCACCGGAAAAATGGTGGCTTCATCGCTGTCAATGGCACCGTGGAGGAGCGGCCAACAGAACCTGGAAATGGTCCGCAAATGGCATGCGCTGTTAGTGGTTTTTGAGCGTCACCACACAGCAGGTAACACCCAACCTTATGATGAATCCGAATGGGATCGATCATTGCAACACATCGTGCCAGATTTTGTCATTGCGAAACGAAGGCTATGCAAACTGGGCTGTGGAGAGGAAAGTGGAGGTTCTCATTTTCTTGGTGGACCTGAAATCACCTGGACCTGGACATGGTAGAAGCTGTTCTTGCTCGAGATCGCCCTTGGCAATCGAAGTGCAGCCTACAGGTGGCCTGGCAAGTCACCGGAAAAATGGTGGCTTAATCGCTATCAATGGCACCGTGGAGGAGCGGCCAACAGAACCTGGAAATGGTCCGCAAATGGCATGCGCTGTTAGTGGTTTTTGAGCGTCACCACACAGCAGGTAACACCCAACCTTATGATGAATCCGAATGGGATCGATCATTGCAACACATCGTGCCAGATTTTGTCATTGCGAAACGAAGGCTATGCAAACTGGGCTGTGGAGAGGAAAGTGGAGGTTCTCATTTTCTTGGTGGACCTGAAATCACCTGGACCTGGACATGGTAGAAGCTGTTCTTGCTCGAGATCGCCCTTGGCAATCGAAGTGCAGCCTACAGGTGGCCTGGCAAGTCACCGGAAAAATGGTGGCTTAATCGCTATCAATGGCACCGTGGAGGAGCGGCCAACAGAACCTGGAAATGGTCCGCAAATGGCATGCGCTGTTAGTGGTTTTTGAGCGTCACCACACAGCAGGTAACACCCAACCTTATGATGAATCCGAATGGGATCGATCATTGCAACACATCGTGCCAGATTTTGTCATTGCGAAACGAAGGCTATGCAAACTGGGCTGTGGAGAGGAAAGTGGAGGTTCTCATTTCCTTGGTGGACCTGAAATCACCTGGACCTGGACATGGTAGAAGCTGTTCTTGCTCGAGATCGCCCTTGGCAATCAAAGTGCAGCCTACAGGTGGCCTGGCAAGTCACCGGAAAAATGGTGGCTTAATCGCTATCAATGGCACCGTGGAGGAGCGGCCAACAGAACCTGGAAATGGTCCGCAAATGGCATGCGCTGTTAGTGGTTTTTGAGCGTCACCACACAGCAGGTAACACCCAACCTTATGATGAATCCGAATGGGATCGATCATTGCAACACATCGTGCCAGATTTTGTCATAGCGTAACGAAGGCTATGCAACCTGGGGTATGGAGATGAAAATGGCGGGTCTCATTTCCTTGGTGGACCTGAAATCACCTGGACCTGGACATGGTAGAAGCTGTTCTTGCTCGAGATCGTCTTTGGCAATCGAAGTGCAGCCTACAGGTGGCCTGGCAAGTCACCGGAAAAATGGTGGCTTCATCGCTATCAATGGCACCGTGGAGGAGCGGCCAACAGAACCTGGAAATGGTCCGCAAATGGCATGCGCTGTTAGTGGTTTTTGAGCGTCACCACACAGCAGGTAACACCCAACCTTATGATGAACCCGAATGAGATCGATCATTGCAACACATCGTGCCAGATTTTGTCATTGCGAAACGAAGTCTATGCAAACTGGGCTGTGGAGAGGAAAGTGGAGGTTCTCATTTCCTTGGTGGACCTGAAATCACCTGGACCTGGACATGGTAGAAGCTGTTCTTGCTCGAGATCGCCCTTGGCAATCAAAGTGCAGCCTACAGGTGGCCTGGCAAGTCACCGGAAAAATGGTGGCTTAATCGCTATCAATGGCACCGTGGAGGAGCGGCCAACAGAACCTGGAAATGGTCCGCAAATGGCATGCGCTGTTAGTGGTTTTTGAGCGTCACCACACAGCAGGTAACACCCAACCTTATGATGAATCCGAATGGGATCGATCATTGCAACACATCGTGCCAGATTTTGTCATTGCAAAACGAAGGCTATGCAAACTGGGCTGTGGAGAGGAAAGTGGAGGTTCTCATTTTCTTGGTGGACCTGAAATCACCTGGACCTGGACATGGTAGAAGCTGTTCTTGCTCGAGATCGTCTTTGGCAATCGAAGTGCAGCCTACAGGTGGCCTGGCAAGTCACCGGAAAAATGGTGGCTTAATCGCTATCAATGGCACCGTGGAGGAGCGGCCAACAGAACCTGGAAATGGTCCGCAAATGGCATGCGCTGTTAGTGGTTTTTGAGCGTCACCACACAGCAGGTAACACCCAACCTTATGATGAATCCGAATGGGATCGATCATTGCAACACATCGTGCCAGATTTTGTCATTGCGAAACGAAGGCTATGCAAACTGGGCTGTGGAGAGGAAAGTGGAGGTTCTCATTTTCTTGGTGGACCTGAAATCACCTGGACCTGGACATGGTAGAAGCTGTTCTTGCTCGAGATCGCCCTTGGCAATCGAAGTGCAGCCTACAGGTGGCCTGGCAAGTCACCGGAAAAATGGTGGCTTAATCGCTATCAATGGCACCGTGGAGGAGCGGCCAACAGAACCTGGAAATGGTCCGCAAATGGCATGCGCTGTTAGTGGTTTTTGAGCGTCACCACACAGCAGGTAACACCCAACCTTATGATGAATCCGAATGGGATCGATCATTGCAACACATCGTGCCAGATTTTGTCATAGCGTAACGAAGGCTATGCAACCTGGGGTATGGAGATGAAAATGGCGGGTCTCATTTCCTTGGTGGACCTGAAATCACCTGGACCTGGACATGGTAGAAGCTGTTC
Organism: Anopheles darlingi; assembly: GCF_943734745.1. Lineage (NCBI taxonomy): Eukaryota > Metazoa > Arthropoda > Insecta > Diptera > Culicidae > Anopheles > Anopheles darlingi. The sequence continues at coordinate 52,994,100 of NC_064874.1, forward strand.
TTGCTCGAGATCGTCTTTGGCAATCAAAGTGCAGCCTACAGGTGGCCTGGCAAGTCACCGGAAAAATGGTGGCTTCATCGCTATCAATGGCACCGTGGAGGAGCGGCCAACAGAACCTGGAAATGGTCCGCAAATGGCATGCGCTATTAGTGGTTTTTGAGCGTCACCACACAGCAGGTAACACCCAACCTTATGATGAATCCGAATGGGATCGATCATTGCAACACATCGTGCCAGATTTTGTCATTGCGAAACGAAGGCTATGCAAACTGGGCTGTGGAGAGGAAAGTGGAGGTTCTCATTTTCTTGGTGGACCTGAAATCACCTGGACCTGGACATGGTAGAAGCTGTTCTTGCTCGAGATCGTCTTTGGCAATCGAAGTGCAGCCTACAGGTGGCCTGGCAAGTCACCGGAAAAATGGTGGCTTAATCGCTATCAATGGCACCGTGGAGGAGCGGCCAACAGAACCTGGAAATGGTCCGCAAATGGCATGCGCTGTTAGTGGTTTTTGAGCGTCACCACACAGCAGGTAACACCCAACCTTATGATGAATCCGAATGGGATCGATCATTGCAACACATCGTGCCAGATTTTGTCATTGCGAAACGAAGGCTATGCAAACTGGGCTGTGGAGAGGAAAGTGGAGGTTCTCATTTTCTTGGTGGACCTGAAATCACCTGGACCTGGACATGGTAGAAGCTGTTCTTGCTCGAGATCGTCTTTGGCAATCGAAGTGCAGCCTACAGGTGGCCTGGCAAGTCACCGGAAAAATGGTGGCTTCATCGCTATCAATGGCACCGTGGAGGAGCGGCCAACAGAACCTGGAAATGGTCCGCAAATGGCATGCGCTGTTAGTGGTTTTTGAGCGTCACCACACAGCAGGTAACACCCAACCTTATGATGAATCCGAATGGGATCGATCATTGCAACACATCGTGCCAGATTTTGTCATTGCGAAACGAAGGCTATGCAAACTGGGCTGTGGAGAGGAAAGTGGAGGTTCTCATTTCCTTGGTGGACCTGAAATCACCTGGACCTGGACATGGTAGAAGCTGTTCTTGCTCGAGATCGCCCTTGGCAATCAAAGTGCAGCCTACAGGTGGCCTGGCAAGTCACCGGAAAAATGGTGGCTTAATCGCTATCAATGGCACCGTGGAGGAGCGGCCAACAGAACCTGGAAATGGTCCGCAAATGGCATGCGCTGTTAGTGGTTTTTGAGCGTCACCACACAGCAGGTAACACCCAACCTTATGATGAATCCGAATGGGATCGATCATTGCAACACATCGTGTCAGATTTTGTCATTGCGAAACGAAGGCTATGCAAACTGGGCTGTGGAGAGGAAAGTGGCGGGTCTCATTTCCTTGGTGGACCTGAAATCACCTGGACCTGGAAATGGTAGAAGCTGTTTTTGCTCGAGATCGTCCTTGGCAATCGAAGCGCAGCCTACAGGTGGCCCGGCAAGTCACCGGAAAATGGTGGCTTCATCGCTGTCAATGGCACCGTGGAGGAGCGGCCAACAGAACCTGGAAATGGTCCGCAAATGGCATGCGCTGTTAGTGGTTTTTGAGCGTCACCACACAGCAGGTAACACCCAACCTTATGATGAATCCGAAAGGGATCGATCATTGCAACACATCGTGCCAGATTTTGTCATTGCGAAACGAAGGCTATGCAAACTGGGCTGTGGAGAGGAAAGTGGAGGTTCTCATTTTCTTGGTGGACCTGAAATCACCTGGACCTGGACATGGTAGAAGCTGTTCTTGCTCGAGATCGCCCTTGGCAATCGAAGTGCAGCCTACAGGTGGCCTGGCAAGTCACCGGAAAAATGGTGGCTTAATCGCTATCAATGGCACCGTGGAGGAGCGGCCAACAGAACCTGGAAATGGTCCGCAAATGGCATGCGCTGTTAGTGGTTTTTGAGCGTCACCACACAGCAGGTAACACCCAACCTTATGATGAATCCTAATGGGATCGATCATTGCAACACATCGTGTCAGATTTTGTCATTGCGAAACGAAGGCTATGCAAACTGGGCTGTGGAGAGGAAAGTGGCGGGTCTCATTTCCTTGGTGGACATGAAATCACCTGGACCTGGACATGGTAGAAGCTGTTCTTGCTCGAGATCGTCTTTGCCAATCGAAGTGCAGCCTACAGGTGGCCTGGCAAGTCACCGGAAAAATGGTGGCTTCATCGCTATCAATGGCACCGTGAAGGAGCGGCCAACAGAACCTGGAAATGGTCCGAAAATGGCATGCGCTGTTAGTGGTTTTTGAGCGTCACCACACAGCAGGTAACACCCAACCTTATGATGAATCCGAATGGGATCGATCATTGCAACACATCGTGCCAGATTTTGTCATAGCGAAACGAAGGCTATGCAACCTGGGGTGTGGAGATGAAAATGGCGGGTCTCATTTCCTTGGTGGACCTGAAATCACCTGGACCTGGACATGGTAGAAGCTGTTCTTGCTCGAGATCGTCTTTGGCAATCGAAGTGCAGCCTACAGGTGGCCTGGCAAGTCACCGGAAAAATGGTGGCTTCATCGCTATCAATGGCACCGTGAAGGAGCGGCCAACAGAACCTGGAAATGGTCCGAAAATGGCATGCGCTGTTAGTGGTTTTTGAGCGTCACCACACAGCAGGTAACACCCAACCTTATGATGAATCCGAATGGGATCGATCATTGCAACACATCGTGTCAGATTTTGTCATTGCGAAACGAAGGCTATGCAAACTGGGCTGTGGAGAGGAAAGTGGCGGGTCTCATTTCCTTGGTGGACCTGAAATCACCTGGACCTGGAAATGGTAGAAGCTGTTTTTGCTCGAGATCGTCCTTGGCAATCGAAGCGCAGCCTACAGGTGGCCCGGCAAGTCACCGGAAAATGGTGGCTTCATCGCTGTCAATGGCACCGTGGAGGAGCGGCCAACAGAACCTGGAAATGGTCCGCAAATGGCATGCGCTGTTAGTGGTTTTTGAGCGTCACCACACAGCAGGTAACACCCAACCTTATGATGAATCCGAAAGGGATCGATCATTGCAACACATCGTGCCAGATTTTGTCATTGCGAAACGAAGGCTATGCAAACTGGGCTGTGGAGAGGAAAGTGGAGGTTCTCATTTTCTTGGTGGACCTGAAATCACCTGGACCTGGACATGGTAGAAGCTGTTCTTGCTCGAGATCGCCCTTGGCAATCGAAGTGCAGCCTACAGGTGGCCTGGCAAGTCACCGGAAAAATGGTGGCTTAATCGCTATCAATGGCACCGTGGAGGAGCGGCCAACAGAACCTGGAAATGGTCCGCAAATGGCATGCGCTGTTAGTGGTTTTTGAGCGTCACCACACAGCAGGTAACACCCAACCTTATGATGAATCCGAATGGGATCGATCATTGCAACACATCGTGCCAGATTTTGTCATTGCGAAACGAAGGCTATGCAAACTGGGCTGTGGAGAGGAAAGTGGAGGTTCTCATTTTCTTGGTGGACCTGAAATCACCTGGACCTGGACATGGTAGAAGCTGTTCTTGCTCGAGATCGCCCTTGGCAATCGAAGTGCAGCCTACAGGTGGCCTGGCAAGTCACCGGAAAAATGGTGGCTTCATCGCTATCAATGGCACCGTGGAGGAGCGGCCAACAGAACCTGGAAATGGTCCGCAAATGGCATGCGCTGTTAGTGGTTTTTGAGCGTCACCACACAGCAGGTAACACCCAACCTTATGATGAATCCGAATGGGATCGATCATTGCAACACATCGTGCCAGATTATGTCATTGCGAAACGAAGGCTATGCAAACTGGGCTGTGGAGAGGAAAGTAGAGGTTCTCATTTCCTTGGTGGACCTGAAATCACCTGGACCTGGAAATGGAAGAAGCTGTTCTTGCTCGAGATCGTCTTTGGCAATCGAAGTGCAGCCTACAGGTGGCCTGGCAAGTCACCGGAAAAATGGTGGCTTAATCGCTATCAATGGCACCGTGAAGGAGCGGCCAGCAGAACCTGGAAATGGTCCGCAAATGGCATGCGCTGTTAGTGGTTTTTGATCGTCACCATACAGCAGGTAACACCCAACCTTATGATGAATCCGAATGGGATCGATCATTGCAACACATCGTGCCAGATTTTGTCATTGCGAAACGAAGGCTATGCAAACTGGGCTGTGGAGAGGAAAGTGGCGGGTCTCATTTCCTTGGTGGACATGAAATCACCTGGACCTGGAAATGGTAGAAGCTGTTCTTGCTCGAGATCGCCCTTGGCAATCAAAGTGCAGCCTACAGGTGGCCTGGCAAGTCACCGGAAAAATGGTGGCTTAATCGCTATCAATGGCACCGTGGAGGAGCGGCCAACAGAACCTGGAAATGGTCCGCAAATGGCATGCGCTGTTAGTGGTTTTTGAGCGTCACCACACAGCAGGTAACACCCAACCTTATGATGAATCCGAATGGGATCGATCATTGCAACACATCGTGCCAGATTTTGTCATTGCGAAACGAAGGCTATGCAAACTGGGCTGTGGAGAGGAAAGTGGAGGTTCTCATTTTCTTGGTGGACCTGAAATCACCTGGACCTGGACATGGTAGAAGCTGTTCTTGCTCGAGATCGCCCTTGGCAATCGAAGTGCAGCCTACAGGTGGCCTGGCAAGTCACCGGAAAAATGGTGGCTTAATCGCTATCAATGGCACCGTGGAGGAGCGGCCAACAGAACCTGGAAATGGTCCGCAAATGGCATGCGCTGTTAGTGGTTTTTGAGCGTCACCACACAGCAGGTAACACCCAACCTTATGATGAATCCGAATGGGATCGATCATTGCAACACATCGTGCCAGATTATGTCATTGCGAAACGAAGGCTATGCAAACTGGGCTGTGGAGAGGAAAGTAGAGGTTCTCATTTCCTTGGTGGACCTGAAATCACCTGGACCTGGAAATGGAAGAAGCTGTTCTTGCTCGAGATCGTCTTTGGCAATCGAAGTGCAGCCTACAGGTGGCCTGGCAAGTCACCGGAAAAATGGTGGCTTAATCGCTATCAATGGCACCGTGAAGGAGCGGCCAGCAGAACCTGGAAATGGTCCGCAAATGGCATGCGCTGTTAGTGGTTTTTGATCGTCACCATACAGCAGGTAACACCCAACCTTATGATGAATCCGAATGGGATCGATCATTGCAACACATCGTGCCAGATTTTGTCATTGCGAAACGAAGGCTATGCAAACTGGGCTGTGGAGAGGAAAGTGGCGGGTCTCATTTCCTTGGTGGACATGAAATCACCTGGACCTGGAAATGGAAGAAGCTGTTCTTGCTCGAGATCGTCTTTGGCAATCGAAGTGCAGCCTACAGGTGGCCTGGTGTGGCGGTCATGCATAATGTAACTTGCATGCCACCCAAAGCGCTGGCATGCCACACATGCTTCTTGCATGCCACCTACCGATCCCAAGTTCGCCGCGCACCCAGCGCATCAAGTGTCACCAACGGACCACCCCGGAAAACCGGGCCAAGAGCAAATTTGGGTCAGACCAATGTTTGGTAACACAAGACTCGGACATTTGGGGAAGGTCAGAACTTCTTGCGAAATTCGAAACCCGACAGAACGCGGAACAGTAACGCGGGTTCCGGTTTACAAACATGTTGCGTAAACCGAAACCCATAAACATTACGGCGTCTGTCCACCAGGGTTCACGCGCACGCATGTGCGCACCACATGTAAACAATTGCGCCGACCAAGTGAAACCCAAATGTGCGAAAGCGGGGCGTGGTCAACTTATTCAAATTAGGTCACCAACTTCAGTTGTCTCTCTCTAATTATGAAACTGCTCTAGCTTTAAGAAATAACCCTATAAATAAGGAAATGTTACAATAAACGGGAGCTGACTCGCTGAAGAGATGCTCGTGACTGAGGAGTCACTTGCGGAACCTCTTAGACACTAGAACCTTCACGTGCTAACTTATTACGTCGTGGGCTATGCCCTATCATCCGAACAGTCTACCGTGTTGAATCTCCGACCGTACCATTCGCGCCCCTCGATGACGAGAGTAGCAAGGAAAACAGTTACATGGCGACCGTGACAGTCGCGACAAAGTGTAGTGTCGTGACAGTGGCGAGAAAAGCAAAAAGTGTACAGTGGAAAGAATAAAAGTGAAATGGAAAAGGTCATGCGAAATGAAGGCTGCGAGGACGGTTGCAGCAGGCCTTAGCACCGTATAACCACACCCACGAGGACTCTTGGTGTGACAGCCGGCTACATTCTTAAACTCCGTCCAGACGATGACGAATGTTGGAGAATTTCTCGACGAGAACTTCGCAAACAAACGTCATCCCATACAAATCCGGCGAGAAGTTATCGCGATAACTTTGTTGCTCGTTTGGACGCAGTTTTACAACAACTGAATATCTTTCACGTTCGGAAATGAACCAGCAAGCAGTCGTTGTCCCGGACAACAATCGTATCAGCAGTGCGACAGCAGCGGCGGTAGCAACTTCAGCGAAGTCCGCCGGCATGATTAGCAGGTCTTAGTACAGCGAGGACTGATGGAACCAGATGGATCCAGTACCAGCACCAAGCGTAAATGGAGGAAGCTGTTAAGGCAAGATGGGCAAGTCTCGCGGAAAAACTAATACTAATTAATAAGAAACCAAACACTAGGTCTAACAAAGCTAAACTAAAAGAAGAGCTCGAACAAATTAACAAATACTATGCACACACTCTGGTTATAATAGAGCAACTAGACGAAGCATTACAGCCTAAATATCTGACGTTAATAAGGACAGCGGTTGGCGAAATCAAAACCGCCATAAATCACAGACTAGAAGCGAGGCAGAGGCTATCATTCAAAACAGTAGCTTGGTTAATAACGTTTCTTGTAACAAAACGCGTAAAAATGGCAACGCCACTAGAGCTACTTAAGACCCTCCCGGCATTAATTCCCGAATATGACGGGAACAGCACAAAACTCAACCGCACGGTGGCTGCACTTAGGGCTGCCAAAACGATCATCACCGACACTAACAAGGCAATGGCAATCCAACTGATTTTGTCACGTTTCGACGGAAAAGCCAAGTTAGCGGTTGGTGACAACCCAGCATCGGTGGACGACATCATAAAAGCACTCGAGTTAAAGTGCAGACAGGTTATCTCGCCCGAATCAATCGTCGCAAAATTGAACGCCACCAAGCAGTCGGGCGACGCTACTAAATACATTGAGCAGGTGGAGAAGCTCACTATGGAGCTGGAGCAAGCTTACATAAGCAACAGCATCCCAACAGCAGTAGCGGAAAAAATGGCCGTCCAAGCAGGCGTTAAGGCGCTCGCTTCGGGAGTGAAGAATGCGGAAACTAAAATCCTGCTAAAAGCAGGCCAATTTCATACAATGGCCTCAGCAGTAGAGAAGGTCGAGAACGAGAACCAAGGTACGACAAGTGTTCTGTCCTTCCGCACAGAGCACAGCAACTACCAAAACAGTTACAATCGTAACAGGAACCGCGGAAACCAAAACCGCCAATACCACGGGAATAACCAGGGGAACAACGACCGCCGGAATAACCAGCGATACAACAACAATTATCGCAACAACGGTCACAACAATTACCAAAACAACCGGAACGGTCAGGGGAACAATACCAACAACAGGTACAACAATAACTCTAACCAAAACAGGAACCAAGGATCGCAGGTCTATTATACATCCTCGGAAAACTTTCCCCTCCCCCAACAACCCAGCGTTGGGGGCCAAGACAACGGACACCAACAAGCACAAAGCGCGTGTCCAACACCCGGCAAATAGGGAATATCAAAACCAAACCTGGCGAGAGCAAGCTGGAAACCCCTAGCAAATGTCTACAAATTAATACGGCATTTTGCAATTTCGTTAGACTTCAAATTGGACTCACTACTACAGAAGTAACTTTGTTGGTAGACTCAGGTGCTGACATTTCAATACTGAAACCAAATCCCATAAACCCTACCCACCCTATCGATGAAAATGAAAAATGCAGAATTACAGGCATAAACGAAATAGGCACGGAAACTTTAGGCTCAATTTTAGCAAACGTACGTCTGCCAAACGGAGCAGAAATCCAACACAAGTTCCAAGCAGTGCCGCAAAACTTTCAGATACCAACTGACGGTATACTCGGCAGAGATTTCCTTGCAAAATATCACTGCTCGATTGACTATGATACTTGGATTCTTACAGTCAATTACAATTCGGAAAGTATAGAAATCCCCATCGAAGACAATTTAAATGGAGAAATTATCATTCCTCCGAGGTGCGAAGTTTTTCGACAGATATATAACGAAGAAATACGTAAAGACTTCGTTCTACAATCACAGGAGATAATACCTGGAGTATATTGTGCTAGCGCAATAGTTAACACTCCATGGCATTTTGTCAAACTCATAAACACCAACAACGAACCAGCACGAATTAATAAAAAATTCACGAGAACATACACTACCCTCTACAGCTTTGATGTTCTTCATCTGAACCAAAAGAATACAAATAACAGAAATAGCGTGCTGATAAAAGAGTTAAATTTAACAAATACCCCAGATACACACAAACACAAACTGGTCGAACTATGCTCGACGTACAACGACATATTCACACTGGAAGGCGACACCCTTACAAGTAATAATTTTTACAAACAAAGAATTAATCTCAAAGACAACAATCCGGTGTACATTAAAAATTACCGTTCACCAGAAGTACACAGGGAAGAAATCAATATACAGGTTGACAAATTGCTGAAAGACAAAATCATAAAACCATCCGTTTCTCCGTACAATTCAAAATGTCATTTCTTCTGTGCAGATGTAACCTATCTAGGACACCACATCTCTGAGCAAGGGATACAACCCGATAAGAGTAAATATTCAGCAATCCTCAACTACCCAGAACCAGAATCAGCAGATGACACCAGAAGGTTCGTAGCCTTCTGTAACTATTACAGACGGTTCATTCCGTACTTCGCGGACACAGCAGCACCACTAAACGCGCTGCTGCGCAAAAACGCAAAGTTCGTATGGACAGACGAATGCAAGAACGCATTCAAGACTCTCAAAAACAGCTTGCTCGACCCGAAAATATTGCAATTCCCTGACTTTACAAAACCGTTTGTTCTTAGTACAGACGCATCTAAAATAGCGTGCGGCGCGGTGCTATCCCAACCGCAAGGCGATATGGAATTACCAATCGCATACGCTAGCAGGAAGTTCACGAAAGGTGAAAGCAACAAGTCAACCATCGAACAGGAACTAACAGCGATTCACTGGGCAATAACATATTTTAGACCCTACCTCTATGGTAGACGGTTCGTGGTCAAAACCGACCACCGCCCGCTGGTATACCTGTTCTCGATGACTAACCCATCATCGAAACTAACGCGAATGCGACTGGATCTAGAGGAGTTCTCATTCGATGTGGAATACGTTAAAGGTAAAGAAAATGTCGGGCCTGACGCATTATCACGTATATCCATTGACTCAGAAGGACTTCAGAGCATACCAGTAATGCAAATACAGACGCGATCGATGACAAAAGCAAGCACACGAAGCGAAATTAACAATCGACCAGACAACGGGACTGATCACCCCATGGCATACGACTCGATTAATAACATTGACGCTTTCGACTTACCAAAGTTAGTGTTTAGCTCCCCAAACCCAAACGAAGTGCACGCAACAATTTATAGCAAGAATGTGAAAAAGATCATTGCTCAAGCGCAGTTTTCTTATGCATTAAACACAACGAATTTAACGAGGTACCTCAACATTATTAATGAAATGGCCACAAATACGGGAATTAAAGCAATCGCAATTGCTAAAACAGACATGGTGTTTCAAACTATTACTCCCGAATATTTCAAGCAAATGTGTTGCAACACGCTGAAACATGTGCAAATAGTGCTTTATAAGCCGGCACAAATCATGAAACACCCGAGTGAAATCGAAAAGCTGATCGAGGAAAACCACGTGACACCTTTAGGGGGACATGTAGGTATTAACAAGCTGACGAAGAAACTCAGACGAAACTATTATTGGACAAACATGAAAGCGACTATCGCTAAATTCGTCAAAGCATGTAATTCCTGCAAACTCAACAAGCATACCGCTAAGACAAAGGAAGTACTTACGCACACGACAACCCCTGATAAACCCTTTCAGATGATTTCCTTGGATACTATAGGTCCAATCACGAAATCTACTAAAGGCAACAGATATGCACTGACAATCCAATGCGAATTGTCCAAATACGTTGCCTTCATCCCCATCCCTGATAAGCAAGCTGTGACGCTTGCCAGAGCATTTGTAGAATCCTTCTTCCTCCTATACGGACCTCCGTCTATAATGAAAACGGATATGGGAACCGAATACAGAAACGAAGTTTTCAAAGAGATGAATGCTCTGTTTACAATTAAGCACAAACTTTCTACGGCATACCATCCAGAAACGATTGGAAGCCTAGAACGAAATCATAGATGTCTAAATGAATATTTAAGGAATTTTGTAAATCAACAGCACGATGACTGGGATTCGTGGCTGCCTTTTTATGCATTCTGCTACAATACCACACCTCATACTGAACACAATTACAGCCCGTTCGAGTTAGTTTTTGGAAAACCTTTCCAACCGCCAAGCAAACTCACAGCTACCATAGATCCAGTATATAACAGTGATTCGTACATCGCTGAGCTCAAGTATAAAATTCAGGCTGCAAGTAGCAAAGCTAGGGATTTACTCGACAAAGCGAAGCAGAACAGAATCAAAAAGACACACCACACAAAACCAATACAGCTAGAGATAGGTGACTCAGTTTACCTTGCCATTGAAAACAGAAGGAAACTAGATCCGGTCTACACTGGACCGTACAAAGTTACTAAGATTAATCACCCCAACGTCACCATCGAGAGAATAGACACGGACGAAACCCAGGTCGTCCATAAGAATAGACTAATAAAACAGTGAGTGTAATTTTTTTTTAACACACATTGTAAGAGACAATCGGAGCATGGTTTAAAAATGTTCTCCTGCCGCTTCTCAGCAGAATAACATTTTTTTCTTTAGGGGGAAGGTGTGGCGGTCATGCACAATAAACTTGCATGCCACCCAAAGCGCTGGCATGCCACACATGCTTCTTGCATGCCACCTACCGATCCCAAGTTCGCCGCGCACCCAGCGCATCAAGTGTCACCAACGGAACACCCCGGAAAACCGGGCCAAGAGCAAATTTGGGTCAGACCAATGTTTGGTAACACTAGACTCGGACATTTGGGGAAGGTCAGAACTTCTTGCGGAATTCGAAACCCGACAGAACGCGGAACAGTAACGCGGGTTCCGGTTTACAAACATGTTGCGTAAACCGAAACCCATAAACATTACGGCGTCTGTCCACCAGGGTTCACGCGCACGCATGTGCGCACCACATGTAAACAATTGCGCCGACCAAGTGAAACCCAAATGTGCGAAAGCGGGGCGTGGTCAACTTATTCAAATTAGGTCACCAACTTCAGTTGTCTCTCTCTAATTATGAAACTGCTCTAGCTTTAAGAAATAACCCTATAAATAAGGAAATGTTACAATAAACGGGAGCTGACTCGCTGAAGAGATGCTCGTGACTGAGGAGTCACTTGCGGAACCTCTTAGACACTAGAACCTTCACGTGCTAACTTATTACGTCGTGGGCTATGCCCTATCATCCGAACAGTCTACCGTGTTGAATCTCCGACCGTACCATTCGCGCCCCTCGATGACGAGAGTAGCAAGGAAAACAGTTACATGGCGACCGTGACAGTCGCGACAAAGTGTAGTGTCGTGACAGTGGCGAGAAAAGCAAAAAGTGTACAGTGGAAAGAATAAAAGTGAAATGGAAAAGGTCATGCGAAATGAAGGCTGCGAGGACGGTTGCAGCAGGCCTTAGCACCGTATAACCACACCCACGAGGACTCTTGGTGTGACAGCCGGCTACATTCTTAAACTCCGTCCAGACGATGACGAATGTTGGAGAATTTCTCGACGAGAACTTCGCAAACAAACGTCATCCCATACAAATCCGGCGAGAAGTTATCGCGATAACTTTGTTGCTCGTTTGGACGCAGTTTTACAACAACTGAATATCTTTCACGTTCGGAAATGAACCAGCAAGCAGTCGTTGTCCCGGACAACAATCGTATCAGCAGTGCGACAGCAGCGGCGGTAGCAACTTCAGCGAAGTCCGCCGGCATGATTAGCAGGTCTTAGTACAGCGAGGACTGATGGAACCAGATGGATCCAGTACCAGCACCAAGCGTAAATGGAGGAAGCTGTTAAGGCAAGATGGGCAAGTCTCGCGGAAAAACTAATACTAATTAATAAGAAACCAAACACTAGGTCTAACAAAGCTAAACTAAAAGAAGAGCTCGAACAAATTAACAAATACTATGCACACACTCTGGTTATAATAGAGCAACTAGACGAAGCATTACAGCCTAAATATCTGACGTTAATAAGGACAGCGGTTGGCGAAATCAAAACCGCCATAAATCACAGACTAGAAGCGAGGCAGAGGCTATCATTCAAAACAGTAGCTTGGTTAATAACGTTTCTTGTAACAAAACGCGTAAAAATGGCAACGCCACTAGAGCTACTTAAGACCCTCCCGGCATTAATTCCCGAATATGACGGGAACAGCACAAAACTCAACCGCACGGTGGCTGCACTTAGGGCTGCCAAAACGATCATCACCGACACTAACAAGGCAATGGCAATCCAACTGATTTTGTCACGTTTCGACGGAAAAGCCAAGTTAGCGGTTGGTGACAACCCAGCATCGGTGGACGACATCATAAAAGCACTCGAGTTAAAGTGCAGACAGGTTATCTCGCCCGAATCAATCGTCGCAAAATTGAACGCCACCAAGCAGTCGGGCGACGCTACTAAATACATTGAGCAGGTGGAGAAGCTCACTATGGAGCTGGAGCAAGCTTACATAAGCAACAGCATCCCAACAGCAGTAGCGGAAAAAATGGCCGTCCAAGCAGGCGTTAAGGCGCTCGCTTCGGGAGTGAAGAATGTGGAAACTAAAATCCTGCTAAAAGCAGGCCAATTTCATACAATGGCCTCAGCAGTAGAGAAGGTCGAGAACGAGAACCAAGGTACGACAAGTGTTCTGTCCTTCCGCACAGAGCACAGCAACTACCAAAACAGTTACAATCGTAACAGGAACCGCGGAAACCAAAACCGCCAATACCACGGGAATAACCAGGGGAACAACGACCGCCGGAATAACCAGCGATACAACAACAATTATCGCAACAACGGTCACAACAATTACCAAAACAACCGGAACGGTCAGGGGAACAATACCAACAACAGGTACAACAATAACTCTAACCAAAACAGGAACCAAGGATCGCAGGTCTATTATACATCCTCGGAAAACTTTCCCCTCCACCAACAACCCAGCGTTGGGGGCCAAGACAACGGACACCAACAAGCACAAAGCGCGTGTCCAACACCCGGCAAATAGGGAATATCAAAACCAAACCTGGCGAGAGCAAGCTGGAAACCCCTAGCAAATGTCTACAAATTAATACGGCATTTTGCAATTTCGTTAGACTTCAAATTGGACTCACTACTACAGAAGTAACTTTGTTGGTAGACTCAGGTGCTGACATTTCAATACTGAAACCAAATCCCATAAACCCTACCCACCCTATCGATGAAAATGAAAAATGCAGAATTACAGGCATAAACGAAATAGGCACGGAAACTTTAGGCTCAATTTTAGCAAACGTACGTCTGCCAAACGGAGCAGAAATCCAACACAAGTTCCAAGCAGTGCCGCAAAACTTTCAGATACCAACTGACGGTATACTCGGCAGAGATTTCCTTGCAAAATATCACTGCTCGATTGACTATGATACTTGGATTCTTACAGTCAATTACAATTCGGAAAGTATAGAAATCCCCATCGAAGACAATTTAAATGGAGAAATTATCATTCCTCCGAGGTGCGAAGTTTTTCGACAGATATATAACGAAGAAATACGTAAAGACTTCGTTCTACAATCACAGGAGATAATACCTGGAGTATATTGTGCTAGCGCAATAGTTAACACTCCATGGCATTTTGTCAAACTCATAAACACCAACAACGAACCAGCACGAATTAATAAAAAATTCACGAGAACATACACTACCCTCTACAGCTTTGATGTTCTTCATCTGAACCAAAAGAATACAAATAACAGAAATAGCGTGCTGATAAAAGAGTTAAATTTAACAAATACCCCAGATACACACAAACACAAACTGGTCGAACTATGCTCGACGTACAACGACATATTCACACTGGAAGGCGACACCCTTACAAGTAATAATTTTTACAAACAAAGAATTAATCTCAAAGACAACAATCCGGTGTACATTAAAAATTACCGTTCACCAGAAGTACACAGGGAAGAAATCAATATACAGGTTGACAAATTGCTGAAAGACAAAATCATAAAACCATCCGTTTCTCCGTACAATTCAAAATGTCATTTCTTCTGTGCAGATGTAACCTATCTAGGACACCACATCTCTGAGCAAGGGATACAACCCGATAAGAGTAAATATTCAGCAATCCTCAACTACCCAGAACCAGAATCAGCAGATGACACCAGAAGGTTCGTAGCCTTCTGTAACTATTACAGACGGTTCATTCCGTACTTCGCGGACACAGCAGCACCACTAAACGCGCTGCTGCGCAAAAACGCAAAGTTCGTATGGACAGACGAATGCAAGAACGCATTCAAGACTCTCAAAAACAGCTTGCTCGACCCGAAAATATTGCAATTCCCTGACTTTACAAAACCGTTTGTTCTTAGTACAGACGCATCTAAAATAGCGTGCGGCGCGGTGCTATCCCAACCGCAAGGCGATATGGAATTACCAATCGCATACGCTAGCAGGAAGTTCACGAAAGGTGAAAGCAACAAGTCAACCATCGAACAGGAACTAACAGCGATTCACTGGGCAATAACATATTTTAGACCCTACCTCTATGGTAGACGGTTCGTGGTCAAAACCGACCACCGCCCGCTGGTATACCTGTTCTCGATGACTAACCCATCATCGAAACTAACGCGAATGCGACTGGATCTAGAGGAGTTCTCATTCGATGTGGAATACGTTAAAGGTAAAGAAAATGTCGGGCCTGACGCATTATCACGTATATCCATTGACTCAGAAGGACTTCAGAGCATACCAGTAATGCAAATACAGACGCGATCGATGACAAAAGCAAGCACACGAAGCGAAATTAACAATCGACCAGACAACGGGACTGATCACCCCATGGCATACGACTCGATTAATAACATTGACGCTTTCGACTTACCAAAGTTAGTGTTTAGCTCCCCAAACCCAAACGAAGTGCACGCAACAATTTATAGCAAGAATGTGAAAAAGATCATTGCTCAAGCGCAGTTTTCTTATGCATTAAACACAACGAATTTAACGAGGTACCTCAACATTATTAATGAAATGGCCACAAATACGGGAATTAAAGCAATCGCAATTGCTAAAACAGACATGGTGTTTCAAACTATTACTCCCGAATATTTCAAGCAAATGTGTTGCAACACGCTGAAACATGTGCAAATAGTGCTTTATAAGCCGGCACAAATCATGAAACACCCGAGTGAAATCGAAAAGCTGATCGAGGAAAACCACGTGACACCTTTAGGGGGACATGTAGGTATTAACAAGCTGACGAAGAAACTCAGACGAAACTATTATTGGACAAACATGAAAGCGACTATCGCTAAATTCGTCAAAGCATGTAATTCCTGCAAACTCAACAAGCATACCGCTAAGACAAAGGAAGTACTTACGCACACGACAACCCCTGATAAACCCTTTCAGATGATTTCCTTGGATACTATAGGTCCAATCACGAAATCTACTAAAGGCAACAGATATGCACTGACAATCCAATGCGAATTGTCCAAATACGTTGCCTTCATCCCCATCCCTGATAAGCAAGCTGTGACGCTTGCCAGAGCATTTGTAGAATCCTTCTTCCTCCTATACGGACCTCCGTCTATAATGAAAACGGATATGGGAACCGAATACAGAAACGAAGTTTTCAAAGAGATGAATGCTCTGTTTACAATTAAGCACAAACTTTCTACGGCATACCATCCAGAAACGATTGGAAGCCTAGAACGAAATCATAGATGTCTAAATGAATATTTAAGGAATTTTGTAAATCAACAGCACGATGACTGGGATTCGTGGCTGCCTTTTTATGCATTCTGCTACAATACCACACCTCATACTGAACACAATTACAGCCCGTTCGAGTTAGTTTTTGGAAAACCTTTCCAACCGCCAAGCAAACTCACAGCTACCATAGATCCAGTATATAACAGTGATTCGTACATCGCTGAGCTCAAGTATAAAATTCAGGCTGCAAGTAGCAAAGCTAGGGATTTACTCGACAAAGCGAAGCAGAACAGAATCAAAAAGACACACCACACAAAACCAATACAGCTAGAGATAGGTGACTCAGTTTACCTTGCCATTGAAAACAGAAGGAAACTAGATCCGGTCTACACTGGACCGTACAAAGTTACTAAGATTAATCACCCCAACGTCACCATCGAGAGAATAGACACGGACGAAACCCAGGTCGTCCATAAGAATAGACTAATAAAACAGTGAGTGTAATTTTTTTTTAACACACATTGTAAGAGACAATCGGAGCATGGTTTAAAAATGTTCTCCTGCCGCTTCTCAGCAGAATAACATTTTTTTCTTTAGGGGGAAGGTGTGGCGGTCATGCACAATAAACTTGCATGCCACCCAAAGCGCTGGCATGCCACACATGCTTCTTGCATGCCACCTACCGATCCCAAGTTCGCCGCGCACCCAGCGCATCAAGTGTCACCAACGGAACACCCCGGAAAACCGGGCCAAGAGCAAATTTGGGTCAGACCAATGTTTGGTAACACTAGACTCGGACATTTGGGGAAGGTCAGAACTTCTTGCGGAATTCGAAACCCGACAGAACGCGGAACAGTAACGCGGGTTCCGGTTTACAAACATGTTGCGTAAACCGAAACCCATAAACATTACGGCGTCTGTCCACCAGGGTTCACGCGCACGCATGTGCGCACCACATGTAAACAATTGCGCCGACCAAGTGAAACCCAAATGTGCGAAAGCGGGGCGTGGTCAACTTATTCAAATTAGGTCACCAACTTCAGTTGTCTCTCTCTAATTATGAAACTGCTCTAGCTTTAAGAAATAACCCTATAAATAAGGAAATGTTACAATAAACGGGAGCTGACTCGCTGAAGAGATGCTCGTGACTGAGGAGTCACTTGCGGAACCTCTTAGACACTAGAACCTTCACGTGCTAACTTATTACGTCGTGGGCTATGCCCTATCATCCGAACAGTCTACCGTGTTGAATCTCCGACCGTACCATTCGCGCCCCTCGATGACGAGAGTAGCAAGGAAAACAGTTACACTGGCAAGTCACCGGAAAAATGGTGGCTTCATCGCTATCAATGGCACCGTGGAGGAGCGGCCAACAAAACCTGGAAATGGTCCGCAAATGGCATGCGCTGTTAGTGGTTTTTGAGCGTCACCACACAGCAGGTAACACCCAACCTTATGATGAATCCGAATGGGATCGATCATTGCAACACATCGTACCAGATTTTGTCATTGCGAAACGAAGGCTATGCAAACTGGGCTGTGGAGAGGAAAGTGGCGGGTCTCATTTCCTTGGTGGACATGAAATCACACCTGGACATGGCAGAAGCTGTTCTTGCTTGAGATCGCCCTTGGCAATCAAAGTGCAGCCTACAGGTGGCCTGGCAAGTCACCGGAAAAATGGTGGCTTAATCGCTATCAATGGCACCGTGGAGGAGCGGCCAACAGAACCTGGAAATGGTCCGCAAATGGCATGCGCTGTTAGTGGTTTTTGAGCGTCACCACACAGCAGGTAACACCCAACCTTATGATGAATCCGAATGGGATCGATCATTGCAACACATCGTACCAGATTTTGTCATTGCGAAACGAAGGCTATGCAAACTGGGCTGTGGAGAGGAAAGTGGCGGGACTCATTTCCTTGGTGGACATGAAATCACACCTGGACATGGCAGAAGCTGTTCTTGCTTGAGATCGCCCTTGGCAATCAAAGTGCAGCCTACAGGTGGCCTGGCAAGTCACCGGAAAAATGGTGGCTTAATCGCTATCAATGGCACCGTGAAGGAGCGGCCAACAGAACCTGGAAATGGTCCGCAAATGGCATGCGCTGTTAGTGGTTTTTGAGCGTCACCACACAGCAGGTAACACCCAACCTTATGATGAATCCGAATGGGATCGATCATTGCAACACATCGTGCCAGATTTTGTCATAGCGAAACGAAGGCTATGCAACCTGGGGTATGGAGATGAAAATGGCGGGTCTCATTTCCTTGGTGGACCTGAAATCACCTGGACCTGGACATGGTAGAAGCTGTTCTTGCTCGAGATCGTCTTTGGCAATCGAAGTGCAACCTACAGGTGGCCTGGCAAGTCACCGGAAAAATGGTGGCTTAATCGCTATCAATGGCACCGTGAAGGAGCGGCCAACAGAACCTGGAAATGGTCCGCAAATGGCATGCGCTGTTAGTGGTTTTTGAGCGTCACCACACAGCAGGTAACACCCAACGTTATGATGAATCCGAATGGGATCGATCATTGCAACACATCGTGCCAGATTTTGTCATTGCGAAACGAAGGCTATGCAAACTGGGCTGTGGAGAGGAAAGTGGCGGGTCTCATTTCCTTGGTGGACCTGAAATCACCTGGACCTGGACATGGTAGAAGCTGTTCTTGCTCGAGATCGTCTTTGGCAATCGAAGTGCAGCCTACAGGTGGCCTGGCAAGTCACCGGAAAAATGGTGGCTTAATCGCTATCAATGGCACCGTGAAGGAGCGGCCAACAGAACCTGGAAATGGTCCGCAAATGGCATGCGCTGTTAGTGGTTTTTGATCGTCACCACACAGCAGGTAACACCCAACCTTATGATGAATCCGAATGGGATCGATCATTCCAACACATCGTGCCAGATTTTGTCATAGCGTAACGAAGGCTATGCAAACTGGGCTGTGGAGAGGAAAGTGGCGGGTCTCATTTCCTTGGTGGACCTGAAATCACCTGGACCTGGACATGGTAGAAATCACCTGGACCTGGACATGGTAGAAGCTGTTCTTGCTCGAGATCGCCCTTGGCAATCAAAGTGCAGCCTACAGGTGGCCTGGCAAGTCACCGGAAAAATGGTGGCTTAATCGCTATCAATGGCACCGTGGAGGAGCGGCCAACAGAACCTGGAAATGGTCCGCAAATGGCATGCGCTGTTAGTGGTTTTTGAGCGTCACCACACAGCAGGTAACACCCAACATTATGATGAATCCGAATGGGATCGATCATTGCAACACATCGTACCAGATTTTGTCATTGCGAAACGAAGGCTATGCAACCTGGGGTATGGAGATGAAAATGGCGGGTCTCATTTCCTTGGTGGACCTGAAATCACCTGGACCTGGACATGGTAGAAGCTGTTCTTGCTCGAGATCGTCTTTGGCAATCGAAGTGGCTTCATCGCTATCAATGGCACCGTGGAGGAGCGGCCAACAAAACCTGGAAATGGTCCGCAAATGGCATGCGCTGTTAGTGGTTTTTGAGCGTCACCACACAGCAGGTAACACCCAACCTTATGATGAATCCGAATGGGATCGATCATTGCAACACATCGTACCAGATTTTGTCATTGCGAAACGAAGGCTATGCAAACTGGGCTGTGGAGAGGAAAGTGGCGGGTCTCATTTCCTTGGTGGACATGAAATCACACCTGGACATGGCAGAAGCTGTTCTTGCTTGAGATCGCCCTTGGCAATCAAAGTGCAGCCTACAGGTGGCCTGGCAAGTCACCGGAAAAATGGTGGCTTAATCGCTATCAATGGCACCGTGAAGGAGCGGCCAACAGAACCTGGAAATGGTCCGCAAATGGCATGCGCTGTTAGTGGTTTTTGAGCGTCACCACACAGCAGGTAACACCCAACCTTATGATGAATCCGAATGGGATCGATCATTGCAACACATCGTGCCAGATTTTGTCATTGCGAAACGAAGGCTATGCAACCTGGGGTATGGAGATGAAAATGGCGGGTCTCATTTCCTTGGTGGACCTGAAATCACCTGGACCTGGACATGGTAGAAGCTGTTCTTGCTCGAGATCGTCTTTGGCAATCGAAGTGGCTTCATCGCTATCAATGGCACCGTGGAGGAGCGGCCAACAAAACCTGGAAATGGTCCGCAAATGGCATGCGCTGTTAGTGGTTTTTGAGCGTCACCACACAGCAGGTAACACCCAACCTTATGATGAATCCGAATGGGATCGATCATTGCAACACATCGTACCAGATTTTGTCATTGCGAAACGAAGGCTATGCAAACTGGGCTGTGGAGAGGAAAGTGGCGGGTCTCATTTCCTTGGTGGACATGAAATCACACCTGGACATGGCAGAAGCTGTTCTTGCTTGAGATCGCCCTTGGCAATCAAAGTGCAGCCTACAGGTGGCCTGGCAAGTCACCGGAAAAATGGTGGCTTAATCGCTATCAATGGCACCGTGGAGGAGCGGCCAACAGAACCTGGAAATGGTCCGCAAATGGCATGCGCTGTTAGTGGTTTTTGAGCGTCACCACACAGCAGGTAACACCCAACCTTATGATGAATCCGAATGGGATCGATCATTGCAACACATCGTACCAGATTTTGTCATTGCGAAACGAAGGCTATGCAAACTGGGCTGTGGAGAGGAAAGTGGCGGGTCTCATTTCCTTGGTGGACATGAAATCACACCTGGACATGGCAGAAGCTGTTCTTGCTTGAGATCGCCCTTGGCAATCAAAGTGCAGCCTACAGGTGGCCTGGCAAGTCACCGGAAAAATGGTGGCTTAATCGCTATCAATGGCACCGTGAAGGAGCGGCCAACAGAACCTGGAAATGGTCCGCAAATGGCATGCGCTGTTAGTGGTTTTTGAGCGTCACCACACAGCAGGTAACACCCAACCTTATGATGAATCCGAATGGGATCGATCATTGCAACACATCGTGCCAGATTTTGTCATAGCGAAACGAAGGCTATGCAACCTGGGGTATGGAGATGAAAATGGCGGGTCTCATTTCCTTGGTGGACCTGAAATCACCTGGACCTGGACATGGTAGAAGCTGTTCTTGCTCGAGATCGTCTTTGGCAATCGAAGTGCAACCTACAGGTGGCCTGGCAAGTCACCGGAAAAATGGTGGCTTAATCGCTATCAATGGCACCGTGAAGGAGCGGCCAACAGAACCTGGAAATGGTCCGCAAATGGCATGCGCTGTTAGTGGTTTTTGAGCGTCACCACACAGCAGGTAACACCCAACGTTATGATGAATCCGAATGGGATCGATCATTGCAACACATCGTGCCAGATTTTGTCATTGCGAAACGAAGGCTATGCAAACTGGGCTGTGGAGAGGAAAGTGGCGGGTCTCATTTCCTTGGTGGACCTGAAATCACCTGGACCTGGACATGGTAGAAGCTGTTCTTGCTCGAGATCGTCTTTGGCAATCGAAGTGCAGCCTACAGGTGGCCTGGCAAGTCACCGGAAAAATGGTGGCTTCATCGCTATCAATGGCACCGTGAAGGAGCGGCCAACAGAACCTGGAAATGGTCCGCAAATGGCATGCGCTGTTAGTGGTTTTTGATCGTCACCACACAGCAGGTAACACCCAACGTTATGATGAATCCGAATGGGATCGATCATTGCAACACATCGTGCCAGATTTTGTCATTGCGAAACGAAGGCTATGCAAACTGGGCTGTGGAGAGGAAAGTGGCGGGTCTCATTTCCTTGGTGGACCTGAAATCACCTGGACCTGGACATGGTAGAAGCTGTTCTTGCTCGAGATCGTCTTTGGCAATCGAAGTGCAGCCTACAGGTGGCCTGGCAAGTCACCGGAAAAATGGTGGCTTCATCGCTATCAATGGCACCGTGAAGGAGCGGCCAACAGAACCTGGAAATGGTCCGCAAATGGCATGCGCTGTTAGTGGTTTTTGATCGTCACCACACAGCAGGTAACACCCAACCTTATGATGAATCCGAATGGGATCGATCATTCCAACACATCGTGCCAGATTTTGTCATAGCGTAACGAAGGCTATGCAACCTGGGGTATGGAGATGAAAATGGCGGGTCTCATTTCCTTGGTGGACATGAAATCACACCTGGACATGGCAGAAGCTGTTCTTGCTTGAGATCGCCCTTGGCAATCAAAGTGCAGCCTACAGGTGGCCTGGCAAGTCACCGGAAAAATGGTGGCTTCATCGCTATCAATGGCACCGTGGAGGAGCGGCCAACAGAACCTGGAAATGGTCCGCAAATGGCATACGCTGTTAGTGGTTTTTGAGCGTCACCACACAGCAGGTAACACCCAACCTTATGATGAATCCGAATGGGATCGATCATTGCAACACATCGTGCCAGATTTTGTCATTGCGAAACGAAGGCTATGCAAACTGGGCTGTGGAGAGGAAAGTGGAGGTTCTCATTTCCTTGGTGGACCTGAAATCACCTGGACCTGGACATGGTAGAAGCTGTTCTTGCTCGAGATCGCCCTTGGCAATCAAAGTGCAGCCTACAGGTGGCCTGGCAAGTCACCGGAAAAATGGTGGCTTAATCGCTATCAATGGCACCGTGGAGGAGCGGCCAACAGAACCTGGAAATGGTCCGCAAATGGCATGCGCTGTTAGTGGTTTTTGAGCGTCACCACACAGCAGGTAACACCCAACCTTATGATGAATCCGAATGGGATCGATCATTGCAACACATCGTACCAGATTTTGTCATTGCGAAACGAAGGCTATGCAAACTGGGCTGTGGAGAGGAAAGTGGCGGGTCTCATTTCCTTGGTGGACATGAAATCACACCTGGACATGGCAGAAGCTGTTCTTGCTTGAGATCGCCCTTGGCAATCAAAGTGCAGCCTACAGGTGGCCTGGCAAGTCACCGGAAAAATGGTGGCTTAATCGCTATCAATGGCACCGTGAAGGAGCGGCCAACAGAACCTGGAAATGGTCCGCAAATGGCATGCGCTGTTAGTGGTTTTTGAGCGTCACCACACAGCAGGTAACACCCAACCTTATGATGAATCCGAATGGGATCGATCATTGCAACACATCGTGCCAGATTTTGTCATTGCGAAACGAAGGCTATGCAACCTGGGGTATGGAGATGAAAATGGCGGGTCTCATTTCCTTGGTGGACCTGAAATCACCTGGACCTGGACATGGTAGAAGCTGTTCTTGCTCGAGATCGTCTTTGGCAATCGAAGTGCAGCCTACAGGTGGCCTGGCAAGTCACCGGAAAAATGGTGGCTTAATCGCTATCAATGGCACCGTGAAGGAGCGGCCAACAAAACCTGGAAATGGTCCGCAAATGGCATGCGCTGTTAGTGGTTTTTGAGCGTCACCACACAGCAGGTAACACCCAACGTTATGATGAATCCGAATGGGATCGATCATTGCAACACATCGTGCCAGATTTTGTCATTGCGAAACGAAGGCTATGCAAACTGGGCTGTGGAGAGGAAAGTGGCGGGTCTCATTTCCTTGGTGGACCTGAAATCACCTGGACCTGGACATGGTAGAAGCTGTTCTTGCTCGAGATCGTCTTTGGCAATCGAAGTGCAGCCTACAGGTGGCCTGGCAAGTCACCGGAAAAATGGTGGCTTCATCGCTATCAATGGCACCGTGAAGGAGCGGCCAACAGAACCTGGAAATGGTCCGCAAATGGCATGCGCTGTTAGTGGTTTTTGAGCGTCACCACACAGCAGGTAACACCCAACCTTATGATGAATCCGAATGGGATCGATCATTGCAACACATCGTGCCAGATTTTGTCATAGCGTAACGAAGGCTATGCAACCTGGGGTATGGAGATGAAGATGGCGGGTCTCATTTCCTTGGTGGACATGAAATCACACCTGGGCATGGCAGAAGCTGTTCTTGCTTGAGATCGCCCTTGGCAATCAAAGTGCAGCCTACAGGTGGCCTGGCAAGTCACCGGAAAAATGGTGGCTTCATCGCTATCAATGGCACCGTGAAGGAGCGGCCAACAGAACCTGGAAATGGTCCGCAAATGGCATGCGCTGTTAGTGGTTTTTGAGCGTCACCACACAGCAGGTAACACCCAACCTTATGATGAATCCGAATGGGATCGATCATTGCAACACATCGTGCCAGATTTTGTCATTGCGTAACGAAGGCTATGCAACCTGGGGTATGGAGATGAAAATGGCGGGTCTCATTTCCTTGATGGACATGAAATCACACCTGGACATGGCAGAAGCTGTTCTTGCTTGAGATCGCCCTTGGCAATCAAAGTGCAGCCTACAGGTGGCCTGGCAAGTCACCGGAAAAATGGTGGCTTCATCGCTATCAATGGCACCGTGAAGGAGCGGCCAACAGAACCTGGAAATGGTCCGCAAATGGCATGCGCTGTTAGTGGTTTTTGAGCGTCACCACACAGCAGGTAACACCCAACCTTATGATGAATCCGAATGGGATCGATCATTGCAACACATCGTGCCAGATTTTGTCATAGCGTAACGAAGGCTATGCAACCTGGGGTATGGAGATGAAGATGGCGGGTCTCATTTCCTTGGTGGACATGAAATCACACCTGGGCATGGCAGAAGCTGTTCTTGCTTGAGATCGCCCTTGGCAATCAAAGTGCAGCCTACAGGTGGCCTGGCAAGTCACCGGAAAAATGGTGGCTTCATCGCTATCAATGGCACCGTGAAGGAGCGGCCAACAGAACCTGGAAATGGTCCGCAAATGGCATGCGCTGTTAGTGGTTTTTGAGCGTCACCACACAGCAGGTAACACCCAACCTTATGATGAATCCGAATGGGATCGATCATTGCAACACATCGTGCCAGATTTTGTCATAGCGAAACGAAGGCTATGCAACCTGGGGTATGGAGATGAAAATGGCGGGTCTCATTTCCTTGGTGGACCTGAAATCACCTGGACCTGGACATGGTAGAAGCTGTTCTTGCTCGAGATCGTCTTTGGCAATCGAAGTGCAACCTACAGGTGGCCTGGCAAGTCACCGGAAAAATGGTGGCTTAATCGCTATCAATGGCACCGTGAAGGAGCGGCCAACAGAACCTGGAAATGGTCCGCAAATGGCATGCGCTGTTAGTGGTTTTTGAGCGTCACCACACAGCAGGTAACACCCAACGTTATGATGAATCCGAATGGGATCGATCATTGCAACACATCGTGCCAGATTTTGTCATTGCGAAACGAAGGCTATGCAAACTGGGCTGTGGAGAGGAAAGTGGCGGGTCTCATTTCCTTGGTGGACCTGAAATCACCTGGACCTGGACATGGTAGAAGCTGTTCTTGCTCGAGATCGTCTTTGGCAATCGAAGTGCAGCCTACAGGTGGCCTGGCAAGTCACCGGAAAAATGGTGGCTTCATCGCTATCAATGGCACCGTGAAGGAGCGGCCAACAGAACCTGGAAATGGTCCGCAAATGGCATGCGCTGTTAGTGGTTTTTGAGCGTCACCACACAGCAGGTAACACCCAACCTTATGATGAATCCGAATGGGATCGATCATTGCAACACATCGTACCAGATTTTGTCATTGCGAAACGAAGGCTATGCAAACTGGGCTGTGGAGAGGAAAGTGGCGGGTCTCATTTCCTTGGTGGACATGAAATCACACCTGGACATGGCAGAAGCTGTTCTTGCTTGAGATCGCCCTTGGCAATCAAAGTGCAGCCTACAGGTGGCCTGGCAAGTCACCGGAAAAATGGTGGCTTAATCGCTATCAATGGCACCGTGAAGGAGCGGCCAACAGAACCTGGAAATGGTCCGCAAATGGCATGCGCTGTTAGTGGTTTTTGAGCGTCACCACACAGCAGGTAACACCCAACCTTATGATGAATCCGAATGGGATCGATCATTGCAACACATCGTGCCAGATTTTGTCATTGCGAAACGAAGGCTATGCAACCTGGGGTATGGAGATGAAAATGGCGGGTCTCATTTCCTTGGTGGACCTGAAATCACCTGGACCTGGACATGGTAGAAGCTGTTCTTGCTCGAGATCGTCTTTGGCAATCGAAGTGCAGCCTACAGGTGGCCTGGCAAGTCACCGGAAAAATGGTGGCTTCATCGCTATCAATGGCACCGTGAAGGAGCGGCCAACAGAACCTGGAAATGGTCCGCAAATGGCATGCGCTGTTAGTGGTTTTTGAGCGTCACCACACAGCAGGTAACACCCAACCTTATGATGAATCCGAATGGGATCGATCATTCCAACACATCGTGCCAGATTTTGTCATAGCGTAACGAAGGCTATGCAACCTGGGGTATGGAGATGAAAATGGCGGGTCTCATTTCCTTGGTGGACATGAAATCACACCTGGACATGGCAGAAGCTGTTCTTGCTTGAGATCGCCCTTGGCAATCAAAGTGCAGCCTACAGGTGGCCTGGCAAGTCACCGGAAAAATGGTGGCTTCATCGCTATCAATGGCACCGTGGAGGAGCGGCCAACAGAACCTGGAAATGGTCCGCAAATGGCATACGCTGTTAGTGGTTTTTGAGCGTCACCACACAGCAGGTAACACCCAACCTTATGATGAATCCGAATGGGATCGATCATTGCAACACATCGTGCCAGATTTTGTCATTGCGAAACGAAGGCTATGCAAACTGGGCTGTGGAGAGGAAAGTGGAGGTTCTCATTTCCTTGGTGGACCTGAAATCACCTGGACCTGGACATGGTAGAAGCTGTTCTTGCTCGAGATCGCCCTTGGCAATCAAAGTGCAGCCTACAGGTGGCCTGGCAAGTCACCGGAAAAATGGTGGCTTAATCGCTATCAATGGCACCGTGGAGGAGCGGCCAACAGAACCTGGAAATGGTCCGCAAATGGCATGCGCTGTTAGTGGTTTTTGAGCGTCACCACACAGCAGGTAACACCCAACCTTATGATGAATCCGAATGGGATCGATCATTGCAACACATCGTACCAGATTTTGTCATTGCGAAACGAAGGCTATGCAAACTGGGCTGTGGAGAGGAAAGTGGCGGGTCTCATTTCCTTGGTGGACATGAAATCACACCTGGACATGGCAGAAGCTGTTCTT
Organism: Anopheles darlingi; assembly: GCF_943734745.1. NCBI lineage: Eukaryota > Metazoa > Arthropoda > Insecta > Diptera > Culicidae > Anopheles > Anopheles darlingi. Next base: position 53,021,324 of record NC_064874.1, read on the forward strand.
GCTTGAGATCGCCCTTGGCAATCAAAGTGCAGCCTACAGGTGGCCTGGCAAGTCACCGGAAAAATGGTGGCTTAATCGCTATCAATGGCACCGTGAAGGAGCGGCCAACAGAACCTGGAAATGGTCCGCAAATGGCATGCGCTGTTAGTGGTTTTTGAGCGTCACCACACAGCAGGTAACACCCAACCTTATGATGAATCCGAATGGGATCGATCATTGCAACACATCGTGCCAGATTTTGTCATTGCGAAACGAAGGCTATGCAACCTGGGGTATGGAGATGAAAATGGCGGGTCTCATTTCCTTGGTGGACCTGAAATCACCTGGACCTGGACATGGTAGAAGCTGTTCTTGCTCGAGATCGTCTTTGGCAATCGAAGTGCAGCCTACAGGTGGCCTGGCAAGTCACCGGAAAAATGGTGGCTTAATCGCTATCAATGGCACCGTGAAGGAGCGGCCAACAAAACCTGGAAATGGTCCGCAAATGGCATGCGCTGTTAGTGGTTTTTGAGCGTCACCACACAGCAGGTAACACCCAACGTTATGATGAATCCGAATGGGATCGATCATTGCAACACATCGTGCCAGATTTTGTCATTGCGAAACGAAGGCTATGCAAACTGGGCTGTGGAGAGGAAAGTGGCGGGTCTCATTTCCTTGGTGGACCTGAAATCACCTGGACCTGGACATGGTAGAAGCTGTTCTTGCTCGAGATCGTCTTTGGCAATCGAAGTGCAGCCTACAGGTGGCCTGGCAAGTCACCGGAAAAATGGTGGCTTCATCGCTATCAATGGCACCGTGAAGGAGCGGCCAACAGAACCTGGAAATGGTCCGCAAATGGCATGCGCTGTTAGTGGTTTTTGATCGTCACCATACAGCAGGTAACACCCAACCTTATGATGAATCCGAATGGGATCGATCATTGCAACACATCGTGCCAGATTTTGTCATAGCGTAACGAAGGCTATGCAACCTGGGGTATGGAGATGAAAATGGCGGGTCTCATTTCCTTGATGGACATGAAATCACACCTGGACATGGCAGAAGCTGTTCTTGCTTGAGATCGCCCTTGGCAATCAAAGTGCAGCCTACAGGTGGCCTGGCAAGTCACCGGAAAAATGGTGGCTTCATCGCTATCAATGGCACCGTGAAGGAGCGGCCAACAGAACCTGGAAATGGTCCGCAAATGGCATGCGCTGTTAGTGGTTTTTGAGCGTCACCACACAGCAGGTAACACCCAACCTTATGATGAATCCGAATGGGATCGATCATTGCAACACATCGTGCCAGATTTTGTCATAGCGTAACGAAGGCTATGCAACCTGGGGTATGGAGATGAAGATGGCGGGTCTCATTTCCTTGGTGGACATGAAATCACACCTGGGCATGGCAGAAGCTGTTCTTGCTTGAGATCGCCCTTGGCAATCAAAGTGCAGCCTACAGGTGGCCTGGCAAGTCACCGGAAAAATGGTGGCTTCATCGCTATCAATGGCACCGTGAAGGAGCGGCCAACAGAACCTGGAAATGGTCCGCAAATGGCATGCGCTGTTAGTGGTTTTTGAGCGTCACCACACAGCAGGTAACACCCAACCTTATGATGAATCAAAATGGGATCGATCATTGCAACACATCGTGCCAGATTTTGTCATTGCGAAACGAAGGCTATGCAAACTGGGCTGTGGAGAGGAAAGTGGCGGGTCTCATTTCCTTGGTGGACCTGAAATCACCTGGACCTGGACATGGTAGAAGCTGTTCTTGCTCGAGATCGTCTTTGGAAATCGAAGTGCAGCCTACAGGTGGCCTGGCAAGTCACCGGAAAAATGGTGGCTTCATCGCTATCAATGGCACCGTGAAGGAGCGGCCAACAGATCCTGGAAATGGTCCGCAAATGGCATGCGCTGTTAGTGGTTTTTGAGCGTCACCACACAGCAGGTAACACCCAACCTTATGATGAATCCGAATGGGATCGATCATTCCAACACATCGTGCCAGATTTTGTCATAGCGTAACGAAGGCTATGCAACCTGGGGTATGGAGATGAAAATGGCGGGTCTCATTTCCTTGGTGGACATGAAATCACACCTGGACATGGCAGAAGCTGTTCTTGCTTGAGATCGCCCTTGGCAATCAAAGTGCAGCCTACAGGTGGCCTGGCAAGTCACCGGAAAAATGGTGGCTTCATCGCTATCAATGGCACCGTGAAGGAGCAGCCAACAGAACCTGGAAATGGTCCGCAAATGGCATGCGCTGTTAGTGGTTTTTGAGCGTCACCACACAGCAGGTAACACCCAACCTTATGATGAATCAAAATGGGATCGATCATTGCAACACATCGTGCCAGATTTTGTCATTGCGAAACGAAGGCTATGCAAACTGGGCTGTGGAGAGGAAAGTGGCGGGTCTCATTTCCTTGGTGGACCTGAAATCACCTGGACCTGGACATGGTAGAAGCTGTTCTTGCTCGAGATCGTCTTTGGAAATCGAAGTGCAGCCTACAGGTGGCCTGGCAAGTCACCGGAAAAATGGTGGCTTCATCGCTATCAATGGCACCGTGAAGGAGCGGCCAACAGATCCTGGAAATGGTCCGCAAATGGCATGCGCTGTTAGTGGTTTTTGAGCGTCACCACACAGCAGGTAACACCCAACCTTATGATGAATCCGAATGGGATCGATCATTGCAACACATCGTGCCAGATTGCAGATTTTCTATTCTTATCATAGCGAAACAAAGACTATGAAACCGGGGCTGTGGAGAGGAAAGTGGCGGGTCTCATTTCCTTGGTGGACATGAAATCACACCTGGACATGGCAGAAGCTGTTCTTGCTTGAGATCGCCCTTGGCAATCGAAGTGCAGCCTACAGGTGGCCTGGCAAGTCACCGGAAAAATGGTGGCTTAATCGCTATCAATGGCACCGTGAAGGAGCAGCCAACAGAACCTGGAAATGGTCCGCAAATGGCATGCGCTGTTAGTGGTTTTTGAGCGTCACCACACAGCAGGTAACACCCAACCTTATGATGAATCAAAATGGGATCGATCATTGCAACACATCGTGCCAGATTTTGTCATTGCGAAACGAAGGCTATGCAAACTGGGCTGTGGAGAGGAAAGTGGCGGGTCTCATTTCCTTGGTGGACCTGAAATCACCTGGACCTGGACATGGTAGAAGCTGTTCTTGCTCGAGATCGTCTTTGGAAATCGAAGTGCAGCCTACAGGTGGCCTGGCAAGTCACCGGAAAAATGGTGGCTTCATCGCTATCAATGGCACCGTGAAGGAGCGGCCAACAGATCCTGGAAATGGTCCGCAAATGGCATGCGCTGTTAGTGGTTTTTGAGCGTCACCACACAGCAGGTAACACCCAACCTTATGATGAATCCGAATGGGATCGATCATTGCAACACATCGTGCCAGATTTTGTCATAGCGTAACGAAGGCTATGCAACCTGGGGTATGGAGATGAAAATGGCGGGTCTCATTTCCTTGGTGGACATGAAATCACACCTGGACATGGCAGAAGCTGTTCTTGCTTGAGATCGCCCTTGGCAATCAAAGTGCAGCCTACAGGTGGCCTGGCAAGTCACCGGAAAAATGGTGGCTTCATCGCTATCAATGGCACCGTGGAGGAGCGGCCAACAGAACCTGGAAATGGTCCGCAAATGGCATGCGCTGTTAGTGGTTTTTGAGCGTCACCACACAGCAGGTAACACCCAACCTTATGATGAATCAAAATGGGATCGATCATTGCAACACATCGTGCCAGATTTTGTCATTGCGAAACGAAGGCTATGCAAACTGGGCTGTGGAGAGGAAAGTGGCGGGTCTCATTTCCTTGGTGGACCTGAAATCACCTGGACCTGGACATGGCAGAAGCTGTTCTTGCTTGAGATCGCCCTTGGCAATCGAAGTGCAGCCTACAGGTGGCCTGGCAAGTCACCGGAAAAATGGTGGCTTAATCGCTATCAATGGCACCGTGAAGGAGCGGCCAACAGAACCTGGAAATGGTCCGCAAATGGCATGCGCTGTTAGTGGTTTTTGAGCGTCACCTCACAGCAGGTAACACCCAACCTTATGATGAATCAAAATGGGATCGCTCATTGCAACACATCGTGCCAGATTTTGTCATAGCGTAACGAAGGCTATGCAACCTGGGGTATGGAGATGAAAATGGCGAGTCTCATTTCCTTGGTGGACCTGAAATCACCTGGACCTGGAAATGGAAGAAGCTGTTCTTGCTTGAGATCGCCCTTGGCAATCGAAGTGCAGCCTACAGGTGGCCTGGCAAGTCACCGGAAAAATGGTGGCTTAATCGCTATCAATGGCACCGTGGAGGAGCGGCCAACAGAACCTGGAAATGGTCCGCAAATGGCATGCGCTGTTAGTGGTTTTTGAGCGTCACCACACAGCAGGTAACACCCAACCTTATGATGAATCCGAATGGGATCGATCATTGCAACACTCCGGCCAGATTGCAGATTTTCTATTCTTATCATAGCGAAACGAAGGCTATGAAACCTGGGCTGTGGAGAGGAAAGTGGCGGGTCTCATTTCCTTGATGGACCTGAAATCACCTGGACATGGCAGAAGCTGTTCTTGGTTGAGATCGCCCTTGGCAATCGAAGTGCAGCCTACAGGTGGCCTGGCAAGTCACCGGAAAAATGGTGGCTTAATCGCTATCAATGGCACCGTGGAGGAGCGGCCAACAGAACCTGGAAATGGTCCGCAAATGGCATGCGCTGTTAGTGGTTTTTGAGCGTCACCACACAGCAGGTAACACCCAACCTTATGATGAATCCGAATGGGATCGATCATTGCAACACATCGTGCCAGATTTTGTCATTGCGAAACGAAGGCTATGCAAACTGGGCTGTGGAGAGGAAAGTGGCGGGTCTCATTTCCTTGGTGGACATGAAATCACCTGGACCTGGAAATGGAAGAAGCTGTTCTTGCTCGAGATCGTCTTTGGCAATCGAAGTGCAGCCTACAGGTGGCCTGGCAAGTCACCGGAAAAATGGTGGCTGCATCGCTATCAATGGCACCGTGAAGGAGCGGCCAACAGAACCTGGAAATGGTCCGCAAATGGCATGCGCTGTTAGTGGTTTTTGAGCGTCACCATACAGCTGGTAACACCCAACCTTATGATGAATCCGAATGGGATCGATCATTGCAACACATCGTGCCAGATTGCAGATTTTCTATTCTTATCATAGCGAAACAAAGGCTATGAAACCGGGGCTGTGGAGAGGAAAGTGGCGGGTCTCATTTCCTTGGTGGACCTGAAATCACACCTGGACATGGCAGAAGCTGTTCTTGCTTGAGATCGCCCTTGGCAATCAAAGTGCAGCCTACAGGTGGCCTGGCAAGTCACCGGAAAAATGGTGGCTTAATCGCTATCAATGGCACCGTGGAGGAGCGGCCAACAGAACCTGGAAATGGTCCGCAAATGGCATGCGCTGTTAGTGGTTTTTGAGCGTCACCACACAGCAGGTAACACCCAACCTTATGATGAATCCGAATGGGATCGATCATTGCAACACATCGTGCCAGATTTTGTCATAGCGTAACGAAGGCTATGCAACCTGGGGTATGGAGATGAAAATGGCGGGTCTCATTTCCTTGGTGGACATGAAATCACACCTGGGCATGGCAGAAGCTGTTCTTGCTTGAGATCGCCCTTGGCAATCAAAGTGCAGCCTACAGGTGGCCTGGCAAGTCACCGGAAAAATGGTGGCTTAATCGCTATCAATGGCACCGTGGAAGAGCGGCCAACAGAACCTGGAAATGGTCCGCAAATGGCATGCGCTGTTAGTGGTTTTTGAGCGTCACCACACAGCAGGTAACACCCAACCTTATGATGAATCCGAATGGGATCGATCATTGCAACACATCGTGCCAGATTTTGTCATTGCGAAACGAAGGCTATGCAAACTGGGCTGTGGAGAGGAAAGTGGCGGGTCTCATTTCCTTGGTGGACCTGAAATCACCTGGACCTGGACATGGTAGAAGCTGTTCTTGCTCGAGATCGTCTTTGGCAATCGAAGTGCAGCCTACAGGTGGCCTGGCAAGTCACCGGAAAAATGGTGGCTTCATCGCTATCAATGGCACCGTGGAGGAGCGGCCAACAAAACCTGGAAATGGTCCGCAAATGGCATGCGCTGTTAGTGGTTTTTGAGCGTCACCACACAGCAGGTAACACCCAACCTTATGATGAATCCGAATGAGATCGATCATTGCAACACATCGTGCCAGATTTTGTCATTGCGAAACGAAGGCTATGCAAACTGGGCTGTGGAGAGGAAAGTGGAGGTTCTCATTTCCTTGGTGGACCTGAAATCACCTGGACCTGGACATGGTAGAAGCTGTTCTTGCTCGAGATCGCCCTTGGCAATCAAAGTGCAACCTACAGGTGGCCTGGCAAGTCACCGGAATAATGGTGGCTTAATCGCTATCAATGGCACCGTGGAGGAGCGGCCAACAGAACCTGGAAATGGTCCGCAAATGGCATGCGCTGTTAGTGGTTTTTGAGCGTCACCACACAGCAGGTAACACCCAACCTTATGATGAATCCGAATGAGATCGATCATTGCAACACATCGTGCCAGATTTTGTCATTGCGAAACGAAGGCTATGCAAACTGGGCTGTGGAGAGGAAAGTGGAGGTTCTCATTTCCTTGGTGGACCTGAAATCACCTGGACCTGGACATGGTAGAAGCTGTTCTTGCTCGAGATCGCCCTTGGCAATCAAAGTGCAGCCTACAGGTGGCCTGGCAAGTCACCGGAAAAATGGTGGCTTAATCGCTATCAATGGCACCGTGGAGGAGCGGCCAACAGAACCTGGAAATGGTCCGCAAATGGCATGCGCTGTTAGTGGTTTTTGAGCGTCACCACACAGCAGGTAACACCCAACCTTATGATGAATCCGAATGGGATCGATCATTGCAACACATCGTGCCAGATTTTGTCATTGCGAAACGAAGGCTATGCAAACTGGGCTGTGGAGAGGAAAGTGGCGGGTCTCATTTCCTTGGTGGACATGAAATCACCTGGACCTGGAAATGGAAGAAGCTGTTCTTGCTCGAGATCGTCTTTGGCAATCGAAGTGCAGCCTACAGGTGGCCTGGCAAGTCACCGGAAAAATGGTGGCTTAATCGCTATCAATGGCACCGTGAAGGAGCGGCCAACAGAACCTGGAAATGGTCCGCAAATGGCATGCGCTGTTAGTGGTTTTTGAGCGTCACCACACAGCAGGTAACACCCAACCTTATGATGAATCAAAATGGGATCGATCATTGCAACACATCGTGCCAGATTGCAGATTTTCTATTCTTATCATAGCGAAACAAAGACTATGAAACCGAGGCTGTGGAGAGGAAAGTGGCGGGTCTCATTTCCTTGGTGGACATGAAATCACACCTGGACATGGCAGAAGCTGTTCTTGCTTGAGATCGCCCTTGGCAATCAAAGTGCAGCCTACAGGTGGCCTGGCAAGTCACCGGAAAAATGGTGGCTTCATCGCTATCAATGGCACCGTGAAGGAGCGGCCAACAGAACCTGGAAATGGTCCGCAAATGGCATGCGCTGTTAGTGGTTTTTGAGCGTCACCACACAGCAGGTAACACCCAACCTTATGATGAATCCGAATGGGATCGATCATTGCAACACATCGTGCCAGATTTTGTCATAGCGTAACGAAGGCTATGCAACCTGGGGTATGGAGATGAAAATGGCGGGTCTCATTTCCTTGGTGGACATGAAATCACACCTGGACATGGCAGAAGCTGTTCTTGCTTGAGATCGCCCTTGGCAATCGAAGTGCAGCCTACAGGTGGCCTGGCAAGTCACCGGAAAAATGGTGGCTTCATCGCTATGAATGGCACCGTGGAGGAGCGGCCAACAGAACCTGGAAATGGTCCGCAAATGGCATGCGCTGTTAGTGGTTTTTGAGCGTCACCACACAGCAGGTAACACCCAACCTTATGATGAATCCGAATGGGATCGATCATTGCAACACATCGTGCCAGATTTTGTCATTGCGAAACGAAGGCTATGCAAACTGGGCTGTGGAGAGGAAAGTGGCGGGTCTCATTTCCTTGGTGGACATGAAATCACCTGGAACTGGAAATGGAAGAAGCTGTTCTTGCTCGAGATCGTCTTTGGCAATCGAAGTGCAGCCTACAGGTGGCCTGGCAAGTCACCGGAAAAATGGTGGCTTCATCGCTATCAATGGCACCGTGAAGGAGCGGCCAACAGAACCTGGAAATGGTCCGCAAATGGCATGCGCTGTTAGTGGTTTTTGAGCGTCACCACACAGCAGGTAACACCCAACCTTATGATGAATCAAAATGGGATCGATCATTGCAACACATCGTGCCAGATTGCAGATTTTCTATTCTTATCATAGCGAAACAAAGACTATGAAACCGAGGCTGTGGAGAGGAAAGTGGCGGGTCTCATTTCCTTGGTGGACATGAAATCACACCTGGACATGGCAGAAGCTGTTCTTGCTTGAGATCGCCCTTGGCAATCAAAGTGCAGCCTACAGGTGGCCTGGCAAGTCACCGGAAAAATGGTGGCTTCATCGCTATCAATGGCACCGTGAAGGAGCGGCCAACAGAACCTGGAAATGGTCCGCAAATGGCATGCGCTGTTAGTGGTTTTTGAGCGTCACCACACAGCAGGTAACACCCAACCTTATGATGAATCCGAATGGGATCGATCATTGCAACACATCGTGCCAGATTTTGTCATAGCGTAACGAAGGCTATGCAACCTGGGGTATGGAGATGAAAATGGCGGGTCTCATTTCCTTGGTGGACATGAAATCACACCTGGACATGGCAGAAGCTGTTCTTGCTTGAGATCGCCCTTGGCAATCGAAGTGCAGCCTACAGGTGGCCTGGCAAGTCACCGGAAAAATGGTGGCTTCATCGCTATGAATGGCACCGTGGAGGAGCGGCCAACAGAACCTGGAAATGGTCCGCAAATGGCATGCGCTGTTAGTGGTTTTTGAGCGTCACCACACAGCAGGTAACACCCAACCTTATGATGAATCCGAATGGGATCGATCATTGCAACACATCGTGCCAGATTTTGTCATTGCGAAACGAAGGCTATGCAAACTGGGCTGTGGAGAGGAAAGTGGCGGGTCTCATTTCCTTGGTGGACATGAAATCACCTGGACCTGGAAATGGAAGAAGCTGTTCTTGCTCGAGATCGTCTTTGGCAATCGAAGTGCAGCCTACAGGTGGCCTGGCAAGTCACCGGAAAAATGGTGGCTTAATCGCTATCAATGGCACCGTGAAGGAGCGGCCAACAGAACCTGGAAATGGTCCGCAAATGGCATGCGCTGTTAGTGGTTTTTGAGCGTCACCACACAGCAGGTAACACCCAACCTTATGATGAATCAAAATGGGATCGATCATTGCAACACATCGTGCCAGATTGCAGATTTTCTATTCTTATCATAGCGAAACAAAGACTATGAAACCGAGGCTGTGGAGAGGAAAGTGGCGGGTCTCATTTCCTTGGTGGACATGAAATCACACCTGGACATGGCAGAAGCTGTTCTTGCTTGAGATCGCCCTTGGCAATCAAAGTGCAGCCTACAGGTGGCCTGGCAAGTCACCGGAAAAATGGTGGCTTCATCGCTATCAATGGCACCGTGAAGGAGCGGCCAACAGAACCTGGAAATGGTCCGCAAATGGCATGCGCTGTTAGTGGTTTTTGAGCGTCACCACACAGCAGGTAACACCCAACCTTATGATGAATCCGAATGGGATCGATCATTGCAACACATCGTGCCAGATTTTGTCATAGCGTAACGAAGGCTATGCAACCTGGGGTATGGAGATGAAAATGGCGGGTCTCATTTCCTTGGTGGACATGAAATCACACCTGGACATGGCAGAAGCTGTTCTTGCTTGAGATCGCCCTTGGCAATCGAAGTGCAGCCTACAGGTGGCCTGGCAAGTCACCGGAAAAATGGTGGCTTCATCGCTATGAATGGCACCGTGGAGGAGCGGCCAACAGAACCTGGAAATGGTCCGCAAATGGCATGCGCTGTTAGTGGTTTTTGAGCGTCACCACACAGCAGGTAACACCCAACCTTATGATGAATCCGAATGGGATCGATCATTGCAACACATCGTGCCAGATTTTGTCATTGCGAAACGAAGGCTATGCAAACTGGGCTGTGGAGAGGAAAGTGGCGGGTCTCATTTCCTTGGTGGACATGAAATCACCTGGAACTGGAAATGGAAGAAGCTGTTCTTGCTCGAGATCGTCTTTGGCAATCGAAGTGCAGCCTACAGGTGGCCTGGCAAGTCACCGGAAAAATGGTGGCTTCATCGCTATCAATGGCACCGTGAAGGAGCGGCCAACAGAACCTGGAAATGGTCCGCAAATGGCATGCGCTGTTAGTGGTTTTTGAGCGTCACCACACAGCAGGTAACACCCAACCTTATGATGAATCCGAATGGGATCGATCATTGCAACACATCGTGCCAGATTTTGTCATTGCGAAACGAAGGCTATGCAAACTGGGCTGTGGAGAGGAAAGTGGCGGGTCTCATTTCCTTGGTGGACATGAAATCACCTGGAACTGGAAATGGAAGAAGCTGTTCTTGCTCGAGATCGTCTTTGGCAATCGAAGTGCAGCCTACAGGTGGCCTGGCAAGTCACCGGAAAAATGGTGGCTTCATCGCTATCAATGGCACCGTGAAGGAGCGGCCAACAGAACCTGGAAATGGTCCGCAAATGGCATGCGCTGTTAGTGGTTTTTGAGCGTCACCACACAGCAGGTAACACCCAACCTTATGATGAATCCGAATGGGATCGATCATTGCAACACATCGTGCCAGATTTTGTCATAGCGTAACGAAGGCTATGCAACCTGGGGTATGGAGATGAAAATGGCGGGTCTCATTTCCTTGGTGGACATGAAATCACACCTGGACATGGCAGAAGCAATTCTTGCTTGAGATCGCCCTTGGCAATCGAAGTGCAGCCTACAGGTGGCCTGGCAAGTCACCGGAAAAATGGTGGCTTAATCGCTATCAATGGCACCGTGAAGGAGCGGCCAACAGAACCTGGAAATGGTCCGCAAATGGCATACGCTGTTAGTGGTTTTTGAGCGTCACCACACAGCAGGTAACACCCAACCTTATGATGAATCAAAATGGGATCGATCATTGCAACACATCGTGCCAGATTTTGTCATTGCGAAACGAAGGCTATGCAAACTGGGGTGTGGAGATGAAAATGGCGGGTCTCATTTCCTTGGTGGACCTGAAATCACCTGGACCTGGACATGGTAGAAGCTGTTCTTGCTCGAGATCGTCTTTGCCAATCGAAGTGCAGCCTACAGGTGGCCTGGCAAGTCACCGGAAAAATGGTGGCTTCATCGCTATCAATGGCACCGTGAAGGAGCGGCCAACAAAACCTGGAAATGGTCCGCAAATGGCATGCGCTGTTAGTGGTTTTTGAGCGTCACCACACAGCAGGTAACACCCAACCTTATGATGAATCCGAATGAGATCGATCATTGCAACACATCGTGCCAGATTTTGTCATTGCGAAACGAAGGCTATGCAAACTGGGCTGTGGAGAGGAAAGTGGAGGTTCTCATTTCCTTGGTGGACCTGAAATCACCTGGACCTGGACATGGTAGAAGCTGTTCTTGCTCGAGATCGCCCTTGGCAATCAAAGTGCAGCCTACAGGTGGCCTGGCAAGTCACCGGAAAAATGGTGGCTTAATCGCTATCAATGGCACCGTGGAGGAGCGGCCAACAGAACCTGGTGAACGTGACGTCGCGGCCCGGCACTAGTTTTGGCTGCTGTCACCAGTCAGAAACGTCTGACAACTAAGCTATCCTTACTTAACCCGTGTACTTTCTCGGGTGATCTATTCCTACCTACCACTACCACGGCGCTGTCTATGGAGCAGAAGGCTCCTTGAGCTAGACAGTTGCCCTGCTTGCTTACTGGTGTCCGGTTAGAGATACCTCGGGTAGGCCTCTTGGTCGGATCAGTAAGCTAGGCTTGCACGTGGTTGACCCAGTGTGAGAGGCTGGGGTCTCCGAAGCTTACCTGGCTTCGCACGGATGTTCGATATGATGTCCGCGGCTGGGTCGCGCGGCGGTTTCCTGTAACAGACGTGTTAAGAACTAACGAACGCGACGACTGTTCAGTTTTGCTTTTAATTTACGACTCTTTTGATTTATTCGTAACACCGATATTTATAATGTTTGTCTTAACCTACTTTCCTACTTAACTCTAAAGATGTTTTTAACAACAACCTAAGTGTAATGACCGGCCCGAGGCTTCCGCGACCATACCTCCATCCTCCTCTCCAGCATTAACTATCGTCACCTCATGGCCCACCTCCGGTGGGTTGGTAACAGCCATCGACTGATGTGCTAACAGAACGTGCTGATTGGTTCTAGGTTTTTTTTTGGGGTCGAAAGTTAGATGTTATTAAACTGAGTCGGCTGGTTATTCGGAGGCTCATGGCTGAGCCTCCCAGTGACGGAAGCATCCCCTTCCCTGTCGATCGTCCGGCCGGTTTCGGAACGTCGCTTGGCCACTGTTTTGTACACAGCGTTTTCCATAACAATAACGCGTGCGTCGACCCCATTGTTGTCTATCATCAGAACCATCATCGTCATCACATGTTAGCCAGAATGGCTCGCGTCGTTGTCGCATTCGTCTTGCGCAGTGCCTACATTCAGGTGATAAAGCAGGCGTTCTCTTCCCACCGTGAGATATCATAGAAGCGCCCGAAAGTCAGGCTAGGTCGGTGGTGAAGGTCGGTCGGGCCGCTTCACTGGAAATGGTCCGCAAATGGCATGCGCTGTTAGTGGTTTTTGAGCGTCACCACACAGCAGGTAACACCCAACCTTATGATGAATCCGAATGGGATCAATCATTGCAACACATCGTGCCAGATTTTGTCATTGCGAAACGAAGGCTATGCAAACTGGGCTGTGGAGAGGAAAGTGGAGGGTCTCATTTCCTTGGTGGACATGAAATCACCTGGACCTGGAAATGGAAGAAGCTGTTCTTGCTCGAGATCGTCTTTGGCAATCGAAGTGCAGCCTACAGGTGGCCTGGCAAGTCACCGGAAAAATGGTGGCTTAATCGCTATCAATGGCACCGTGAAGGAGCGGCCAACAGAACCTGGAAATGGTCCGCAAATGGCATGCGCTGTTAGTGGTTTTTGAGCGTCACCACACAGCAGGTAACACCCAACCTTATGATGAATCCGAATGGGATCGATCATTGCAACACATCGTGCCAGATTTTGTCATAGCGTAACGAAGGCTATGCAACCTGGGGTATGGAGATGAAAGTGGAGGTTCTCATTTCCTTGGTGGACCTGAAATCACCTGGACCTGGACATGGTAGAAGCTGTTCTTGCTCGAGATCGCCCTTGGCAATCAAAGTGCAGCCTACAGGTGGCCTGGCAAGTCACCGGAAAAATGGTGGCTTAATCGCTATCAATGGCACCGTGGAGGAGCGGCCAACAGAACCTGGAAATGGTCCGCAAATGGCATGCGCTGTTAGTGGTTTTTGAGCGTCACCACACAGCAGGTAACACCCAACCTTATGATGAATCCGAATGGGATCGATCATTGCAACACATCGTGCCAGATTTTGTCATAGCGTAACGAAGGCTATGCAACCTGGGGTATGGAGATGAAAATGGCGGGTCTCATTTCCTTGGTGGACATGAAATCACACCTGGACATGGCAGAAGCTGTTCTTGCTTGAGATCGCCCTTGGCAATCGAAGTGCAGCCTACAGGTGGCCTGGCAAGTCACCGGAAAAATGGTGGCTTCATCGCTATGAATGGCACCGTGGAGGAGCGGCCAACAGAACCTGGAAATGGTCAGCAAATGGCATGCGCTGTTAGTGGTTTTTGAGCGTCACCACACAGCAGGTAACACCCAACCTTATGATGAATCCGAATGGGATCGATCATTGCAACACATCGTGCCAGATTTTGTCATAGCGTAACGAAGGCTATGCAACCTGGGGTATGGAGATGAAAATGGCGGGTCTCATTTCCTTGGTGGACATGAAATCACACCTGGACATGGCAGAAGCAATTCTTGCTTGAGATCGCCCTTGGCAATCGAAGTGCAGCCTACAGGTGGCCTGGCAAGTCACCGGAAAAATGGTGGCTTAATCGCTATCAATGGCACCGTGAAGGAGCGGCCAACAGAACCTGGAAATGGTCCGCAAATGGCATACGCTGTTAGTGGTTTTTGAGCGTCACCACACAGCAGGTAACACCCAACCTTATGATGAATCAAAATGGGATCGATCATTGCAACACATCGTGCCAGATTTTGTCATTGCGAAACGAAGGCTATGCAAACTGGGGTGTGGAGATGAAAATGGCGGGTCTCATTTCCTTGGTGGACCCGAAATCACCTGGACCTGGACATGGTAGAAGCTGTTCTTGCTCGAGATCGTCTTTGCCAATCGAAGTGCAGCCTACAGGTGGCCTGGCAAGTCACCGGAAAAATGGTGGCTTCATCGCTATCAATGGCACCGTGAAGGAGCGGCCAACAAAACCTGGAAATGGTCCGCAAATGGCATGCGCTGTTAGTGGTTTTTGAGCGTCACCACACAGCAGGTAACACCCAACCTTATGATGAATCCGAATGGGATCGATCATTGCAACACATCGTGCCAGATTTTGTCATTGCGAAACGAAGGCTATGCAAACTGGGCTGTGGAGAGGAAAGTGGCGGGTCTCATTTCCTTGGTGGACATGAAATCACCTGGACCTGGAAATGGAAGAAGCTGTTCTTGCTCGAGATCGTCTTTGGCAATCGAAGTGCAGCCTACAGGTGGCCTGGCAAGTCACCGGAAAAATGGTGGCTTAATCGCTATCAATGGCACCGTGGAGGAGCGGCCAACAGAACCTGGAAATGGTCCGCAAATGGCATGCGCTGTTAGTGGTTTCTGAGCGTCACCATACAGCAGGTAACACCCAACCTTATGATGAATCCGAATGGGATCGATCATTGCAACACATCGTGCCAGATTTTGTCATAGCGTAACGAAGGCTATGCAACCTGGGGTATGGAGATGAAAGTGGAGGTTCTCATTTCCTTGGTGGACCTGAAATCACCTGGACCTGGACATGGTAGAAGCTGTTCTTGCTCGAGATCGCCCTTGGCAATCAAAGTGCAGCCTACAGGTGGCCTGGCAAGTCACCGGAAAAATGGTGGCTTAATCGCTATCAATGGCACCGTGAAGGAGCGGCCAACAGAACCTGGAAATGGTCCGCAAATGGCATGCGCTGTTAGTGGTTTTTGAGCGTCACCACACAGCAGGTAACACCCAACCTTATGATGAATCCGAATGGGATCGATCATTGCAACACATCGTGCCAGATTTTGTCATAGCGTAACGAAGGCTATGCAACCTGGGGTATGGAGATGAAAGTGGAGGTTCTCATTTCCTTGGTGGACCTGAAAACACCTGGACCTGGACATGGTAGAAGCTGTTCTTGCTTGAGATCGCCCTTGGCAATCAAAGTGCAGCCTACAGGTGGCCTGGCAAGTCACCGGAAAAATGGTGGCTTAATCGCTATCAATGGCACCGTGAAGGAGCGGCCAACAGAACCTGGAAATGGTCCGCAAATGGCATGCGCTGTTAGTGGTTTTTGAGCGTCACCACACAGCAGGTAACACCCAACCTTATGATGAATCCGAATGGGATCGATCATTGCAACACATCGTGCCAGATTTTGTCATTGCGAAACGAAGGCTATGCAAACTGGGCTGTGGAGAGGAAAGTGGCGGGTCTCATTTCCTTGGTGGACATGAAATCACCTGGACCTGGAAATGGAAGAAGCTGTTCTTGCTCGAGATCGTCTTTGGCAATCGAAGTGCAGCCTACAGGTGGCCTGGCAAGTCACCGGAAAAATGGTGGCTTAATCGCTATCAATGGCACCGTGGAGGAGCGGCCAACAGAACCTGGAAATGGTCCGCAAATGGCATGCGCTGTTAGTGGTTTCTGAGCGTCACCATACAGCAGGTAACACCCAACCTTATGATGAATCCGAATGGGATCGATCATTGCAACACATCGTGCCAGATTGCAGATTTTTTATTCTTATCATAGCGAAACAAAGACTATGAAACCGGGGCTGTGGAGAGGAAAGTGGCGGGTCTCATTTCCTTGGTGGACATGAAATCACACCTGGACATGGCAGAAGCTGTTCTTGGTTGAGATCGCCCTTGGCAATCAAAGTGCAGCCTACAGGTGTAACGGCCCTAAAAACGATATCAACGGGAAGCCCCACCAGCCGTTACCGAGAGCCATCTACGCACGAGACAATATTCGACGATCGGGTGCATCATAAACGTCGGGATTTTACCCGAACTCAACGGACGTTCAGGACCAGCAGCGACGCCGTACCTGCAGCGACGATCCTGGATGGAACAACATCATCGATCCTGCGTATCCTAAACGGCAGGTTTTTTTTACCCGAACTCAACGGACGTTCATCACCATCAGCGACGCCGTACCTGCAGCGACGATCCTGGATGGAACAACATCATCGATCCTGCGTATCCTAAACGGCAGGGTTTTACCCGAACTCAACGGACGTTCATCACCATCAGCGACGCCGTACCTGCAGCGACGATCCTGGATGGAACAACATCATCGATCCTGCGTATCCTAAACGGCAGGGTTTTACCCGAACTCAACGGACGTTCATCACCATCAGCGACGCCGTACCTGCAGCGACGATCCTGGATGGAACAACATCATCGATCCTGCGTATCCTAAACGGCAGGGTTTTACCCGAACTCAACGGACGTTCATCACCATCAGCGACGCCGTACCTGCAGCGACGATCCTGGATGGAACAACATCATCGATCCTGCGTATCCTAAACGGCAGGGTTTTTACCCGAACTCAACGGACGTTCATCACCATCAGCGACGCCATACCTGCAGCGACGATCCTGGATGGAACAACATCATCGATCCTGCGTATCCTAAACGGCAGGGTTTTACCCGAACTCAACGGACGTTCATCACCATCAGCGACGCCGTACCTACAGCGACGATCCTGGGTGGAACAACATCGGCGAGAGGTAGGATCGACCACGGCGAACGGGAGCCACGGAAAGGACACGAGTGAGGACAGACAAGGACAGGCGATGACGAATGTGGAAAATAGTATAAAAATAGTTAGAATAAGAATAAACGAGGCAGTCTCTCTATGAAGCTCAGTCAGTTGAGTCGGGGAGTCTCTCTGTGAAGCTCAGTCAGTTGAGTCGGCCAGTCCCTTTGGGAAGGTCAGTCAGTCCAGTTCAGTTAGTGGGCTCAGTTTTGAAACTAGATTTCCAGTGTCAACTTCGTCATTCTTTTAAAGCATTATTGGTGACAACGGTTCTGCCCCGCCAAATTTCCCTTACAACGTGGTGACAGCGGTGGGATACCGATCCCGTGTTGATAAGTAGTATTCCGGTGGAAAACGAACTCAACACAACGAAATTAATAAGTGAATGTTAAATCAAAAGTGAAATTCAAAAGTGCAAAATAAGCAGTGAACTACACAGAAAGACAGCGTAAAACCTAAGAAGAGGAACAGCGAGTGTAATTCAAAAGAAGAAGAAACCGAGTCTACCGAAAAGCGAACCAACTGAACGACGCATAGCTGCAAATAACTACAAGGAAAACACGGCGATATCAGACTACAAGGAAGGCCTGGTGGTAAAAAAAAATATTAGTCATAAAAGTGAACAGGGACAAAGTGAATCTAAAAAGAAGCTCATAATAACAAAACAACAACAACAAAAAAGTAAAATGGCCCAGTACAAACAACGCAGGCCTAGTCAAAACTGGAACTGTTTGAAATGTCATAACTTAGAAGAACAAATTGAGGAGTTGAAGAACGACTTGCAAACGTTAAGAGAGTTAAAATCTGAACTGTTTAGGTTAGGCATCATAACCACTTCCAACTTAGAAAAAGAAAAACTAAAGTTAATTGAAGAAAACAATCATTCTCAGGCAAAATTGATAGCGACCCAAAACAAGCTTAAAGAAACAGAAGAAGCAAATACGGTAACATCAAATGACTGTACAAAACTAAAAGAACAGCTGAGAATGAAAAATGAGCAACTTAAAACCCTCGAGAATTGTTTAAGCTCAGCCAATAGGCAAAAGAATGAATATGCAAACAAAATTGAAGATTTAGAACAGAGTTCAAAAATTGATCAGGTATCACTGTTACAGTTGCGAGAGGAGAATGATAAACTTAAATTAAAAATCCTTCGATGGACTGAAGAAAACAAGCATTCTCAGACAGAATTGATAGCGACCCAAAACAAGCTTAAAGAAACAGAAGAAGCAAATATGGTAACATCCAATGATTGTACAAAACTAAAAGAAGAGCTGAGAATGAAAAATGAGCAACTTAAAACCCTCGAGAGTTGTTTAAGCTCAGCCAATAGGCAAAAGATTGAATATGCAAACAAAATTGAAGATTTAGAACAGAGTTCAAAAATTGATCAGGTATCACTGTGACAGTTGCGAGAGGAGAATGATAAACTTAAATTAAAAATCCTTCGATGGACTGAAGAAAACAAGCATTCTCAGACAGAATTGATAGCGACCCAAAACAAGCTTAAAGAAACAAAAGAGGCAAATATGGTAACATCCAATGACTGTACAACATTAAAGGAACAGCTGAGAAAGAAAAATGAGCAACTAGTTAAATCACAATCCACAATATTACGGTTACAGTGTGAAAAAAATAACTTGACCGAGAGACTCCAGCAAGCATTCAAAGAATGGGAAGGCAAAGAGAAATCTAATCAGTTATCAAAAGAGAGCCAAAGCCAATATGAGAAATGTATAAGGGGAGTACAGAGTAGGGTCACTGAAACCAATCGCAGCAGAGTCTGTAAGGAAACTAAAACACTGGTAAACAAAGACCTAAGAGATTTTGATAAACGTAATATGGAAAACAAAGTGGTTTTTGACGGTAATAAATTAGGCGAGGATCTTCCGAGGATCGAAGAAATTTTCCGAGCTAGAGATGTGGTAATATGATCACAAAGATTCCCCTGTATAACAAGCAATAAGACGACGATTTGAAAATTGGACCAAGCATATCGGAAAAAAATTAATTTGAGGAAAAATAGATAAATTGGAAGACAAGAAAAGTTAAGCAGTTAAACATATAACGTCAGGAAAGAATAGCATGGGAAATTAATAATGACAAAAAGAAAGGAAAACAAACGTGTATCGAATATTGAGAAATGTTCAGGAAAATTTCAGAGTTGAGGTTGTTCAGTATAAATCTGACCACGACGTTCACGAGGAACGAAGACACACAGTGGAAGACCGTCAAACTATAACAAGAAAGTAAGAAAGGAAAACAAATGTGTATCGAACATTAAGAGATGTTTAGGAAAATTGCCTAGTTGAGGTTGTTCAGTATAAATCTGACCACGACGTTCACGATGAACGAAGACACACAGTGGAAGACCGACAAACTATAAGAGGAAAGTAAGAAAGAAAAACAAATGTGTATCGAACATTAAGAGATGTTTAGGAAAAATTGCCTAGTTGAGGTTGTACAGTATAAATCTGACCACGACGTTCACGATGAACAAAGACACACAGTGGAAGACCGTCAAACTATAACAAGAAAGTAAGAAAGGAAAACAAATGTGTATCGAACATTAAGAGATGTTTAGGAAAATTGCCTAGTTGAGGTTGTTCAGTATAAATCTGACCACGACGTTCACGATGAACGAAGACACACAGTGGAAGACCGACAAACTATAAGAGGAAAGTAAGAAAGGAAAACAAATGTGTATCGAACATTAAGAGATGTTTAGGAAAAATTGCCTAGTTGAGGTTGTACAGTATAAATCTGACCACGACGTTCACGATGAACAAAGACACACAGTGGAAGACCGTCAAACTATAACAAGAAAGTAAGAAAGGAAAACAAAACCAACTTTGCGAAAGGAAGCAATTAACGGAAAAAACCTAATGCGAGGGCAGAAGATATAAAAGGGAAAAAAGGAATAGAAAAATACAAATGAACTAAGAATTTTCGAGCCAACGGGCCAAAGGGTCAACAGGGAAAATTTAAGCAACGAGCAGAGCATCTACAAGCGAAGAAACGAAGCGAGCCGGCGACAATACGCAACGCCACAACACCTAGCAGCTTGATGCTATTTCCGTCAAGCCGGGCCTCAAGCTCCACTAAGGGAGGGGGAGATGTAACGGCCCTAAAAACGATATCAACGGGAAGCCCAACCAGCCGTTACCGAGAGCCATCTACGCACGAGACAATATTCGACGATCGGGTGCATCATAAACGTCGGGATTTTACCCGAACTTAACGGACGTTCAGGACCAGCAGCGACGCCGTACCTGCAGCGACGATCCTGGATGGAACAACATCATCGATCCTGCGTATCCTAAACGGCAGGTTTTTTTTACCCGAACTCAACGGACGTTCATCACCATCAGCGACGCCGTACCTGCAGCGACGATCCTGGATGGAACAACATCATCGATCCTGCGTATCCTAAACGGCAGGGTTTTACCCGAACTCAACGGACGTTCATCACCATCAGCGACGCCGTACCTGCAGCGACGATCCTGGATGGAACAACATCATCGATCCTGCGTATCCTAAACGGCAGGGTTTTACCCGAACTCAACGGACGTTCATCACCATCAGCGACGCCGTACCTGCAGCGACGATCCTGGATGGAACAACATCATCGATCCTGCGTATCCTAAACGGCAGGGTTTTACCCGAACTCAACGGACGTTCATCACCATCAGCGACGCCGTACCTGCAGCGACGATCCTGGATGGAACAACATCATCGATCCTGCGTATCCTAAACGGCAGGGTTTTTACCCGAACTCAACGGACGTTCATCACCATCAGCGACGCCGTACCTGCAGCGACGATCCTGGATGGAACAACATCATCGATCCTGCGTATCCTAAACGGCAGGGTTTTACCCGAACTCAACGGACGTTCATCACCATCAGCGACGCCGTACCTACAGCGACGATCCTGGGTGGAACAACATCGGCGAGAGGTAGGATCGACCACGGCGAACGGGAGCCACGGAAAGGACACGAGTGAGGACCGACAAGGACAGGCGATGACGAATGTGGAAAATAGTATAAAAATAGTTAGAATAAGAATAAACGAGGCAGTCTCTCTATGAAGCTCAGTCAGTTGAGTCGGGGAGTCTCTCTGTGAAGCTCAGTCAGTTGAGTCGGCCAGTCCCTTTGGGAAGGTCAGTCAGTCCAGTTCAGTTAGTGGGCTCAGTTTTGAAACTAGATTTCCAGTGTCAACTTCGTCGTTCTTTTAAAGCATTATTGGTGACAGCGGTTCTGCCCCGCCAAATTTCCCTTACATCGTGGTGACAGCGGTGGGATTTTATATGAATTCCCCAACATAAAGAAATTTCCGTTACACAGGTGGCCTGGCAAGTCACCGGAAAAATGGTGGCTTAATCGCTATCAATGGCACCGTGAAGGAGCGGCCAACAGAACCTGGAAATGGTCCGCAAATGGCATGCGCTGTTAGTGGTTTTTGAGCGTCACCACACAGCAGGTAACACCCAACGTTATGATGAATCCGAATGGGATCGATCATTGCAACACATCGTGCCAGATTTTGTCATTGCGAAACGAAGGCTATGCAACCTGGGGTATGGAGATGAAAATGGCGGGTCTCATTTCCTTGGTGGACCTGAAATCACCTGGACCTGGACATGGTAGAAGCTGTTCTTGCTCGAGATCGTCTTTGGCAATCGAAGTGCAGCCTACAGGTGGCCTGGCAAGTCACCGGAAAAATGGTGGCTTCATCGCTATCAATGGCACCGTGAAGGAGCGGCCAACAGAACCTGGAAATGGTCCGCAAATGGCATGCGCTGTTAGTGGTTTTTGAGCGTCACCACACAGCAGGTAACACCCAACCTTATGATGAATCCGAATGGGATCGATCATTGCAACACATCGTGCCAGATTGCAGATTTTTTATTCTTATCATAGCGAAACAAAGACTATGAAACCGGGGCTGTGGAGAGGAAAGTGGCGGGTCTCATTTCCTTGGTGGACATGAAATCACACCTGGACATGGCAGAAGCTGTTCTTGGTTGAGATCGCCCTTGGCAATCAAAGTGCAGCCTACAGGTGTAACGGCCCTAAAAACGATATCAACGGGAAGCCCCACCAGCCGTTACCGAGAGCCATCTACGCACGAGACAATATTCGACGATCGGGTGCATCATAAACGTCGGGATTTTACCCGAACTCAACGG